>NW_028284053.1:1035000-1380000 GCF_059516105.1 Syngnathus floridae
AAGAAATGTGTTTGCCCATCCTACTTTGTGGAATTTCACCACATGCGCTTTTGACCAAAATACCAAATTGAACTCAAGTGAAGCCAACACGCACAACCCCCCCCCCCCACACACACACACACACACACACACAAATGTTGATATGAACATAAAAGAGCCGCATGCGGTTCGGGAGTTGCGGCTTGGCCAAACCTGTACTATACAACTTTATTTGTATAAAATTTTCACAACAGCTGTCACACAAACAAAGCGGGAAAAACCGAAGACGTGCGTGTTCCGCCCACGCTGGATTTATTTGCACCTTTGAAAAGACACCGTATTGCCGCAGATGTGGCAAAGAGTACTTTTGGGCATCTGAGACGGAAGGATGTCCAAAGCATCACGTCACCTGCTCTGGTAGGCATGGTGGTGGGACGTTGAGGTCAACCGCTTTGGGGTTGGCTGACTCTTTGATCGCAGGATGCCACACACTTGAAGACAGAAGCAGAAAAGCAGAGCTAAATGCAAAATGTACTCACCGGTGACTCCAATTTTTTTCCCCCCTGAAGAAACAGCTGGACGGGTGGCCCCGGCTGGCCAGTGGGACTCTTGTTATTCTGACCCTTTTTAGTGCGCGTTTGGGGCAACAACCGTTTTTTGTGGCGCTCTCTTCTGGTTCAAAAGTGCCCTGCATGTGAATTTGCTTTTCCTGCCTTCTGATTGGATGAGCGCCGGTGTGACGCGGTGCCTCTGTCACCGTGGCGGGGGGTATACGTTGGCATCGGAGCGTCTGCCAACGTCTGAGACCGGCTGGCAGTGTATCGGAGGTGTCGAGTGCGGTGCCGCTGGAGCTCACTCACCAGCTGGTGTTAGGGCCACAGAATGAAGGCCAAGGAGAAGAATAGAAAGAGAAACAGAAACTTCTCCTCCAATTGTTTGATTTGTCTCTTCTGAGCTTCGATGAATTCTTTCAGCTCTTTGTTCCTCTAGGACGGACAAATGGAAAGTGGCATTCAAAAGCCAGTAAGCGTGCAAGTAAGTGCCGGGCTGGCTTTGGGCCCTTACCTGTTGCGCGCTGTGCAGCAGATCCATTCTCTCTTGGAGGATGCAAGCGTCGCGCTCCCTCAACTCGCACATCAGGGCTCGCTTCCATTGGTCCACGGCGCTCCTAAGCTCTTCTCTCTGATCCGCCGTCAGCACGTCATTCACGCCAGCGTGGCTGGCTTTTTCGCCGTCCGTGGCGGGGCAGTCCCGCTGCGGTAGCGCCTCGTACAACATGGCCTCCAGCTCCAGGATCCTCTGGGCCGCAATCCTCGTCCATCAGTGGTCCGGCGGGAGATTTGAGGGCGGCTTACCTTATGAGCCTGGTCCATGGAACACTTCCTGAAGTCCAACTCTTCATCCAGGTAGCCCTTCTGCTTGCAGAACATATCCTAGCACAGCTCAAGGTCAGAATTGTTGGGGCACATTGCCGGAGTTCCCCTTGGCTGATGTCGCGTGTCTGTCTACCTTCTCACTTTCAATGTCCAACATCTTCTGTTGAAGTGTTGACTTGGTCACTTTGATGTATTCTAACCACTGAGGAAAGGCTGCTGTCACATAAGCAGAATGCGAGAGCGTGCGTGGACGTGCGCGTTACCTTCTCGGCTAGGGTGAGAAGGGTCCTGGCGTGAATCACGACCACCTGCTCCTCGTTGGTGAGATTCTGCAAGAGCCCAAAGGCACAGCGTCAACAAGCTTCTTTCAGCGCAAAGCCTTCCAAAAGTCACATTTGAGCCGCCGAGTCTCGTGGAGTGCGAACATAAGGAGTTCGACATACACTTACGGCGTTATAGCCCAGGATGTCCAGCTTCTTCATCAGATCACTGATGACGATGTCCGGGGGAAAGGCGCAAGGAGCAATGTAAGGTGTTCTGGGACCTCGGGTTAAGGTTAGGGTTGCGAGGGACGCCTTACGTACGCTCACGCCCTCGGCCTCGCAGTAGATCTGCAAAGGGCTGAGGCCGTCTGGGAAACGGACTTGCAGAAACTTCAAGACGGGGGAGCGCCACTCCCTCTCCTGAAAGGCAGAGGCATGCATCCGTCCGTCCGTCCGTCCGTCCGTCCGTCACATCTCTGGCCTCAACACGCTTGTGCGAGTCTTCCCACCTCCAGCTCCAGGATGCGGAACTCAAGCAGTTCGTTTTGGTCTCGGATATCCTGGATGTGCTCTTTCAGACGCGCTTCTTCCGCCTCCATCCGCCTGACCTGAAAAGACAGTCAGACCTCATCTGCGGGGCTTCCCGACAGGTGTGACGCCAAGCGACTCCGCCCAGCGCCTTTCTTTCCGTCACCTTTTCGGCCAACTGCTGATTGCTCTGACGCAGCAGCTGCTTCTCCTCCACCCACTTGACATTCTAGAAGAGACAAACGCGTGGACAGCTTTGGAATGTTGTGTCATTTTCATCCACAAATTCTTTGGTTGACTGGAAAATGACATTTGCTTTTCTCCGCATTTTCCCAGCCACGTTCGGGGGGGGGGGGGGGGGGGGTTGGTCCAGTAATGCCAGACGGATGAGTGACTGAAGAATGTAGCTATTTTGTCTGAGAAAAAGGTGTGCTCATTGATGAGCTTACCTGTCCTTGTTGCTTCAGCGCTGACTCCAGATCTGCTACTCTGCTTTGATAGTGACCCATTTCTACTATCAGCTTTTCTCTGGGAGGCTCCTCCTCCTCCTTTCAGACCAGAGAACACCCGAGGCTGGGTGAGAACGGGGAGGCTGCGACCCGGCCGGGGGTTGCGGGAAGGGGCGCCACCTTGATCTCCTTCTCGGCGTCGTAGTCCCCTTCGCTGGTCTGGGCTAGCAGAGCGTAGGCTCGTTGCAGCGCTTGATATTCTTGCGTCAGCTGGCGGTAGCGAAGCTCCGCCTCTTCATGCACACACCAATGCAACACAGCACTAGTACCAGAATCAGTCAGACCGGCGACAAAGCACCCGCGACGCAAAGACGAGTCCGATTCCAGGCTGAAGAGGAATGTTTGGTGCCAATACGCTGGCAGAAATGGCGGGCTACCTCTTCGGGTTCCGTGTCGGGGGTTCTGTCGGTGTGAAAAGACAAGGACGATCCGTCCGAGTCCACCAACACGTCTTCGTCGTAGCCGTAAAATGTTTCGATGACCTGCGGGCGCGGAAGCAAACATCTCTCTGAACAAACTGAAGCGACACCTCACGATGAATCGACGAGAGGAACAATAGCGAGAAAAAGGCCATTTCATCTTGCGCAACACCAAGCAGCCGCAAACAAACAGACTCACCTTGCAGGACCTCACGCTTTGTTCCTCCTCAGAGATTCTCGACGTCGGTATCGTAGCAGCAAATCTCTCTCCTGTCGACACAAATAATCCGCCTTTGAGATTCTTTGGATGCAAAGGGAACGAACGGCTCCGGCGCAGAAACAAACGCGACTCACAATGACATTTCTGACATGAGCTCCTGTCTCCAGAGCCTGAAAAACACGTCACCGGCGATGATTGGAGGGACGCTCGTCTTTTCCAAAAGTGACAACTACAGGGTGTGTCAGGGTTTTCCAGATTATCTTTATCGTATCATTGTGTTGCTTTGACTTTGACTGCGACCTGTAATAAATAATATTATTTATCCCTTATTTATCCCTATCGCTTATCCCTTCCTACACAAAGTCGTAAAACACCCCTTGCTATGTTTTGACTAGAGGTCAAGGGCTTCCTCTATTCAATCCACTCTTACACCCACCCTGTTTCTCTTAATTAAAATGCTCGTGCAGGAGCCGAGAGTCAGACTTCATTCGTACAACGGATGGACTCTCCACCTGCAGGTGTCCAAAAGAACTTACTTGTCTCCCGTGTGGTTCTTGCAAAATAAGTTGGAGCGAGCGCAACTCTAACAGGGTGCATTTTGCCACTAGCTGCCTACGGACAATGACGTCGCGCTCGCGGCTCATGGTTGACGGGCTGAGCAGCCGGGCAAGTCCGTCGTTTTCAGCGCACAGCGAGTGGCAAAGGCGCTGACAAAACGGGAGCTTTGAGCTGCTGAAAACGGCAAAACAAGTCTAAAGCGTGTTCAAACGCGTGCGCACAATGCTCCTGCTTGAAAGGTCGGAATTTAAGGGGCCAATTTTTTGGATGGCGGCCGCCGGCCAAGCTTTGGACGGAAAAGGTTTCCTGACGACAGCGAGCGAGCGCGGCGCTGCCGTACGTGCACCGAGTCGCCTGCCTGAAGACCTTGGACAAGTCGTCGATGATGTGCCGCTGCTCCACAACTTGAAGGAACTCCATTTCACCGTCCTGCTGGCCGCAACCGCGGTCCAGGTCATTGAGCGAACTAGGCCTTCTCTGTGGAACACAAATGCAGTGGACTCTGTTGGCACGCCGCCGTTGTCCGCGTCGACTTACCAAGCTTGCCATCTCCTCGTTCTCCTGGGTGACAAAGCGCACTTTGTTTTCAAGGCGACACAGCACCAGCGAGAGTTCTTCATTCTTCCTGCTCAGGCGTTTGTTTTTGTACAGGAGTGGCAGAAACTGGCTTTCTGTTTCTCTCAGTCGCTTTAGCTGCAAGCATGAAGTGCGGGATGTGAAAGACGCACAACACGCGGGCCAGAACGTATCCATTCCTTTTGCATCGGTTTGAACGGAATCGTGGCTTTGGCTCCCAATAAAAGACATCTACCAGGCAACCGACTCGCCGCGCCGCTCAACTAATAAGCAAGCGCAATGGGTGCCTCGCTGGATGGCGCGCATCAAACGTAGCGCAAACCTTCAAGCGTGCCGTCAATAAATTACCAGTTCATTGCGCTCTTCAGAAAGCAGGGCGTTTCGATCCTCCAGTTTCCTGATGACTGCGCTGAGCTCAGCGATTTTCAGATGAAACCGTCGCGTGTCCCGATCCTCCTGAGACTGAAAACGCCCCGCAACACACACACACAAGCACTCGTTCAAAGTTCAAAACTGTTTTTGTGCTACCTTCCTCCAGCAACGAACTAAGTCATGCGTACTGCAAGTGTGTGATGAGGTGGCTTACGCAATGAAGAGGATTGCTAGTAGCGGCGTTGACCCCACTTCCAGGGTAGTTTAGGCCCGCCCTTTGGGAATCCCTCAGGGCAGCGATCTGCTGCTCGGCAGCCTGAGTCTGCAGCTGAAGGCGGTGGACGTGGCCGGCCCCAGGGCTTCATCCAAAACACTAACCGCTCTGTCTTTCAGCTTGATCTCATCCGTCTGGATGTACAAACGGGGAGCGCTCAGGCAGGCGGGCAAACTCATTTGCCAGAATTGTGACAAAAACAAAGAGAGCAACCGGCCAATTTTTTTCTTGAATCGACTAGAACACCTTTGCTGTGACAAAAGCGAAGCGAGCAACCGGACATTTTCTTCTTGTGAAATAGAATAGAATAGAATGCCTTAGGTGTCATTGCACTGCAGGTATACAACGAAATTGGGAACATAGCCACGCACCGCGCATCTGATCAGTCCTACCAGTCGGCGGATCTCCCTCTCGCAGTCTCTCTTGGTTCGGCTCAGCTCCTCCCGATGCTGGTGATGAGCCGATCGGAGCTCGGCCGCTCGGGACTGCCAGGCCTGCTGGGCCGCTGCCAGGGCTTCTTCCGCGCTCCTGGTGGAGGCGACACCGCTCGGTCTCCCGACACCGCCGCGTCTCCTCCACCTCCGCCAGCAAAGCGCCCCCCCTCCTCACCTGAGCAGACATTGCGCCACACCGGGCCGTTGAGACCGCAACGGAGCGCCGCGACGCTTACTGGGGACAAGCTACACAATACGGTAGCGGCCGCATCGAAGCCCGACGTGGCGTGCGGATAGTCAGACACGGATAGAGCGGATCACCTTGTCCATGGAGCCGTCCCTCAGGCTGAGGACCAAGGCATTCAGTCGCTGGATCTCTCCATCTTTGATTTTGATCACTCTCATCAGCTCCATTTCATGCTGCCGCAGTAATGTCTCCCTGGTAATGGCTAACTCTTTCTGCTTCTCCTCATGGAGTTTGCTTTTGAGTTCCGTCATGGCGGCGGTGGCACGGTGGTGCTCCGCCCGCAGGTCCTGACTTCTCTCTCTCTCCAGACAGCTGACCTGACATGACTTAGACTTAGACGAACTTTATTGTCATCTTGTCTGCACATGGTGCATACAAAACGAAATTCCGTTGCATACGTCTTACAACAAAGTAGTGATATTGCAGTTGAATAGAAGTAACATACCCTATGAAAATATATATATATACATATATACTATATATATATATATATATATATATATATATATATATATATATATATTAAAAATAAGTATAAAGTGCAGCAGTGATAATTATGCAATAGTGCAAGTAGGCAAAACAGTATTCAAGAGTGTGCAGAGGAATGCTAAACCATGTATTAAACTTCTATTTAAAGGGTTTATACAAGTTCAGTAAAGTTGGTAGTGCGAGATAGTGCAAGATAGAGGTCCGTAGTGTCATAAAGTACAGTTCTGTGAATGTGTGATGCAGAGTTCAGTTTAGAGCTCAACAGTTCTAGTGTTCAACAGTCTGATGACAGCAGGGAAAAAGCTGTTGCAGAACCTGGTGGACCTGCAGCGGATGCTGCAAACCTCTTCCCAGAGGGCAGCAGGGAGAACAGTCCATGGTGGGGGTGTGATGGGTCATTGATGATGTTACGGGCACGGGACATGCAGCGCTGAGATGAAATGTCCTGAATGGAGGGAAGAGGAGCCCCTATGATCCTCTCTGCTGTCCTCACCACTCTCCTCACGTTCTTCCAATCGGAGGCGGTGCAGCCTCCACACCACACAGAGAGACAGCTTGTCAGAATGCTCTCTATGGTGCTCCTGTAGAACGTCCTCATGATGGGTGGGGGCAGGTGGGCTCTCCTCATCCTCCGCAGGAAGTACAAGCGCTTCTGTGCCCTCTTGACCAGTGCCGTAGTGTTCATAGTCCAGGTGAGGTCTTCTGTGATGTGGACCCCCAGGAATTTGGTGGTGCTGACCACCTCCACAGCTGAGCTGTTGATGATCAGTGGAGCGTGGTGAGGCTGTTTTTTCCTGAAGTCGACGATGATCTCCTTCATCTTCTCCTCATTCAGGATCAGGCTGTTTTCTCTGCACCAGCCCACCAGCTGCTCCACCTCCTCTCTGTAGTCCAGGTCATTGTTGTCTCTGATGAGCCCCACCACCGTTGTGTCGTCTGCTGACTTCACGATGTGATTGGTGGTGAACCTGAGGACGCAGTCGTGTGTCATCAGGGTGCACAGCAGGGGGCTCAGGACGCAGCCCTGAAGGGAGCCTGTGCTGAGGGTGATGACATCAGAGGTGTTCTGTCCGACCCGGACTGACTGAGGTCTGTTGGTGAGGAAGTCTAGCAGCCAGTTGCGAAGGGGGGTGTTGAAGCCCAGGTGTTCCAATTTTCCTACCAGATGCTGTGGGATGATGGTGTTAAACGCTGAGCTGAAGTCCAGGAACAGCCTCCGCACATGGGTGTTCTTCTCCTCCAGGTGAGCCAGGCTCAGGTGAAGAACGGAGGAGATGGCGTCCTGAGTGGAGCGGTTTTGCCGGTCGGCAAACTGGAACGGGTCAAATAATAGGGGGAGTCTGGAAACGATGTGACCTTTAAGCAGCCTTTCGAAGCACTTCATCATAACCGGAGTCAGTGCAACAGGCCGGTAATCATTAAATGATGACACTTAAAGCACGCCGGCACTGTGGCTTGGCCCAGCGAGGTGTTAAAAATGTCTGTGATGACCCCAGCCAGATGACTTGCACATTCCCTGAACACACGCCCAGGAATGTTGTCGGGGCCAGGGGCCTTACAGGGGTTGACTCTCCTCAGGGTCTTCAACACATCGGCGGAGTCAAGGCAGAGTACCTCCTCTTCCTGATGGGGGACAGTTTTAACTGCTGGAGTGCCGTTTAGTGCCTCGAACCTCCCAAAGAAGTTATTTAGACCATTTAGAAAGTCAGCATCAACTACACCCACCGGGGGGGGGGAGGGTGAGTTGTAGTCTGTAATCGCCCGTATGCCTTGCCACATACTCCTGATGTTTTTGACGTCGTGTAAACGATCCTGAAATTTTCGACTGCGGTCTCGCTTCGCTATCCTGATGGCACGGTTCAAGTTGGCTCTCGCTGTCCTCAGTGTCTCCTTGTCGCCAGACTTGAAGGCAGAGTTCCGCGCTCGTAGCGTTTGACGTACCTCCTCAGTCATCCAGGGTCGTTGGTTGCCCCGGGTGATGATATTCTTAGTGGTGCTGACGTCCTCGGTGCATTTGTTGATGTAGGCTGACACAGTCATGGCACACGCATGTCTAATCTACATCGGGAAAACTGGGAGGGAGGGAGGCAGGCAGGGAGGCAGGCAGGGAGGCAGGCAGGGAGGCAGGCAGTGTCTGTCTGTTGAGGTTTTCACCTTGTTCTTCTCCTGCTGAAGTTCTAACTGGACGTCCATCAGTTTGGTTCTCAGCTCGTCATTGGCGGCCTGAAGGGCGTCCGTTCGCTCCGCCTTGGCCCGCCCTGCCGGAGCTCGTTTGGACATCTCTTACTCGAGTCTCGCCCGGTCGTCAGTCAGAGATCACAACATTTGTACCTGGAGAGCACAAACGCAGCGCTGTTTTCCACTGGCTTCGAACTCAACTTCAATCGGTACCGTAACTTACAACAACATAAACATAGAACTAGCTTGACTTATTCATTGAATAAATGCATTTGGTTCTTCAAAACTGCATCACGCAACATAGCGTGACCGAGACGGCCGTTATCCACCTGCGTGAAGTTATTTGGTGAAATGAATGAGATGTTTAAGACACCATCGTTCTGTCTCTATGTAGATGAAGGTAAATAATCGATTGCTGAAGGTCCAAAGGTGTTGTGATAAACAAATAAACATATTAGTGATTAGTGACATATTTGTGATAAACATATTAGGCAGGATAATCACATATGTTAACGTGACTGCCCACACTGTATTTATTTATGGTTATTTGTTAAATCGAGTACTGTTAGACATGAAATAGGAAGTGTTTAACATAAATGGAAGACGAAAGGGGTACTCACCATTGTAGCTCCTGCTGGTCAATGATACGAGCCTCTTCTTGCAGTGGAAAACATACAGCCAACAAACACCGTGGAACCTAAAGGAATGAAATTAAACATTAACATTTAGCCTCAACCAACATTCACAGATACAACGCAACGCAAACTACACAAACGTAAATCTTTTTAAACACAATGAGTTGTACTTACCGTGTACGCTCTAGACGGTCCACTTGCAAGCAGAAAATAAAGATATTTCTGTTGATAATCGTCGTGTTTGTATCCGGTGTCTCGCTCAAGGCCATTGCACCCACAGATTTGAATTTTGGTGAGAGTTCAGCCTATTGACGTCATTTCCGCGGTGTAATACCCGCATATGTATCTGAAACGGCAAAGTTAAGAGTAGAGTTAAATAAAGTTTTTAGTCAACGCAATAATTTACAACCGTTGACCAGTCGAAATAATCGTCGAAATTTGGCGTCTGTGGCTGGAAGCAGACGCCGAGTTCGACATTCCTCCCAAACGCCACACTCCCTCGCTTTTCAGGGCTAAAAAAAAACAGTTGTAATTACCTTGTACGCTCTAGACGGTCAAGTTGCAAGCTGAAAACAAAAATATTTGCCTTGTTAGTCATCGTGTTACTAACCGCTGTGTCTTGTTTGCCAGAACTGCCGCTTTCCTACTTCCTGTTGCAAGCCACGCCCACGGATTATAATTTTGCCGTGAGTTCCGCCTATTGACGTCATGTCCGCGTCACATGACTGCGACGTAATATTATCTAAAACTGTTTGTGCGGTATTGTGTTGTTCTGTGCGGTATTGTGTTATTCTGTGCGGCGTCGTGTTGTTCTGTGCGGCGTCGTGTTGTTCAGTGCGACGTCGTGTTGTTCAGTGCGGCATGGTGTTGTTCAGTGCGGCATGGTGTTGTTCAGTGCGGCATGGTGTTGTTCAGTGCGGCATAATGTTGTTCAGTGCGGCATAATGTTGTTCAGTGCGGCATGGTGTTGTTCAGTGCGGCATGGTGTTGTTCAGTGCGGCATGGTGTTGTTCAGTGCGGCATAATGTTGTTCAGTGCGCCATAATGTTGTTCAGTGCGGCATGGTGTTGTTCAGTGCGGGATGGTGTTGTTCAGTGCGGGATGGTGTTGTTCAGTGCGGCATGGTGTTGTTCAATGCGGCATGGTGTTGTTCAGTGCGGGATGGTGTTGTTCATTGCGGCATGGTGTTGTTCAGTGCGGCATGGTGTTGTTCAGTGCGGCATGGTGTTGTTCAGTGCGGCATGGTGTTGTTCAGTGCGGCATAATGTTGTTCAGTGCGGCATGGTGTTGTTCAGTGTGGAAAGGTGTTGTTCAGTGCAGGATGGTGTTGTTCAGTGCGGCATGGTGTTGTTCAATGCAGGATCGTGTTGTTCAGTGCAGCATAATGTTGTTCAGTGCAGCATGGTGTTGTTCAGTGCGGCATGGTGTTGTTCAATGCGGCATGGTGTTGTTCAATGCAGGATCGTGTTGTTCAGTGCAGCATAATGTTGTTCAGTGCAGCATGGTGTTGTTCAGTGCGGCATAATGTTGTCCAGTGCGCCATAATGTTGTTCAGTGCGGCATGGTGTTGTTTAGTGCGGGATGGTGTTGTTCAGTGCAGGATGGTGTTGTTCAGTGCGGCATGGTGTTGTTCAATGCGGCATGGTGTTGTTCAGTGCGGGATGGTGTTGTTAAGTGCGGCATGGTGTTGTTCAGTGCGGCATAATGTTGTTCAGTGCGGCATGGTGTTGTTCAGTGCAGCATGGTGTTGTTCAGTGCGGCATGGTGTTGTTCAGTGCGGCATGGTGTTGTTCAGTGCGGCATGGTGTTGTTCAGTGCGGCATGGTGTTGTTCAGTGCGGCATGGTGTTGTTCAGTGCGGAATGGTGTTGTTCAGTGCGGCATGGTGTTCAGTGCGGGATGGTGTTGTTCAATGCGGGATCATGTTGTTCAGTGCGGGGTGGTGTTGTTCAGTGCAGGATGGTGTTGTTCAGTGCAGGATGGTGTTGTTCAGTGCGGCATGGTGTTGTTCAATGCAGGATCGTGTTGTTCAGTGCAGCATAATGTTGTTCAGTGCAGCATGGTGTTGTTCAGTGCGGCATGGTGTTGTTCAATGCGGCATGGTGTTGTTCAGTGCGGGATGGTGTTGTTCAGTGCGGCATGGTGTTTTTCAGTGCGGCATAATGTTGTTCAGTGCGGCATGGTGTTGTTCAGTGCGGCATGGTGTTGTTCAGTGCAGGATGGTGTTGTTCAGTGCGGCATGGTGTTGTTCAATGCAGGATCGTGTTTTTCAGTGCAGCATAATGTTGTTCAGTGCAGCATGGTGTTGTTCAGTGCGGCATAATGTTGTCCAGTGCGCCATAATGTTGTTCAGTGCGGCATGGTGTTGTTTAGTGCGGGATGGTGTTGTTCAGTGCAGGATGGTGTTGTTCAGTGCGGCATGGTGTTGTTCAATGCGGCATGGTGTTGTTCAGTGCGGGATGGTGTTGTTCAGTGCGGCATGGTGTTGTTCAGTGCGGCATAATGTTGTTCAGTGCGGCATGGTGTTGTTCAGTGCGGCATGGTGTTGTTCAGTGCGGCATGGTGTTGTTCAGTGCGGCATGGTGTTGTTCAGTGCGGAATGGTGTTGTTCAGTGCGGCATGGTGTTGTTCAGTGCGGGATGGTGTTGTTCAATGCGGGATCATGTTGTTCAGTGCGGGGTGGTGTTGTTCAGTGCAGGATGGTGTTGTTCAGTGCAGGATGGTGTTGTTCAGTGCGGCATGGTGTTGTTCAATGCAGGATCGTGTTGTTCAGTGCAGCATAATGTTGTTCAGTGCAGCATGGTGTTGTTCAGTGCGGCATGGTGTTGTTCAATGCGGCATGGTGTTGTTCAGTGCGGGATGGTGTTGTTCAGTGCGGCCTGGTGTTTTTCAGTGCGGCATAATGTTGTTCAGTGCGGCATGGTGTTGTTCAGTGCGGCATGGTGTTGTTCAGTGCAGGATGGTGTTGTTCAGTGCGGCATGGTGTTGTTCAGTGCAGCATAATGTTGTTCAGTGCAGCATGGTGTTGTTCAGTGCGGCATGGTGTTGTTCAATGCGGCATGGTGTTGTTCACTGCGGGATGGTGTTGTTCAATGCGGGATCGTGTTGTTCAGTGCGGCATAATGTTGTTCAGTGCAGCATGGTGTTGTTCAGTGCGGCATGGTGTTGTTCAGTGCGACATAATGTTGTTTAGTGCGGCATAATGTTGTTCAGTGCGGCATAATGTTGTTCAGTGCGGCATGGTGTTGTTCAGTGCGGCATGGTGTTGTTCAGTGCGGCATGGTGTTGTTCAGTGCAGGATGGTGTTGTTCAGTGCGGCATGGTGTTGTTTAATGCGGCATGGTGTTGTTCAGTGCGGGATGGTGTTGTTCAGTGCAGGATGGTGTTGTTCAGTGCGGCATGGTGTTGTTCAGTGCGGAATGGTGTTGTTCAGTGCGGCATGGTGTTGTTCAGTGCGGCATGGTGTTGTTCAGTGCAGGATGGTGTTGTTCAATGCGGGATCGTGTTGTTCAGTGCGGCATGGTGTTGTTCAGTGCGGCATGGTGTTGTTCAGTGCGGCATAATGTTGTTCAGTGCGGCATGGTGTTGTTCAGTGCGGCATGGTGTTGTTCAGTGCGGCATGGTGTTGTTCAGTGCGGCATGGTGTTGTTCAGTGCGGCATAATGTTGTCCAGTGCGCCATAATGTTGTTCAGTGCGGCATGGTGTTGTTTAGTGCGGGATGGTGTTGTTCAGTGCAGGATGGTGTTGTTCAGTGCGGCATGGTGTTGTTCAATGCGGCATGGTGTTGTTCAGTGCGGGATGGTGTTGTTCAGTGCGGCATGGTGTTGTTCAGTGCGGCATAATGTTGTTCAGTGCGGCATGGTGTTGTTCAGTGCGGCATGGTGTTGTTCAGTGCGGCATGGTGTTGTTCAGTGCGGCATGGTGTTGTTCAGTGCGGAATGGTGTTGTTCAGTGCGGCATGGTGTTGTTCAGTGCGGGATGGTGTTCAATGCGGGATCGTGTTGTTCAGTGCGGGGTGGTGTTGTTCAGTGCAGGATGGTGTTGTTCAGTGCAGGATGGTGTTGTTCAGTGCGGCATGGTGTTGTTCAATGCAGGATCGTGTTGTTCAGTGCAGCATAATGTTGTTCAGTGCAGCATGGTGTTGTTCAGTGCGGCATGGTGTTGTTCAATGCGGCATGGTGTTGTTCAGTGCGGGATGGTGTTGTTCAGTGCGGCATGGTGTTTTTCAGTGCGGCATAATGTTGTTCAGTGCGGCATGGTGTTGTTCAGTGCGGCATGGTGTTGTTCAGTGCGACATAATGTTGTTCAGTGCGGCATAATGTTGTTCAGTGCGGCATGGTGTTGTTCAGTGCGGCATGGTGTTGTTCAGTGCGGCATGGTGTTGTTCAGTGCGGCATGGTGTTGTTCAGTGCAGGATGGTGTTGTTCAGTGCAGGATGGTGTTGTTCAATGCGGCATGGTGTTTTTCAGTGCGGGATGGTGTTGTTCAGTGCGGCATGGTGTTGTTCAGTGCGGAATGGTGTTGTTCAGTGCGGCATGGTGTTGTTCAGTGCGGCATGGTGTTGTTCAGTGCAGGATGGTGTTGTTCAATGCGGGATGGTGTTGTTCAGTGCGGGATGGTGTTGTTCAGTGCAGGATGGTGTTGTTCAGTGCGGCATGGTGTTGTTCAATGCGGCATGGTGTTGTTCAGTGCAGGATGGTGTTGTTCAGTGCGGCATGGTGTTGTTCAATGCGGCATGGTGTTGTTCAATGCGGCATGGTGTTGTTCAGTGCGGCATGGTGTTGTTCAGTGCGGCATGGTGTTGTTCAGTGCAGCGTAATGTTGTTCAGTGCGGCATGGTGTTGTTCAGTGCGGAATGGTGTTGTTCAGTGCGGCATGGTGTTGTTCAGTGCAGGATGGTGTTGTTCAGTGCGGCATGGTGTTGCTCAGTGCGGCATGGTGTTGTTCAGTGCGGGATGGTGTTGTTCATTGCGGCATGGTGTTCAGTGCGGGATGGTGTTGTTCAGTGCAGGATGGTGTTGTTCAGTGCGGCATGGTGTTGTTCAATGCGGGATCGTGTTGTTCAGTGCGGCATGGTGTTGTTCAGTGCGGCATGGTGTTGTTCAGTGCGGCATGGTGTTGTTCAGTGCGGCATGGTGTTGTTCAGTGCGGCATAATGTTGTTCAGTGCGGCATAATGTTGTTCAGTGCGGCATAATGTTGTTCAGTGCGGGATGGTGTTGTTCATTGCGGCATGGTGTTGTTCAGTGCGGCATGGTGTTGTTCAGTGCGGCATGGTGTTGTTCAGTGCGGGATGGTTTTGTTCAGTGCAGGATGGTGTTGTTCAGTGCGGCATGGTGTTGTTCAGTGCGGCATGGTGTTGTTCATTTCGGCATAATGTTGTTCAGTGCGGCATAATGTTGTTTAGTGCGGCATGGTGTTGTTCAGTGCGGGATGGTGTTGTTCAGTGCGTTATAATGTTGTTCAGTGCGGCATGGTGTTGTTCAGTGCGGCATGGTGTTGTTCAGTGCGGCATGGTGTTGTTCAGTGCGGCATAATGTTGTTCAGTGCGGCATAATGTTGTTCAGTGCGGCATGGTGTTGTTCAGTGCGGGATGGTGTTGTTCAGTGCGGGATGGTGTTGTTCAGTGCGGCATGGTGTTCAATGTGGAATGGTGTTGTTCAGTGCAGGATGGTGTTGTTCAGTGCGGCATGGTGTTGTTCAGTGCGGCATAATGTTGTTCAGTGCGGCATGGTGTTGTTCAGTGCGGCATGGTGTTGTTCAGTGCGGCATGGTGTTGTTCAGTGCGGCATAATGTTGTTCAGTGCGGCATGGTGTTGTTCAGTGCGGCATGGTGTTGTTCAGTGCGGCATAATGTTGTTCAGTGCGGCATGGTGTTGTTCAGTGCGGGATGGTGTTGTTCAGTGCAGGATGGTGTTGTTCAGTGCGGCATGGTGTTCAGTGCGGGATGGTGTCTTTCAGTGCGGCATGGTGTCGTTCAGTGCGGCATGGTGTCTTTCAGTGCGGCATGGTGTCGTTCAGTGAGGCATGGTGTTGTTCAGTGCGGCATGGTGTTGTTTAGTGCGGCATGGTGTTGTTCAGTGCGGCATAATGTTGTTCAGTGCGGCATGGTGTTGTTCAGTGCGGCATGGTGTTGTTCAGTGCGGTATCGTGTTGTTCAGTGCGGTATCGTGTTTCTCAGTGCGGTATCGTGTTGTTCAGTGCAGTATCGTTGTGTTGTTCGTATTGTGTTTAACACTTAGCCTCTAACACTTAGCCTCTAACACTTAGCCTCTAGCATCTAGAAGGTAAATAAATAGGAAGGAAGGACTCACCGGTGACGTCTTCGCCCACGTCCAAGTGTTGTACTTTGTATTTTCATCCTTCTGACAGTGGAAAACATAGCCAACAAACACCGTGGAACCTAAACGAATGAAAGAAAACTATCATTTGGCCACAACCAACATTCACAGATACAACACAATGTGACGTGCGGGGTTGAGGTTAAAGGTTGAGTGAAGGGCCCTCGTTTTAAACTACTTTTTTGAAAAGGATTGGGAACAAGTAAGACGTATTTAATTTATTTAATGGGAAGTAGTAAGAGCTATTGAATTTAATCTATGTATTATATTCTATTGTATTGTATTCTGTTGTATTCTTTTGGATTGTATTCACACTAACCCCACTAAAACTTCAGCCCACAAAAACTCGCCTCTGGCGCCTAGCCTCTGGCACTTAGCCTCTAACACTTAGCCTTTAACACTTAGCCTTTAACACTTAGCCTTTAACACTTAGCCTAGAAGGTGAATAAATAGGGTTAAAGGTTGAGTGAAGGGACCTCGTTTTAAACTACTTTTTTGTAAAGGAGTGGGAACAAGTAAGACGTATTTAATTTATTTAATGGGAAGTAGTAAGACTTATTAAATTTATTTAATCTACTTTTCTTCCCAGGCAAAATTTGATGTGCTGCAATTCCAAATTTCCAAAGTGAATGAAGGAATGAAGTCCTTTAAATTATGATTTTGTATAAATACTAGGCATTAACACAAAATCGACGGCACAAAATGGGCAGACTTTACTTGTTTGAAAAGGACTGGTTACAAGACAGACTTTTTTAATTTATTTAATGGGAAGAAGACTTATTTAGTTTAATTGATCTATTTTTGTTCCCTGCCAAAATTCGATTTGCTGCAATTCCAAATTTCCAAAGTGAATGAAGGAAAG
Source organism: Syngnathus floridae (assembly GCF_059516105.1). Classification (NCBI taxonomy): domain Eukaryota; kingdom Metazoa; phylum Chordata; class Actinopteri; order Syngnathiformes; family Syngnathidae; genus Syngnathus; species Syngnathus floridae. The sequence continues at coordinate 1,051,260 of NW_028284053.1, forward strand.
AAGTCGTTTAAATTATGATTTTGTTTAAATACTAGGCATAGACACAAAATCTACGGCACAAAATGGGCAGACTTTACTTGTTTGAAGAGGACTGGTTACAAGACAGACTTTTCTGATTTATTTAATGGGAAGAAGACTTATTTAGTTTATTTAATCTATTTTTGTTCCCTGGCAAAATTGGATTTGCTGAAATTGTATTTTGCCAAATCTTGCCTTGAGACCTGATAGGAAGTATTAAACGCTTAGTTAAATCAATACAAGTTGGTAATAAGAGCGAGTAATGTTGGTTGAACCGATGAATGAAGGTTGAAAGCAATTTAAATTATGACTTTGTATAAATACTAGATATTAACAGAACATCTACTGCGCGAAATGGGCAGAGTTTACTTGTTTGAGAAGGAGTGGCTTATTCAAAACTAAGATTTATTTAATCTGTTTGTTCCCAGGCAAAATTGGATGTGATGCAATTCCAAATTTCACCACATGATGGTGCCCAATTTTGACTTCATAGGACATATTAAACACTTAGCTTGTTATTATGTTCAAGGTAATCAGATTTGTTTATTATTCTAATGGCCTCTTCAAAACTATTCTGGATTACTACTTTGGATCTATTCTACATTACTTGGCAACAACATACTCTGTAACAGATTAGGCAGTATAATCATATCTGTTAACTTGAGAGTGCCCACACTCAATCTACTTATCGTGATGTGTTAAATCAATTACTGTTAGACATTATTTGTCTGATAATCTACCAAATCTTTGAATTGAAGAATTTGTGATTTAATTAATAGCTTGTTGTTATGTTAAGGGTAATCAGACTTGTATATAATTCTAATGGCCTTCTTTTGAAAACTATTCTGAATTACAACTTTGGATCTTATATTACTTTGCAACAATCTACTCCGTGACAGATTAGGCAGTATAATCACATATGTTAACTTCAGTGCCCACACTGTATTTATTTATGGTTATTTGTTAAATCAAGTACTGTTAGACATGAAATAGGAAGTGTTTAACATAAATGTTATGGCTACTCACCATTGTAGCTCGCTCCTGGTCAATGATACGAGCCTCTTCTTGCAGTGGAAAACTTGCAGCCAACAAACACCGTGGAACCTAAAGGAATGAAATTAAACATTAACATTTCGCCTCGACCAATTTTCACACGTACAACGCAACGCGGCTACACTTCTGCTATTACAAACGTAAATCTCCTTAAACACAATGAGTGTTACTTACCGTGTACGCTCTAGACGGTCCAGTTGCAAGCAGAAAATAAAGATATTTCTGTTGATAATCGTCGCTGCTCAGTGGCTCACGGCCATCGCGCCAACAGATTTGAATTTTGGCGGAGGTTCGGGCAATTACGTCATATCCACGGCACATGACTGCGACGTAATACCCGCTTATCTGAAACGGCAGTTAAAAGTAGAGTTACATCAAGTTTTCTTGGAACCTAAACGAATGAAAGAAAACTATCATTTGGCCACAACCAACATTCACAGATACAACACAACGTGCGGGGTTGGGGTTAAAGATTGAGTGAAGGGCCCTCGTTTTAAACTACTGTTTTGAAAAGGAGTGGGAACAAGTAAGACGTATTTAATTTATTTAATGGGAAGTAGTAAGACTTATTAAATTTATTTAATCTACTTTTCTTCCCAGGCAAAATTTGATGTGCTGCAATTCCAAATTTCCAAAGTGAATGAAGGAATGAAGTCCTTTAAATTATGATTTTGTATAAATACTAGGCATTAACACAAAATCGACGGCACAAAATGGGCAGACTTTACTTGTTTGAAAAGGACTGGTTACAAGACAGACTTTTTTAATTTATTTAATGGGAAGAAGACTTATTTAGTTTAATTGATCTATTTTTGTTCCCTGCCAAAATTCGATTTGCTGCAATTCCAAATTTCCAAAGTGAATGAAGGAAAGAAGTCGTTTAAATTATGATTTTGTTTAAATACTAGGCATAGACACAAAATCTACGGCACAAAATGGGCAGACTTTACTTGTTTGAAGAGGACTGGTTACAAGACAGACTTTTCTGATTTATTTAATGGGAAGAGGACTTATTTAGTTTATTTAATCTATTTTTGTTCCCTGGCAAAATTGGATTTGCTGAAATTGTATTTTGCCAAATCTCGATTTGAGACCTGATAGGAAGTATTAAACGCTTAGTTAAATCAATACAAGTTGGTAATAAGAGCGAGTAATGTTGGTTGAACCGATGAATGAAGGTTGAAAGCAATTTAAATTATGACTTTGTATAAATACTAGATATTAACAGAACATCTACTGCGCAAAATGGGCAGAGTTTACTTGTTTGAGAAGGAGTGGCTTATTCAAAACTAAGATTTATGTAATCTGTTTGTTCCCAGGCAAAATTGGATGTGATGCAATTCCAAATTTCACCACATGATGGTGCCCAATTTTGACTTCATAGGACATATTAAACCACTTAGCTTGTTATTATGTTCAAGGTAATCAGATTTGTTTATCATTCTAATGCCTCTTCAAAACTATTCTGGATTACTACTTTGGATCTATTCTACATTACTTGGCAACAACATACTCTGTAACAGATTAGGCAGTATAATCACATATGTTAACTGAGAGTGCCCACACTCAATCTACTTATCGTGATGTGTTAAATCAATTACTGTTAGACATTATTTGTCTGATAATCTACCAATCTTTGAATTGAAGAATTTGTGATTTAATTAATAGCTTGTTCAGGGTAATCAGACTTGTATATAATTCTAATGGCCTTCTTTTGAAAACTATTCTGAATTACAACTTTGGATCTTATATACTTTGCAACAATCTACTCGTGACAGATTAGGCAGTATAATCACATATGTTAACTTCAGTGCCCACACGGTATTTATTTATGGTTATTTGTTAAATCAAGTACTGTTAGACATGAAATAGGAAGTGTTTAACATAAATGTTATGGCTACTCACCATTGTAGCTCGCTCCTGGTCAATGATACGAGCCTCTTCTTGCAGTGGAAAACTTGCAGCCAACAAACACCGTGGAACCTAAAGGGAATGAAATTAAACATTAACATTTCGCCTCGACCAATTTCACACGTACAACGCAACGCGGCTACACTTCTGCTATTACAAACGTAAATCTCCTTAAACACAATGAGTGTTACTTACCGTGTACGCTCTAGACGGTCCTGTTGCAAGCAGAAAATAAAGATATTTCTGTTGATAATCGTCGCTGCTCAGTGGCTCACGGCCATCGCGCCATCAGATTTGAATTTTGGCGGAGGTTCGGGCAATTACGTCAGTATCCGCGGGCATTTGACTGCGACGTAATACCAGCTTATCTGAAACGGCAGTTAAATGTAGAGTTACATCAAGTTTTCTTGGAACCTAAACGAATGAAAGAAAACTATCATTTGGCCACAACCAACATTCACAGATACAAAACAACGTGCGGGGTTGAGGTTAAAGACTTGTGTGAAGGGCCCTCGTTTTAAACTACTGTGTGAAAGGAGTGGGAACAAGTAAGAAGTATTTAATTTATTTAATGGGGAAGTAGTAAGACTTATTAAATTTATTTAATCTACTTTTCTTCCCAGGCAAAATTTGATGTGCTGGGCAATTCCAAATTTCCAAAGTGAATGAAGGAATGAAGTCCTTTAAATTATGATTTTGTATAAATACTAGGCATTAACACAAAATCGACGGCACAAAATGGGCAGACTTTACTTGTTTGAAAAAGGACTGGTTACAAGACAGACTTTTTTTAATTTATTTAATGGGAAGAAGACTTATTTAGTTTAATTGATCTATTTTTGTTCCCTGCCAAAATTCGATTTGCTGCAATTCCAAATTTCCAAAGTGAATGAAGGAAAGAAGTCGTTTAAATTATGATTTTGTTTAAATACTAGGCATAGACACAAAATCTACGGCACAAAAATGGGCAGACTTTACTTGTTTGAAGAGGACTGGTTACAAGACAGACTTTTCTGATTTATTAATGAAGAGGACTTATTTAGTTTATTTAATCTATTTTTGTTCCCTGGCAAAATTGGATTTGCTGAAATTGTATTTTGCCAAATCTCGATTTGAGACCTGATAGGAAGTATTAAACGCTTAGTTAAATCAATACAAGTTGGTAATAAGAGCGAGTAATGTTGGTTGAACCGATGAATGAAGGTTGAAAGCAATTTAAATTATGACTTTGTATAAATACTAGATATTAACAGAACATCTACTGCGCAAAATGGGCAGAGTTTACTTGTTTGAGAAGGAGTGGCTTATTCAAAACTAAGATTTATGTAATCTGTTTGTTCCCAGGCAAAATTGGATGTGATGCAATTCCAAATTTCACCACATGATGGTGCCCAATTTTGACTTCATAGGACATATTAAACACTTAGCTTGTTATTATGTTCAAGGTAATCAGATTTGTTTATCATTCTAATGGCCTCTTCAAAACTATTCTGGATTACTACTTTGGATCTATTCTACATTACTTGGCAACAACATACTCTGTAACAGATTGGGCAGTATAATCACATATGTTAACTTGAGAGTGCCCACACTCAATCTACTTATCGTGATGTGTTAAATCAATTACTGTTAGACATTATTTGTCTGATAATCTACCAAATCTTTGAATTGAAGAATTTGTGATTTAATTAATAGCTTGTTCAGGGTAATCAGACTTGTATATAATTCTAATGGCCTTCTTTTGAAAACTATTCTGAATTACAACTTTGGATCTTATATTACTTTGCAACAATCTACTCGGTGACAGATTAGGCAGTATAATCACATATGTTAACTTCAGTGCCCACACTGTATTTATTTATGGTTATTTGTTAAATCAAGTACTGTTAGACATGAAATAGGAAGTGTTTAACATAAATGTTATGGCTACTCACCATTGTAGCTCGCTCCTGGTCAATGATATGAGCCTCTTCTTGCAGTGGAAAACTTGCAGCCAACAAACACCGTGGAACCTAAAGGAATGAAATTAAACATTAACATTTCGCCCGGACCAACATTCACACGTACAACGCAACGCGGCTACACTTCTGCTATTACAAACGTAAATCTCCTTAAACACAACGAGTGTTACTTACCGTGTACGCTCTAGGCAAAATTGGATGTGATGCAATTCCAAATCTATCTGAAACGGCAGTTAAAAGTAGAGTTACATCAAGTTTTCTTTTTTAATCAACACAATCATTTACAACCGTTGACCAGAAAGAATCGTCGAAATTCGACGTCCCCCACAAACGCCACGCTCACTCGCTTTTCAGGGCAACAAAAGTACTTCTTTTTAAAAACGATGAGTTGTACTTACCGTGTACGCTCTGGACGGTCCAGTTGCAAGCAGAAAATAAAAATATTTCTCTTGTTAGTCGTATGTTACCATCCGCTGTGTCTTTGTCAATATCGCCGCCATTTTCCTACTTCCTGCTGCGAGCCACGCCCACGGATTTAAATTTGGGCGGAAGCTCTTTCCATTGGCGTCGTTTTCGCGTATAGCAAATCCGATTGGTTGGGAAGGGGGCACGGTTATGCAGCCGAGGAGTCCTGTGATCGGTGGGATGTAAAGTAGGCGTCGACGTCACGTCCGCGTCACGTGACCACGACGTGGCAGACGTCAAATAGCAACCGCTGTTTTGTTTAGTAGACTTACAGTTGTTATGCATTGACATAATGGCGCACACACCAAATAGATTTATAAATTAAATAATTCTTCTGCCCACTCTCTTTTAAAACAAGTTAACTCTCCCCGCGGATTTGAATTCCGGCGAAAGTTACGCCCATCGACGTCACGTATGTCACGTGACCACGACGTGGCAGATGTCATAAGCAACCGCTGTTTTGTTTAGTAGATTTACAGTTGTTATGCATTGGCATAATGGTGTGCACTCAAAATAGATATAAATAAATTAAAGTTATTTCTTCTGCCTACTCCCTTTTAAACAAGTTAACTCTGCCCACGTCCATTGACGTCTTGTCTGCGTCACGTGACCACGACGTAGCGACGTCATATAGTAAACCGCTGTTTTGACCAGTAGACTTAGTTATTATGCGGTTGACATAATGGCGCACTGGTTAGCATGGCCACCTCTTAAGCATGATGATGCGGGTTCGACGCCTGATCAATGTAGCATGGAGTGAGCTGAAGTGCATGGCGCTGAAGATTTGAATCTTTGAAATGCGCTGAGGTCTGACATATCAGGCAGAATGGTTTGCCATCACGTTCAACAAGAAATAGAAACTTTCCCACTCTGATTAAAACGTCCTGTGTTCATCTACGTATTTTCGTTTGCTGTGCATCTTTTCCCTGCCATTTCGAGAGCCCAATTGACACTCATAGTTTAAAGAAATGTGTTTGCCCATCCTACTTTGTGGAATTTCACCACATGCGCTTTTGACCAAAATACCAATTGAACTCAAGTGAAGCCAACACGCACAACCCCCCCCCCCCCACACACACACACACACACACACAATGTTGATATGAACATAAAAGAGCCGCATGCGGTTCGGGAGTTGCGGCTTGGCCAAACCTGTACTATACAACTTTATTTGTATAAACTTTTCACAACAGCTGTCACACAAACAAAGCGGGAAAAACCGAAGACGTGCGTGTTCCGCCCACGCTGGATTTATTTGCACCTTTGAAAAGACACCGTATTGCCGCAGATGTGGCAAAGAGTACTTTTGGGCATCTGAGACGGAAGGATGTCCAAAGCATCACGTCACCTGCTCTGGTAGGCATGGTGGTGGGACGTTGAGGTCAACCGCTTTGGGGTTGGCTGACTCTTTGATCGCAGGATGCCACACACTTGAAGACAGAAGCAGAAAAGCAGAGCTAAATGCAAAATGTACTCACCGGTGACTCCAATTTTTTTCCCCCCTGAAGAAACAGCTGGACGGGTGGCCCCGGCTGGCCAGTGGGACTCTTGTTATTCTGACCCTTTTAGTGCGCGTTTGGGGCAACAACCGTTTTTTGTGGCGCTCTCTTCTGGTTCAAAAGTGCCCTGCATGTGAATTTGCTTTTCCTGCCTTCTGATTGGATGAGCGCCGGTGTGACGCGGTGCCTCTGTCACCGTGGCGGGGGTATACGTTGGCATCGGAGCGTCTGCCAACGTCTGAGACCGGCTGGCAGTGTATCGGAGGTGTCGAGTGCGGTGCCGCTGGAGCTCACTCACCAGCTGGTGTTAGGGCCACAGAATGAAGGCCAAGGAGAAGAATAGAAAGAGAAACAGAAACTTCTCCTCCAATTGTTTGATTTGTCTCTTCTGAGCTTCGATGAATTCTTTCAGCTCTTTGTTCCTCTAGGACGGACAAATGGAAAGTGGCATTCAAAAGCCAGTAAGCGTGCAAGTAAGTGCCGGGCTGGCTTTGGGCCCTTACCTGTTGCGCGCTGTGCAGCAGATCCATTCTCTCTTGGAGGATGCCAAGCGTCGCGCTCCCTCAACTCGCACATCAGGGCTCGCTTCCATTGGTCCACGGCGCTCCTAAGCTCTTCTCTCTGATCCGCCGTCAGCACGTCATTCACGCCAGCGTGGCTGCTTTTTCGCCGTCCGTGGCGGGGCAGTCCGCTGCGGTAGCACCTCGTACAACATGGCCTCCAGCTCCAGGATCCTCTGGGCCGCAATCCTCGTCCATCAGTGGTCCGGCGGGAGATTTGAGGGCGGCTTACCTTATGAGCCTGGTCCATGGAACACTTCCTGAAGTCCAACTCTTCATCCAGGTAGCCCTTCTGCTTGCAGAACATATCCTAGCACAGCTCAAGGTCAGAATTGTTGGGGCACATTGCCGGAGTTCCCTTGGCTGATGTCGCGTGTCTGTCTACCTTCTCACTTTCAATGTCCAACATCTTCTGTTGAAGTGCTGACTTGGTCACTTTGATGTATTCTAACCACTGAGGAAAGGCTGCTGTCACATAAGCAGAATGCGAGAGCGTGCGTGGACGTGCGCGTTACCTTCTCGGCTAGGGTGAGAAGGGTCCTGGCGTGAATCACGACCACCTGCTCCTCGTTGGTGAGATTCTGCAAGAGCCCAAAGGCACAGCGTCAACAAGCTTCTTTCAGCGCAAAGCCTTCCAAAAGTCACATTTGAGCCGCCGAGTCTCGTGGAGTGCGAACATAAGGAGTTCGACATACACTTACGGCGTTATAGCCCAGGATGTCCAGCTTCTTCATCAGATCACTGATGACGATGTCCGGGGGAAAGGCGCAAGGAGCAATGTAAGGTGTTCTGGGACCTCGGGTTAAGGTTAGGGTTGCGAGGGACGCCTTACGTACGCTCACGCCCTCGGCCTCGCAGTAGATCTGCAAAGGGCTGAGGCCGGTCTGGGAAACGGACTTGCAGAAACTTCAAGACGGGGGAGCGCCACTCCCTCTCCTGAAAGGCAGAGGCATGCATCCGTCCGTCCGTCCGTCCGTCCGTCCGTCCGTCCGTCACATCTCTGGCCTCAACACGCTTGTGCGAGTCTTCCCACCTCCAGCTCCAGGATGCGGAACTCAAGTTGTTCGTTTTGGTCTCGGATATCCTGGATGTGCTCTTTCAGACGCGCTTCTTCCGCCTCCATCCGCCTGACCTGAAAAGACAGTCAGACCTCATCTGCGGGGCTTCCCGACAGGTGTGACGCCAAGCGACTCCGCCCAGCGCCTTTCTTTCCGTCACCTTTTCGGCCAACTGCTGATTGCTCTGACGCAGCAGCTGCTTCTCCTCCACCCACTTGACATTCTAGAAGAGACAAACGCGTGGACAGCTTTGGAATGTTGTGTCATTTTCATCCACAAATTCTTTGGTTGACTGGAAAATGACATTTGCTTTTCTCCGCATTTTCCCAGCCACGTTCGGGGGGGGGGGGGGGGGGGGGTGGGGGTTGGTCCAGTAATGCCAGACGGATGAGTGACTGAAGAATGTAGCTATTTTGTCTGAGAAAAAGGTGTGCTCATTGATGAGCTTACCTGTCCTTGTTGCTTCAGCGCTGACTCCAGATCTGCTACTCTGCTTTGATAGTGACCCATTTCTACTATCAGCTTTTCTCTGGGAGGCTCCTCCTCCTCCTTTCAGACCAGAGAACACCCGAGGCTGGGTGAGAACGGGGAGGCTGCGACCCGGCCGGGGGTTGCGGGAAGGGGCGCCACCTTGATCTCCTTCTCGGCGTCGTAGTCCCCTTCGCTGGTCTGGGCTAGCAGAGCGTAGGCTCGTTGCAGCGCTTGATATTCTTGCGTCAGCTGGCGGTAGCGAAGCTCCGCCTCTTCATGCACACACCAATGCAACACAGCACTAGTACCAGAATCAGTCAGACCGGCGACAAAGCACCCGCGACGCAAAGACGAGTCCGATTCCAGGCTGAAGAGGAATGTTTGGTGCCAATACGCTGGCAGAAATGGCGGGCTACCTCTTCGGGTTCCGTGTCGGGGGTTCTGTCGGTGTGAAAAGACAAGGACGATCCGTCCGAGTCCACCAACACGTCTTCGTCGTAGCCGTAAAATGTTTCGATGACCTGCGGGCGCGGAAGCAAACATCTCTCTGAACAAACTGAAGCGACACCTCACGATGAATCGACGAGAGGAACGATAGCGAGAAAAAGGCCATTTCATCTTGCGCAACACCAAGCAGCCGCAAACAAACAGACTCACCTTGCAGGACCTCACGCTTTGTTCCTCCTCAGAGATTCTCGACGTCGGTATCGTAGCAGCAAATCTCTCTCCTGTCGACACAAATAATCCGCCTTTGAGATTCTTTGGATGCAAAGGGAACGAACGGCTCCGGCGCAGAAACAAACGCGACTCACAATGACATTTCTGACATGAGCTCCTGTCTCCAGAGCCTGAAAAACACGTCACCGGCGATGATTGGAGGGACGCTCGTCTTTTCCAAAAGTGACAACTACAGGGTGTGTCAGGGTTTTCCAGATTATCTTTATCGTATCATTGTGTTGCTTTGACTTTGACTGCGACCTGTAATAAATAATATTATTTATCCCTTATTTATCCCTATCGCTTATCCCTTCCTACACAAAGTTGTAAAACACCCCTTGCTATGTTTTGACTAGAGGTCAAGGGCTTCCTCTATTCAATCCACTCTTACACCCACCCTGTTTCTCTTAATTAAAATGCTCGTGCAGGAGCCGAGAGTCAGACTTCATTCGTACAACGGATGGACTCTCCACCTGCAGGTGTCCAAAAGAACTTACTTGTCTCCCGTGTGGTTCTTGCAAAATAAGTTGGAGCGAGCGCAACTCTAACAGGGTGCATTTTGCCACTAGCTGCCTACGGACAATGACGTCGCGCTCGCGGCTCATGGTTGACGGGCTGAGCAGCCGGGCAAGTCCGTCGTTTTCAGCGCACAGCGAGTGGCAAAGGCGCTGACAAAACGGGAGCTTTGAGCTGCTGAAAACGGCAAAACAAGTCTAAAGCGTGTTCAAACGCGTGCGCACAATGCTCCTGCTTGAAAGGTCGGAATTTAAGGGGCCAATTTTTTGGATGGCGGCCGCCGGCCAAGCTTTGGACGGAAAAGGTTTCCTGGCGACAGCGAGCGAGCGCGGCGCTGCCGTACGTGCACCGAGTCGCCTGCCTGAAGACCTTGGACAAGTCGTCGATGATGTGCCGCTGCTCCACAACTTGAAGGAACTCCATTTCACCGTCCTGCTGGCCGCAACCGCGGTCCAGGTCATTGAGCGAACTAGGCCTTCTCTGTGGAACACAAATGCAGTGGACTCTGTTGGCACGCCGCCGTTGTCCGCGTCGACTTACCAAGCTTGCCATCTCCTCGTTCTCCTGGGTGACAAAGCGCACTTTGTTTTCAAGGCGACACAGCACCAGCGAGAGTTCTTCATTCTTCCTGCTCAGGCGTTTGTTTTTGTACAGGAGTGGCAGAAACTGGCTTTCTGTTTCTCTCAGTCGCTTTAGCTGCAAGCATGAAGTGCGGGATGTGAAAGACGCACAACACGCGGGCCAGAACGTATCCATTCCTTTTGCATCGGTTTGAACGGAATCGTGGCTTTGGCTCCCAATAAAAGACATCTACCAGGCAACCGACTCGCCGCGCCGCTCAACTAATAAGCAAGCGCAATGGGTGCCTCGCTGGATGGCGCGCATCAAACGTAGCGCAAACCTTCAAGCGTGCCGTCAATAAATTACCAGTTCATTGCGCTCTTCAGAAAGCAGGGCGTTTCGATCCTCCAGTTTCCTGATGACTGCGCTGAGCTCAGCGATTTTCAGATGAAACCGTCGCGTGTCCCGATCCTCCTGAGACTGAAAACGCCCCGCAACACACACACACAAGCACTCGTTCAAAGTTCAAAACTGTTTTTGTGCTACCTTCCTCCAGCAACGAACTAAGTCATGCGTACTGCAAGTGTGTGATGAGGTGGCTTACGCAATGAAGAGGATTGCTAGTAGCGGCGTTGACCCCACTTCCAGGGTAGTTTAGGCCCGCCCTTTGGGAATCCCTCAGGGCAGCGATCTGCTGCTCGGCAGCCTGAGTCTGCAGCTGAAGGCGGTGGACGTGGCCGGCCCCAGGGCTTCATCCAAAACACTAACCGCTCTGTCTTTCAGCTTGATCTCATCCGTCTGGATGTACAAACGGGGAGCGCTCAGGCAGGCGGGCAAACTCATTTGCCAGAATTGTGACAAAAACAAAGAGAGCAACCGGCCAATTTTGTTCTTGAATCGACTAGAACACCTTTGCTGTGACAAAAGCGAAGCGAGCAACCGGACATTTTCTTCTTGTGAAATAGAATAGAATAGAATGCCTTAGGTGTCATTGCACTGCAGGTATACAACGAAATTGGGAACATAGCCACGCACCGCGCATCTGATCAGTCCTACCAGTCGGCGGATCTCCCTCTCGCAGTCTCTCTTGGTTCGGCTCAGCTCCTCCCGATGCTGGTGATGAGCCGATCGGAGCTCGGCCGCTCGGGACTGCCAGGCCTGCTGGGCCGCTGCCAGGGCTTCTTCCGCGCTCCTGGTGGAGGCGACACCGCTCGGTCTCCCGACACCGCCGCGTCTCCTCCACCTCCGCCAGCAAAGCGCCCCCCCTCCTCACCTGAGCAGACATTGCGCCACACCGGGCCGTTGAGACCGCAACGGAGCGCCGCGACGCTTACTGGGGACAAGCTACACAATACGGTAGCGGCCGCATCGAAGCCCGACGTGGCGTGCGGATAGTCAGACACGGATAGAGCGGATCACCTTGTCCATGGAGCCGTCCCTCAGGCTGAGGACCAAGGCATTCAGTCGCTGGATCTCTCCATCTTTGATTTTGATCACTCTCATCAGCTCCATTTCATGCTGCCGCAGTAATGTCTCCCTGGTAATGGCTAACTCTTTCTGCTTCTCCTCATGGAGTTTGCTTTTGAGTTCCGTCATGGCGGCGGTGGCACGGTGGTGCTCCGCCCGCAGGTCCTGACTTCTCTCTCTCTCCAGACAGCTGACCTGACATGACTTAGACTTAGACTTAGACAAACTTTATTGTCATCTTGTCTGCACATGGTGCATACAAAACGAAATTCCGTTGCATACGTCTTACAACAAAGTAGTGATATTGCAGTTGAATAGAAGTAACATATCCTATGAAAATATATATATATACATATATACTATATATATATATATATATATATATATATATATATTAAAAATAAGTATAAAGTGCAGCAGTGATAATTATGCAATAGTGCAAGTAGGCAAAACAGTATTCAAGAGTGTGCAGAGGAATGCTAAACCATGTATTAAACTTCTATTTAAAGGGTTTATACAAGTTCAGTAAAGTTGGTAGTGCGAGATAGTGCAAGATAGAGGTCCGTAGTGTCATAAAGTACAGTTCTGTGAATGTGTGATGCAGAGTTCAGTTTAGAGCTCAACAGTTCTAGTGTTCAACAGTCTGATGACAGCAGGGAAAAAGCTGTTGCAGAACCTGGTGGACCTGCAGCGGATGCTGCAAACCTCTTCCCAGAGGGCAGCAGGGAGAACAGTCCATGGTGGGGGTGTGATGGGTCATTGATGATGTTACGGGCACGGGACATGCAGCGCTGAGATGAAATGTCCTGAATGGAGGGAAGAGGAGCCCCTATGATCCTCTCTGCTGTCCTCACCACTCTCCTCACGTTCTTCCAATCGGAGGCGGTGCAGCCTCCACACCACACAGAGAGACAGCTTGTCAGAATGCTCTCTATGGTGCTCCTGTAGAACGTCCTCATGATGGGTGGGGGCAGGTGGGCTCTCCTCATCCTCCGCAGGAAGTACAAGCGCTTCTGTGCCCTCTTGACCAGTGCCGTAGTGTTCATAGTCCAGGTGAGGTCTTCTGTGATGTGGACCCCCAGGAATTTGGTGGTGCTGACCACCTCCACAGCTGAGCTGTTGATGATCAGTGGAGCGTGGTGAGGCTGTTTTTTCCTGAAGTCGACGATGATCTCCTTCATCTTCTCCTCATTCAGGATCAGGCTGTTTTCTCTGCACCAGCCCACCAGCTGCTCCACCTCCTCTCTGTAGTCCAGGTCGTTGTTGTCTCTGATGAGCCCCACCACCGTTGTGTCGTCTGCTGACTTCACGATGTGATTGGTGGTGAACCTGAGGACGCAGTCGTGTGTCATCAGGGTGCACAGCAGGGGGCTCAGGACGCAGCCCTGAAGGGAGCCTGTGCTGAAGGTGATGACATCAGAGGTGTTCTGTCCGACCCGGACTGACTGAGGTCTGTTGGTGAGGAAGTCTAGCAGCCAGTTGCGAAGGGGGGTGTTGAAGCCCAGGTGTTCCAATTTTCCTACCAGATGCTGTGGGATGATGGTGTTAAACGCTGAGCTGAAGTCCAGGAACAGCCTCCGCACATGGGTGTTCTTCTCCTCCAGGTGAGCCAGGCTCAGGTGAAGAACGGAGGAGATGGCGTCCTGAGTGGAGCGGTTTTGCCGGTCGGCAAACTGGAACGGGTCAAATAATAGGGGGAGTCTGGAAACGATGTGACCTTTAAGCAGCCTTTCGAAGCACTTCATCATAACCGGAGTCAGTGCAACAGGCCGGTAATCATTAAATGAGGTGATTTGAGGTTTCTTCGGCACCGGAATGATGGAGGCAGTCTTAAAGCACGCCGGCACTGTGGCTTGGCCCAGCGAGGTGTTAAAAATGTCTGTGATGACCCCAGCCAGATGACTTGCACATTCCCTGAACACACGCCCAGGAATGTTGTCGGGGCCAGGGGCCTTACAGGGGTTGACTCTCCTCAGGGTCTTCAACACATCGGCGGAGTCAAGGCAGAGTACCTCCTCTTCCTGATGGGGGACAGTTTTAACTGCTGGAGTGCCGTTTAGTGCCTCGAACCTCCCAAAGAAGTTATTTAGACCATTTAGAAAGTCAGCATCAACTACACCCACCGGGGGGGGGGAGGGTGAGTTGTAGTCTGTAATCGCCCGTATGCCTTGCCACATACTCCTGATGTTTTTGACGTCGTGGAAACGATCCTGAAATTTTCGACTGCGGTCTCGCTTCGCTATCCTGATGGCACGGTTCAAGTTGGCTCTCGCTGTCCTCAGTGTCTCCTTGTCGCCAGACTTGAAGGCAGAGTTCCGCGCTCGTAGCGTTTGACGTACCTCCTCAGTCATCCAGGGTCGTTGGTTGCCCCGGGTGATGATATTCTTAGTGGTGCTGACGTCCTCGGTGCATTTGTTGATGTAGGCTGACACAGTCATGGCACACGCATGTCTAATCTACATCGGGAAAACTGGGAGGGAGGGAGGCAGGCAGGCAGGGAGGCAGGCAGGGAGGCAGGCAGGGAGGCAGGCAGTGTCTGTCTGTTGAGGTTTTCACCTTGTTCTTCTCCTGCTGAAGTTCTAACTGGACGTCCATCAGTTTGGTTCTCAGCTCGTCATTGGCGGCCTGAAGGGCGTCCGTTCGCTCCGCCTTGGCCCGCCCTGCCGGAGCTCGTTTGGACATCTCTTACTCGAGTCTCGCCCGGTCGTCAGTCAGAGATCACAACATTTGTACCTGGAGAGCACAAACGCAGCGCTGTTTTCCACTGGCTTCGAACTCAACTTCAATCGGTACCGTAACTTACAACATCATAAACATAGAACTAGCTTGACTTATTCATTGAATAAATGCATTTGGTTCTTCAAAACTGCATCACGCAACATAGCGTGACCGAGACGGCCGTTATCCACCTGCGTGAAGTTATTTGGTGAAATGAATGAGATGTTTAAGACACCATCGTTCTGTCTCTATGTAGATGAAGGGAAATAATCGATTGCTGAAGGTCCAAAGGTGTTGTGATAAACAAATAAACATATTAGTGATTAGTGACATATTTGTGATAAACATATTAGGCAGGATAATCACATATGTTAACGTGACTGCCCACACTGTATTTATTTATGGTTATTTGTTAAATCGAGTACTGTTAGAAATGAAATAGGAAGTGTTTAACATAAATGGAAGACGAAAGGGGTACTCACCATTGTAGCTCCTGCTGGTCAATGATACGAGCCTCTTCTTGCAGTGGAAAACATACAGCCAACAAACACCGTGGAACCTAAAGGAATGAAATTAAACATTAACATTTAGCCTCAACCAACATTCACAGATACAACGCAACGCAAACTACACAAACGTAAATCTTTTTAAACACAATGAGTTGTACTTACCGTGTACGCTCTAGACGGTCCACTTGCAAGCAGAAAATAAAGATATTTCTGTTGATAATCGTCGTGTTTGTATCCGGTGTCTCGCTCAAGGCCATTGCGCCCACAGATTTGAATTTTGGCGAGAGTTCAGCCTATTGACGTCATTTCCGCGGTGTAATACCCGCATATCTGAAACGGCAAAGTTAAGAGTAGAGTTAAATAAAGTTTTTAGTCAACGCAATAATTTACAACCGTTGACCAGTCGAAATAATCGTCGAAATTTGGCGTCTGTGGCTGGAAGCAGACGCCGAGTTCGACATTCCTCCCAAACACCACACTCCCTCGCTTTTCAGGGCTAAAAAAAAACAGTTGTAATTACCTTGTACGCTCTAGACGGTCAAGTTGCAAGCTGAAAACAAAAATATTTGCCTTGTTAGTCATCGTGTTACTAACCGCTGTGTCTTGTTTGCCAGAATTGCCGCTTTCCTACTTCCTGTTGCAAGCCACGCCCACGGATTATAATTTTGCCGTGAGTTCCGCCTATTGACGTCATGTCCGCGTCACATGACTGCGACGTAATATTATCTAAAACTGTTTGTGCGGTATTGTGTTGTTCTGTGCGGTATTGTGTTATTCTGTGCGGCGTCGTGTTGTTCTGTGCGGCGTCGTGTTGTTCAGTGCGACGTCGTGTTGTTCAGTGCGGCATGGTGTTGTTCAGTGCGGCATGGTGTTGTTCAGTGCGGCATGGTGTTGTTCAGTGCGGCATAATGTTGTTCAGTGCGGCATAATGTTGTTCAGTGCGGCATGGTGTTGTTCAGTGCGGCATGGTGTTGTTCAGTGCGGCATGGTGTTGTTCAGTGCGGCATAATGTTGTTCAGTGCGCCATAATGTTGTTCAGTGCGGCATGGTGTTGTTCAGTGCGGGATGGTGTTGTTCAGTGCAGGATGGTGTTGTTCAGTGCGGCATGGTGTTGTTCAATGCGGCATGGTGTTGTTCAGTGCGGGATAGTGTTGTTCAGTGCGGCATGGTGTTGTTCAGTGCGGCATAATGTTGTTCAGTGCGGCATGGTGTTGTTCAGTGCGGCATGGTGTTGTTCAGTGCGGCATGGTGTTGTTCAGTGCGGAATGGTGTTGTTCAGTGCGGCATGGTGTTGTTCAGTCCGGGATGGTGTTGTTCAATGCGGGATCGTGTTGTTCAGTGCGGGGTGGTGTTGTTCAGTGCGGGATGGTGTTGTTCAGTGCGGCATGGTGTTGTTCAATGCGGCATGGTGTTGTTCAGTGCGGGATGGTGTTGTTCATTGCGGCATGGTGTTGTTCAGTGCGGCATGGTGTTGTTCAGTGCGGCATGGTGTTGTTCAGTGCGGCATGGTGTTGTTCAGTGCGGCATAATGTTGTTCAGTGCGGCATGGTGTTGTTCAGTGTGGAAAGGTGTTGTTCAGTGCAGGATGGTGTTGTTCAGTGCGGCATGGTGTTGTTCAAAGCAGGATCGTGTTGTTCAGTGCAGCATAATGTTGTTCAGTGCAGCATGGTGTTGTTCAGTGCGGCATGGTGTTGTTCAATGCGGCATGGTGTTGTTCACTGCGGGATGGTGTTGTTCAATGCGGGATCGTGTTGTTCAGTGCGGCATAATGTTGTTCAGTGCAGCATGGTGTTGTTCAGTGCGGCATGGTGTTGTTCAGTGCGACATAATGTTGTTTAGTGCGGCATAATGTTGTTCAGTGCGGCATAATGTTGTTCAGTGCGGCATGGTGTTGTTCAGTGCGGCATGGTGTTGTTCAGTGCGGCATGGTGTTGTTCAGTGCAGGATGGTGTTGTTCAGTGCGGCATGGTGTTGTTCAATGCGGCATGGTGTTGTTCAGTGCGGGATGGTGTTGTTCAGTGCAGGATGGTGTTGTTCAGTGCGGCATGGTGTTGTTCAGTGCGGAATGGTGTTGTTCAGTGCGGCATGGTGTTGTTCAGTGCGGCATGGTGTTGTTCAGTGCAGGATGGTGTTGTTCAATGCGGGATCGTGTTGTTCAGTGCGGCATGGTGTTGTTCAGTGCGGCATGGTGTTGTTCAGTGCGGCATAATGTTGTTCAGTGCGGCATGGTGTTGTTCAGTGCGGCATGGTGTTGTTCAGTGCGGCATGGTGTTGTTCAGTGCGGCATGGTGTTGTTCAGTGCGGCATAATGTTGTCCAGTGCGCCATAATGTTGTTCAGTGCGGCATGGTGTTGTTTAGTGCGGGATGGTGTTGTTCAGTGCAGGATGGTGTTGTTCAGTGCGGCATGGTGTTGTTCAATGCGGCATGGTGTTGTTCAGTGCGGGATGGTGTTGTTCAGTGCGGCATGGTGTTCAGTGCGGCATAATGTTGTTCAGTGCGGCATGGTGTTGTTCAGTGCGGCATGGTGTTGTTCAGTGCGGCATGGTGTTGTTCAGTGCGGCATGGTGTTGTTCAGTGCGGAATGGTGGTGTTCAGTGCGGCATGGTGTTGTTCAGTGCGGGATGGTGTTGTTCAATGCGGGATCGTGTTGTTCAGTGCGGGGTGGTGTTGTTCAGTGCGGGATGGTGTTGTTCAGTGCAGGATGGTGTTGTTCAGTGCGGCATGGTGTTGTTCAATGCAGGATCGTGTTGTTCAGTGCAGCATAATGTTGTTCAGTGCAGCATGGTGTTGTTCAGTGCGGCATGGTGTTGTTCAATGCGGCATGGTGTTGTTTAGTGCGGGATGGTGTTGTTCAGTGCGGCATGGTGTTTTTCAGTGCGGCATGTTGTTCAGTGCGGCATGGTGTTGTTCAGTGCGGCATGGTGTTGTTCAGTGCGACATAATGTTGTTCAGTGCGGCATAATGTTGTTCAGTGCGGCATGGTGTTGTTCAGTGCGGCATGGTGTTGTTCAGTGCGGCATGGTGTTGTTCAGTGCGGCATGGTGTTGTTCAGTGCAGGATGGTGTTGTTCAGTGCAGGATGGTGTTGTTCAATGCGGCATGGTGTTGTTCAATGCGGCATGGTGTTTTTCAGTGCGGGATGGTGTTGTTCAGTGCAGGATGGTGTTGTTCAGTGCGGCATGGTGTTGTTCAGTGCGGAATGGTGTTGTTCAGTGCGGCATGGTGTTGTTCAGTGCGGCATGGTGTTGTTCAGTGCAGGATGGTGTTGTTCAATGCGGGATGGTGTTGTTCAGTGCGGGATGGTGTTGTTCAGTGCAGG
Organism: Syngnathus floridae; assembly: GCF_059516105.1. Classification (NCBI taxonomy): domain Eukaryota; kingdom Metazoa; phylum Chordata; class Actinopteri; order Syngnathiformes; family Syngnathidae; genus Syngnathus; species Syngnathus floridae. The sequence goes on from NW_028284053.1 coordinate 1,070,063, forward strand.
ATGGTGTTGTTCAGTGCGGCATGGTGTTGTTCAATGCGGCATGGTGTTGTTCAGTGCAGGATGGTGTTGTTCAGTGCGGCATGGTGTTGTTCAATGCGGCATGGTGTTGTTCAATGCGGCATGGTGTTGTTCAGTGCGGCATGGTGTTGTTCAGTGCGGCATGGTGTTGTTCAGTGCGGCGTAATGTTGTTCAGTGCGGCATGGTGTTGTTCAGTGCGGAATGGTGTTGTTCAGTGCGGCATGGTGTTGTTCAGTGCAGGATGGTGTTGTTCAGTGCGGCATGGTGTTGCTCAGTGCGGCATGGTGTTGTTCAGTGCGGGATGGTGTTGTTCATTGCGGCATGGTGTTGTTCAGTGCGGGATGGTGTTGTTCAGTGCAGGATGGTGTTGTTCAGTGCGGCATGGTGTTGTTCAATGCGGGATCGTGTTGTTCAGTGCGGCATGGTGTTGTTCAGTGCGGCATGGTGTTGTTCAGTGCGGCATGGTGTTGTTCAGTGCGGCATGGTGTTGTTCAGTGCGGCATAATGTTGTTCAGTGCGGCATAATGTTGTTCAGTGCGGCATAATGTTGTTCAGTGCGGCATAATGTTGTTCAGTGCGGGATGGTGTTGTTCATTGCGGCATGGTGTTGTTCAGTGCGGCATGGTGTTGTTCAGTGCGGCATGGTGTTGTTCAGTGCGGGATGGTTTTGTTCAGTGCAGGATGGTGTTGTTCAGTGCGGCATGGTGTTGTTCAGTGCGGCATGGTGTTGTTCATTTCGGCATAATGTTGTTCAGTGCGGCATAATGTTGTTTAGTGCGGCATGGTGTTGTTCAGTGCGGGATGGTGTTGTTCAGTGCGTTATAATGTTGTTCAGTGCGGCATGGTGTTGTTCAGTGCGGCATGGTGTTGTTCAGTGCGGCATGGTGTTGTTCAGTGCGGCATAATGTTGTTCAGTGCGGCATAATGTTGTTCAGTGCGGCATGGTGTTGTTCAGTGCGGGATGGTGTTGTTCAGTGCGGGATGGTGTTGTTCAGTGCGGCATGGTGTTCAATGCGGAATGGTGTTGTTCAGTGCAGGATGGTGTTGTTCAGTGCGGCATGGTGTTGTTCAGTGCGGCATAATGTTGTTCAGTGCGGCATGGTGTTGTTCAGTGCGGCATGGTGTTGTTCAGTGCGGCATGGTGTTGTTCAGTGCGGCATAATGTTGTTCAGTGCGGCATGGTGTTGTTCAGTGCGGCATGGTGTTGTTCAGTGCGGCATAATGTTGTTCAGTGCGGCATGGTGTTGTTCAGTGCGGGATGGTGTTGTTCAGTGCAGGATGGTGTTGTTCAGTGCGGCATGGTGTTCAGTGCGGGATGGTGTCTTTCAGTGCGGCATGGTGTCGTTCAGTGCGGCATGGTGTCTTTCAGTGCGGCATGGTGTCGTTCAGTGAGGCATGGTGTTGTTCAGTGCGGCATGGTGTTGTTTAGTGCGGCATGGTGTTGTTCAGTGCGGCATAATGTTGTTCAGTGCGGCATGGTGTTGTTCAGTGCGGCATGGTGTTGTTCAGTGCGGTATCGTGTTGTTCAGTGCGGTATCGTGTTTCTCAGTGCGGTATCGTGTTGTTCAGTGCAGTATCGTTGTGTTGTTCGTATTGTGTTTAACACTTAGCCTCTAACACTTAGCCTCTAACACTTAGCCTCTAGCATCTAGAAGGTAAATAAATAGGAAGGAAGGACTCACCGGTGACGTCTTCGCCCACGTCCAAGTGTTGTACTTTGTATTTTCATCCTTCTGACAGTGGAAAACATAGCCAACAAACACCGTGGAACCTAAACGAATGAAAGAAAACTATCATTTGGCCACAACCAACATTCACAGATACAACACAATGTGACGTGCGGGGTTGAGGTTAAAGGTTGAGTGAAGGGCCCTCGTTTTAAACTACTTTTTTGAAAAGGATTGGGAACAAGTAAGACGTATTTAATTTATTTAATGGGAAGTAGTAAGAGCTATTGAATTTAATCTATGTATTATATTCTATTGTATTGTATTCTGTTGTATTCTTTTGGATTGTATTCACACTAACCCCACTAAAACTTCAGCCCACAAAAACTCGCCTCTGGCGCCTAGCCTCTGGCACTTAGCCTCTAACACTTAGCCTTTAACACTTAGCCTTTAACACTTAGCCTTTAACACTTAGCCTAGAAGGTGAATAAATAGGGTTAAAGGTTGAGTGAAGGGACCTCGTTTTAAACTACTTTTTTGTAAAGGAGTGGGAACAAGTAAGACGTATTTAATTTATTTAATGGGAAGTAGTAAGACTTATTAAATTTATTTAATCTACTTTTCTTCCCAGGCAAAATTTGATGTGCTGCAATTCCAAATTTCCAAAGTGAATGAAGGAATGAAGTCCTTTAAATTATGATTTTGTATAAATACTAGGCATTAACACAAAATCGACGGCACAAAATGGGCAGACTTTACTTGTTTGAAAAGGACTGGTTACAAGACAGACTTTTTTAATTTATTTAATGGGAAGAAGACTTATTTAGTTTAATTGATCTATTTTTGTTCCCTGGCAAAATTCGATTTGCTGCAATTCCAAATTTCCAAAGTGAATGAAGGAAAGAAGTCGTTTAAATTATGATTTTGTTTAAATACTAGGCATAGACACAAAATCTACGGCACAAAATGGGCAGACTTTACTTGTTTGAAGAGGACTGGTTACAAGACAGACTTTTCTGATTTATTTAATGGGAAGAAGACTTATTTAGTTTATTTAATCTATTTTTGTTCCCTGGCAAAATTGGATTTGCTGAAATTGTATTTTGCCAAATCTTGCCTTGAGACCTGATAGGAAGTATTAAACGCTTAGTTAAATCAATACAAGTTGGTAATAAGAGCGAGTAATGTTGGTTGAACCGATGAATGAAGGTTGAAAGCAATTTAAATTATGACTTTGTATAAATACTAGATATTAACAGAACATCTACTGCGCGAAATGGGCAGAGTTTACTTGTTTGAGAAGGAGTGGCTTATTCAAAACTAAGATTTATTTAATCTGTTTGTTCCCAGGCAAAATTGGATGTGATGCAATTCCAAATTTCACCACATGATGGTGCCCAATTTTGACTTCATAGGACATATTAAACACTTAGCTTGTTATTATGTTCAAGGTAATCAGATTTGTTTATTATTCTAATGGCCTCTTCAAAACTATTCTGGATTACTACTTTGGATCTATTCTACATTACTTGGCAACAACATACTCTGTAACAGATTAGGCAGTATAATCATATCTGTTAACTTGAGAGTGCCCACACTCAATCTACTTATCGTGATGTGTTAAATCAATTACTGTTAGACATTATTTGTCTGATAATCTACCAAATCTTTGAATTGAAGAATTTGTGATTTAATTAATAGCTTGTTGTTATGTTAAGGGTAATCAGACTTGTATATAATTCTAATGGCCTTCTTTTGAAAACTATTCTGAATTACAACTTTGGATCTTATATTACTTTGCAACAATCTACTCCGTGACAGATTAGGCAGTATAATCACATATGTTAACTTCAGTGCCCACACTGTATTTATTTATGGTTATTTGTTAAATCAAGTACTGTTAGACATGAAATAGGAAGTGTTTAACATAAATGTTATGGCTACTCACCATTGTAGCTCGCTCCTGGTCAATGATACGAGCCTCTTCTTGCAGTGGAAAACTTGCAGCCAACAAACACCGTGGAACCTAAAGGAATGAAATTAAACATTAACATTTCGCCTCGACCAATTTTCACACGTACAACGCAACGCGGCTACACTTCTGCTATTACAAACGTAAATCTCCTTAAACACAATGAGTGTTACTTACCGTGTACGCTCTAGACGGTCCAGTTGCAAGCAGAAAATAAAGATATTTCTGTTGATAATCGTCGCTGCTCAGTGGCTCACGGCCATCGCGCCAACAGATTTGAATTTTGGCGGAGGTTCGGGCAATTACGTCATATCCACGGCACATGACTGCGACGTAATACCCGCTTATCTGAAACGGCAGTTAAAAGTAGAGTTACATCAAGTTTCCTTGGAACCTAAACGAATGAAAGAAAACTATCATTTGGCCACAACCAACATTCACAGATACAACACAACGTGCGGGGTTGGGGTTAAAGATTGAGTGAAGGGCCCTCGTTTTAAACTACTGTTTTGAAAAGGAGTGGGAACAAGTAAGACGTATTTAATTTATTTAATGGGAAGTAGTAAGACTTATTAAATTTATTTAATCTACTTTTCTTCCCAGGCAAAATTTGATGTGCTGCAATTCCAAATTTCCAAAGTGAATGAAGGAATGAAGTCCTTTAAATTATGATTTTGTATAAATACTAGGCATTAACACAAAATCGACGGCACAAAATGGGCAGACTTTACTTGTTTGAAAAGGACTGGTTACAAGACAGACTTTTTTAATTTATTTAATGGGAAGAAGACTTATTTAGTTTAATTGATCTATTTTTGTTCCCTGCCAAAATTCGATTTGCTGCAATTCCAAATTTCCAAAGTGAATGAAGGAAAGAAGTCGTTTAAATTATGATTTTGTTTAAATACTAGGCATAGACACAAAATCTACGGCACAAAATGGGCAGACTTTACTTGTTTGAAGAGGACTGGTTACAAGACAGACTTTTCTGATTTATTTAATGGGAAGAGGACTTATTTAGTTTATTTAATCTATTTTTGTTCCCTGGCAAAATTGGATTTGCTGAAATTGTATTTTGCCAAATCTCGATTTGAGACCTGATAGGAAGTATTAAACGCTTAGTTAAATCAATACAAGTTGGTAATAAGAGCGAGTAATGTTGGTTGAACCGATGAATGAAGGTTGAAAGCAATTTAAATTATGACTTTGTATAAATACTAGATATTAACAGAACATCTACTGCGCAAAATGGGCAGAGTTTACTTGTTTGAGAAGGAGTGGCTTATTCAAAACTAAGATTTATGTAATCTGTTTGTTCCCAGGCAAAATTGGATGTGATGCAATTCCAAATTTCACCACATGATGGTGCCCAATTTTGACTTCATAGGACATATTAAACACTTAGCTTGTTATTATGTTCAAGGTAATCAGATTTGTTTATCATTCTAATGGCCTCTTCAAAACTATTCTGGATTACTACTTTGGATCTATTCTACATTACTTGGCAACAACATACTCTGTAACAGATTAGGCAGTATAATCACATATGTTAACTTGAGAGTGCCCACACTCAATCTACTTATCGTGATGTGTTAAATCAATTACTGTTAGACATTATTTGTCTGATAATCTACCAAATCTTTGAATTGAAGAATTTGTGATTTAATTAATAGCTTGTTCAGGGTAATCAGACTTGTATATAATTCTAATGGCCTTCTTTTGAAAACTATTCTGAATTACAACTTTGGATCTTATATTACTTTGCAACAATCTACTCCGTGACAGATTAGGCAGTATAATCACATATGTTAACTTCAGTGCCCACACTGTATTTATTTATGGTTATTTGTTAAATCAAGTACTGTTAGACATGAAATAGGAAGTGTTTAACATAAATGTTATGGCTACTCACCATTGTAGCTCGCTCCTGGTCAATGATACGAGCCTCTTCTTGCAGTGGAAAACTTGCAGCCAACAAACACCGTGGAACCTAAAGGAATGAAATTAAACATTAACATTTCGCCTCGACCAATTTTCACACGTACAACGCAACGCGGCTACACTTCTGCTATTACAAACGTAAATCTCCTTAAACACAATGAGTGTTACTTACCGTGTACGCTCTAGACGGTCCAGTTGCAAGCAGAAAATAAAGATATTTCTGTTGATAATCGTCGCTGCTCAGTGGCTCACGGCCATCGCGCCAACAGATTTGAATTTTGGCGGAGGTTCGGGCAATTACGTCATATCCGCGGCATTTGACTGCGACGTAATACCCGCTTATCTGAAACGGCAGTTAAAAGTAGAGTTACATCAAGTTTTCTTGGAACCTAAACGAATGAAAGAAAACTATCATTTGGCCACAACCAACATTCACAGATACAACACAACGTGCGGGGTTGAGGTTAAAGATTGAGTGAAGGGCCCTCGTTTTAAACTACTGTTTTGAAAAGGAGTGGGAACAAGTAAGACGTATTTAATTTATTTAATGGGAAGTAGTAAGATTTATTAAATTTATTTAATCTACTTTTCTTCCCAGGCAAAATTTGATGTGCTGCAATTCCAAATTTCCAAAGTGAATGAAGGAATGAAGTCCTTTAAATTATGATTTTGTATAAATACTAGGCATTAACACAAAATCGACGGCACAAAATGGGCAGACTTTACTTGTTTGAAAAGGACTGGTTACAAGACAGACTTTTTTAATTTATTTAATGGGAAGAAGACTTATTTAGTTTAATTGATCTATTTTTGTTCCCTGCCAAAATTCGATTTGCTGCAATTCCAAATTTCCAAAGTGAATGAAGGAAAGAAGTCGTTTAAATTATGATTTTGTTTAAATACTAGGCATAGACACAAAATCTACGGCACAAAATGGGCAGACTTTACTTGTTTGAAGAGGACTGGTTACAAGACAGACTTTTCTGATTTATTTAATGGGAAGAGGACTTATTTAGTTTATTTAATCTATTTTTGTTCCCTGGCAAAATTGGATTTGCTGAAATTGTATTTTGCCAAATCTCGATTTGAGACCTGATAGGAAGTATTAAACGCTTAGTTAAATCAATACAAGTTGGTAATAAGAGCGAGTAATGTTGGTTGAACCGATGAATGAAGGTTGAAAGCAATTTAAATTATGACTTTGTATAAATACTAGATATTAACAGAACATCTACTGCGCAAAATGGGCAGAGTTTACTTGTTTGAGAAGGAGTGGCTTATTCAAAACTAAGATTTATGTAATCTGTTTGTTCCCAGGCAAAATTGGATGTGATGCAATTCCAAATTTCACCACATGATGGTGCCCAATTTTGACTTCATAGGACATATTAAACACTTAGCTTGTTATTATGTTCAAGGTAATCAGATTTGTTTATCATTCTAATGGCCTCTTCAAAACTATTCTGGATTACTTTGGATCTATTCTACATTACTTGGCAACAACATACTCTGTAACAGATTAGGCAGTATAATCACATATGTTAACTTGAGAGTGCCCACACTCAATCTACTTATCGTGATGTGTTAAATCAATTACTGTTAGACATTATTTGTCTGATAATCTACCAAATCTTTGAATTGAAGAATTTGTGATTTAATTAATAGCTTGTTCAGGGTAATCAGACTTGTATATAATTCTAATGGCCTTCTTTTGAAAACTATTCTGAATTACAACTTTGGATCTTATATTACTTTGCAACAATCTACTCGGTGACAGATTAGGCAGTATAATCACATATGTTAACTTCAGTGCCCACACTGTATTTATTTATGGTTATTTGTTAAATCAAGTACTGTTAGACATGAAATAGGAAGTGTTTAACATAAATGTTATGGCTACTCACCATTGTAGCTCGCTCCTGGTCAATGATATGAGCCTCTTCTTGCAGTGGAAAACTTGCAGCCAACAAACACCGTGGAACCTAAAGGAATGAAATTAAACATTAACATTTCGCCCGGACCAACATTCACACGTACAACGCAACGCGGCTACACTTCTGCTATTACAAACGTAAATCTCCTTAAACACAACGAGTGTTACTTACCGTGTACGCTCTAGGCAAAATTGGATGTGATGCAATTCCAAATCTATCTGAAACGGCAGTTAAAAGTAGAGTTACATCAAGTTTTCTTTTTTAATCAACACAATCATTTACAACCGTTGACCAGAAAGAATCGTCGAAATTCGACGTCCCCCACAAACGCCACGCTCACTCGGTTTTCAGGGCAACAAAAGTACTTCTTTTTAAAAACGATGAGTTGTACTTACCGTGTACGCTCTGGACGGTCCAGTTGCAAGCAGAAAATAAAAATATTTCTCTTGTTAGTCGTATGTTACCATCCGCTGTGTCTTTGTCAATATCGCCGCCATTTTCCTACTTCCTGCTGCGAGCCACGCCCACGGATTTAAATTTGGGCGGAAGCTCTTTCCATTGGCGTCGTTTTCGCGTATAGCAAATCCGATTGGTTGGGAAGGGGGCACGGTTATGCAGCCGAGGAGTCCTGTGATCGGTGGGATGTAAAGTAGGCGTCGACGTCACGTCCGCGTCACGTGACCACGACGTGGCAGACGTCAAATAGCAACCGCTGTTTTGTTTAGTAGACTTACAGTTGTTATGCATTGACATAATGGCGCACACACCAAATAGATTTAAATAAATTAAATAATTCTTCTGCCCACTCTCTTTTAAACAAGTTAACTCTCCCCGCGGATTTGAATTCCGGCGAAAGTTACGCCCATCGACGTCACGTATGTCACGTGACCACGACGTGGCAGATGTCATATAGCAACCGCTGTTTTGTTTAGTAGATTTACAGTTGTTATGCATTGGCATAATGGTGTGCACTCAAAATAGATTTAAATAAATTAAATATTTCTTCTGCCTACTCCCTTTTAAACAAGTTAACTCTGCCCACGTCCATTGACGTCTTGTCTGCGTCACGTGACCACGACGTAGCGACGTCATATAGTAACCGCTGTTTTGACCAGTAGACTTAGTTATTATGCGTTGACATAATGGCGCACTGGTTAGCATGGCCACCTCTTAAGCATGATGATGCGGGTTCGACGCCTGATCAATGTTAGCATGGAGTGAGCTGAAGTGCATGGCGCTGAAGATTTGAATCTTTGAAATGCGCTGAGGTCTGACATATCAGGCAGAATGGTTTGCCATCACGTTCAACAAAAAATAGAAACTTTCCCACTCTGATTAAAACGTCCTGTGTTCATCTACGTATTTTCGTTTTGCTGTGCATCTTTTCCCTGCCATTTCGAGAGCCCAATTGACACTCATAGTTTAAAGAAATGTGTTTGCCCATCCTACTTTGTGGAATTTCACCACATGCGCTTTTGACCAAAATACCAAATTGAACTCAAGTGAAGCCAACACGCACAACCCCCCCCCCCCCCCCCCACACACACACACACACACACACAAATGTTGATATGAACATAAAAGAGCCGCATGCGGTTCGGGAGTTGCGGCTTGGCCAAACCTGTACTATACAACTTTATTTGTATAAAATTTTCACAACAGCTGTCACACAAACAAAGCGGGAAAAACCGAAGACGTGCGTGTTCCGCCCACGCTGGATTTATTTGCACCTTTGAAAAGACACCGTATTGCCGCAGATGTGGCAAAGAGTACTTTTGGGCATCTGAGACGGAAGGATGTCCAAAGCATCACGTCACCTGCTCTGGTAGGCATGGTGGTGGGACGTTGAGGTCAACCGCTTTGGGGTTGGCTGACTCTTTGATCGCAGGATGCCACACACTTGAAGACAGAAGCAGAAAAGCAGAGCTAAATGCAAAATGTACTCACCGGTGACTCCAATTTTTTTCCCCCCTGAAGAAACAGCTGGACGGGTGGCCCCGGCTGGCCAGTGGGACTCTTGTTATTCTGACCCTTTTTAGTGCGCGTTTGGGGCAACAACCGTTTTTTGTGGCGCTCTCTTCTGGTTCAAAAGTGCCCTGCATGTGAATTTGCTTTTCCTGCCTTCTGATTGGATGAGCGCCGGTGTGACGCGGTGCCTCTGTCACCGTGGCGGGGGGTATACGTTGGCATCGGAGCGTCTGCCAACGTCTGAGACCGGCTGGCAGTGTATCGGAGGTGTCGAGTGCGGTGCCGCTGGAGCTCACTCACCAGCTGGTGTTAGGGCCACAGAATGAAGGCCAAGGAGAAGAATAGAAAGAGAAACAGAAACTTCTCCTCCAATTGTTTGATTTGTCTCTTCTGAGCTTCGATGAATTCTTTCAGCTCTTTGTTCCTCTAGGACGGACAAATGGAAAGTGGCATTCAAAAGCCAGTAAGCGTGCAAGTAAGTGCCGGGCTGGCTTTGGGCCCTTACCTGTTGCGCGCTGTGCAGCAGATCCATTCTCTCTTGGAGGATGCAAGCGTCGCGCTCCCTCAACTCGCACATCAGGGCTCGCTTCCATTGGTCCACGGCGCTCCTAAGCTCTTCTCTCTGATCCGCCGTCAGCACGTCATTCACGCCAGCGTGGCTGGCTTTTTCGCCGTCCGTGGCGGGGCAGTCCCGCTGCGGTAGCGCCTCGTACAACATGGCCTCCAGCTCCAGGATCCTCTGGGCCGCAATCCTCGTCCATCAGTGGTCCGGCGGGAGATTTGAGGGCGGCTTACCTTATGAGCCTGGTCCATGGAACACTTCCTGAAGTCCAACTCTTCATCCAGGTAGCCCTTCTGCTTGCAGAACATATCCTAGCACAGCTCAAGGTCAGAATTGTTGGGGCACATTGCCGGAGTTCCCCTTGGCTGATGTCGCGTGTCTGTCTACCTTCTCACTTTCAATGTCCAACATCTTCTGTTGAAGTGCTGACTTGGTCACTTTGATGTATTCTAACCACTGAGGAAAGGCTGCTGTCACATAAGCAGAATGCGAGAGCGTGCGTGGACGTGCGCGTTACCTTCTCGGCTAGGGTGAGAAGGGTCCTGGCGTGAATCACGACCACCTGCTCCTCGTTGGTGAGATTCTGCAAGAGCCCAAAGGCACAGCGTCAACAAGCTTCTTTCAGCGCAAAGCCTTCCAAAAGTCACATTTGAGCCGCCGAGTCTCGTGGAGTGCGAACATAAGGAGTTCGACATACACTTACGGCGTTATAGCCCAGGATGTCCAGCTTCTTCATCAGATCACTGATGACGATGTCCGGGGGAAAGGCGCAAGGAGCAATGTAAGGTGTTCTGGGACCTCGGGTTAAGGTTAGGGTTGCGAGGGACGCCTTACGTACGCTCACGCCCTCGGCCTCGCAGTAGATCTGCAAAGGGCTGAGGCCGTCTGGGAAACGGACTTGCAGAAACTTCAAGACGGGGGAGCGCCACTCCCTCTCCTGAAAGGCAGAGGCATGCATCCGTCCGTCCGTCCGTCCGTCCGTCCGTCCGTCACATCTCTGGCCTCAACACGCTTGTGCGAGTCTTCCCACCTCCAGCTCCAGGATGCGGAACTCAAGCAGTTCGTTTTGGTCTCGGATATCCTGGATGTGCTCTTTCAGACGCGCTTCTTCCGCCTCCATCCGCCTGACCTGAAAAGACAGTCAGACCTCATCTGCGGGGCTTCCCGACAGGTGTGACGCCAAGCGACTCCGCCCAGCGCCTTTCTTTCCGTCACCTTTTCGGCCAACTGCTGATTGCTCTGACGCAGCAGCTGCTTCTCCTCCACCCACTTGACATTCTAGAAGAGACAAACGCGTGGACAGCTTTGGAATGTTGTGTCATTTTCATCCACAAATTCTTTGGTTGACTGGAAAATGACATTTGCTTTTCTCCGCATTTTCCCAGCCACGTTCGGGGGGGGGGGGGGGGTTGGTCCAGTAATGCCAGACGGATGAGTGACTGAAGAATGTAGCTATTTTGTCTGAGAAAAAGGTGTGCTCATTGATGAGCTTACCTGTCCTTGTTGCTTCAGCGCTGACTCCAGATCTGCTACTCTGCTTTGATAGTGACCCATTTCTACCATCAGCTTTTCTCTGGTCTGAAAGGAGGAGGAGGGAGGCTCCTCCTCCTCCTTTCAGACCAGAGAACGCCCGAGGCTGGGTGAGAACGGGGAGGCTGCGACCCGGCCGGGGGTTGCGGGAAGGGGCGCCACCTTGATCTCCTTCTCGGCGTCGTAGTCCCCTTTCGCTGGTCTGGGCTAGCAGAGCGTAGGCTCGTTGCAGCGCTTGATATTCTTGCGTCAGCTGGCGGTAGCGAAGCTCCGCCTCTTCATGCACACACCAATGCAACACAGCACTAGTACCAGAATCAGTCAGACCGGCGACAAAGCACCCGCGACGCAAAGACGAGTCCGATTCCAGGCTGAAGAGGAATGTTTGGTGCCAATATGCTGGCAGAAATGGCGGGCTACCTCTTCGGGTTCCGTGTCGGGGGTTCTGTCGGTGTGAAAAGACAAGGACGATCCGTCCGAGTCCACCAACACGTCTTCGTCGTAGCCGTAAAATGTTTCGATGACCTGCGGGCGCGGAAGCAAACATCTCTCTGAACAAACTGAAGCGACACCTCACGATGAATCGACGAGAGGAACGATAGCGAGAAAAAGGCCATTTCATCTTGCGCAACACCAAGCAGCCGCAAACAAACAGACTCACCTTGCAGGACCTCACGCTTTGTTCCTCCTCAGAGATTCTCGACGTCGGTATCGTAGCAGCAAATCTCTCTCCTGTCGACACAAATAATCCGCCTTTGAGATTCTTTGGATGCAAAGGGAACGAACGGCTCCGGCGCAGAAACAAACGCGACTCACAATGACATTTCTGACATGAGCTCCTGTCTCCAGAGCCTGAAAAACACGTCACCGGCGATGATTGGAGGGACGCTCGTCTTTTCCAAAAGTGACAACTACAGGGTGTGTCAGGGTTTTCCAGATTATCTTTATCGTATCATTGTGTTGCTTTGACTTTGACTGCGACCTGTAATAAATAATATTATTTATCCCTTATTTATCCCTATCGCTTATCCCTTCCTACACAAAGTCGTAAAACACCCCTTGCTATGTTTTGACTAGAGGTCAAGGGCTTCCTCTATTCAATCCACTCTTACACCCACCCTGTTTCTCTTAATTAAAATGCTCGTGCAGGAGCCGAGAGTCAGACTTCATTCGTACAACGGATGGACTCTCCACCTGCAGGTGTCCAAAAGAACTTACTTGTCTCCCGTGTGGTTCTTGCAAAATAAGTTGGAGCGAGCGCAACTCTAACAGGGTGCATTTTGCCACTAGCTGCCTACGGACAATGACGTCGCGCTCGCGGCTCATGGTTGACGGGCTGAGCAGCCGGGCAAGTCCGTCGTTTTCAGCGCACAGCGAGTGGCAAAGGCGCTGACAAAACGGGAGCTTTGAGCTGCTGAAAACGGCAAAACAAGTCTAAAGCGTGTTCAAACGCGTGCGCACAATGCTCCTGCTTGAAAGGTCGGAATTTAAGGGGCCAATTTTTTGGATGGCGGCCGCCGGCCAAGCTTTGGACGGAAAAGGTTTCCTGGCGACAGCGAGCGAGCGCGGCGCTGCCGTACGTGCACCGAGTCGCCTGCCTGAAGACCTTGGACAAGTCGTCGATGATGTGCCGCTGCTCCACAACTTGAAGGAACTCCATTTCACCGTCCTGCTGGCCGCAACCGCGGTCCAGGTCATTGAGCGAACTAGGCCTTCTCTGTGGAACACAAATGCAGTGGACTCTGTTGGCACGCCGCCGTTGTCCGCGTCAACTTACCAAGCTTGCCATCTCCTCGTTCTCCTGGGTGACAAAGCGCACTTTGTTTTCAAGGCGACACAGCACCAGCGAGAGTTCTTCATTCTTCCTGCTCAGGCGTTTGTTTTTGTACAGGAGTGGCAGAAACTGGCTTTCTGTTTCTCTCAGTCGCTTTAGCTGCAAGCATGAAGTGCGGGATGTGAAAGACGCACAACACGCGGGCCAGAACGTATCCATTCCTTTTGCATCGGTTTGAACGGAATCGTGGCTTTGGCTCCCAATAAAAGACATCTACCAGGCAACCGACTCGCCGCGCCGCTCAACTAATAAGCAAGCGCAATGGGTGCCTCGCTGGATGGCGCGCATCAAACGTAGCGCAAACCTTCAAGCGTGCCGTCAATAAATTACCAGTTCATTGCGCTCTTCAGAAAGCAGGGCGTTTCGATCCTCCAGTTTCCTGATGACTGCGCTGAGCTCAGCGATTTTCAGATGAAACCGTCGCGTGTCCCGATCCTCCTGAGACTGAAAACGCCCCGCAACACACACACACAAGCACTCGTTCAAAGTTCAAAACTGTTTTTGTGCTACCTTCCTCCAGCAACGAACTAAGTCATGCGTACTGCAAGTGTGTGATGAGGTGGCTTACGCAATGAAGAGGATTGCTAGTAGCGGCGTTGACCCCACTTCCAGGGTAGTTTAGGCCCGCCCTTTGGGAATCCCTCAGGGCAGCGATCTGCTGCTCGGCAGCCTGAGTCTGCAGCTGAAGGCGGTGGACGTGGCCGGCCCCAGGGCTTCATCCAAAACACTAACCGCTCTGTCTTTCAGCTTGATCTCATCCGTCTGGATGTACAAACGGGGAGCGCTCAGGCAGGCGGGCAAACTCATTTGCCAGAATTGTGACAAAAACAAAGAGAGCAACCGGCCAATTTTGTTCTTGAATCGACTAGAACACCTTTGCTGTGACAAAAGCGAAGCGAGCAACCGGACATTTTCTTCTTGTGAAATAGAATAGAATAGAATGCCTTAGGTGTCATTGCACTGCAGGTATACAACGAAATTGGGAACATAGTCACGCACCGCGCATCTGATCAGTCCTACCAGTCGGCGGATCTCCCTCTCGCAGTCTCTCTTGGTTCGGCTCAGCTCCTCCCGATGCTGGTGATGAGCCGATCGGAGCTCGGCCGCTCGGGACTGCCAGGCCTGCTGGGCCGCTGCCAGGGCTTCTTCCGCGCTCCTGGTGGAGGCGACACCGCTCGGTCTCCCGACACCGCCGCGTCTCCTCCACCTCCGCCAGCAAAGCGCCCCCCCTCCTCACCTGAGCAGACATTGCGCCACACCGGGCCGTTGAGACCGCAACGGAGCGCCGCGACGCTTACTGGGGACAAGCTACACAATACGGTAGCGGCCGCATCGAAGCCCGACGTGGCGTGCGGATAGTCAGACACGGATAGAGCGGATCACCTTGTCCATGGAGCCGTCCCTCAGGCTGAGGACCAAGGCATTCAGTCGCTGGATCTCTCCATCTTTGATTTTGATCACTCTCATCAGCTCCATTTCATGCTGCCGCAGTAATGTCTCCCTGGTAATGGCTAACTCTTTCTGCTTCTCCTCATGGAGTTTGCTTTTGAGTTCCGTCATGGCGGCGGTGGCACGGTGGTGCTCCGCCCGCAGGTCCTGACTTCTCTCTCTCTCCAGACAGCTGACCTGACATGACTTAGACTTAGACAAACTTTATTGTCATCTTGTCTGCACATGGTGCATACAAAACGAAATTCCGTTGCATACGTCTTACAACAAAGTAGTGATATTGCAGTTGAATAGAAGTAACATATCCTATGAAAATATATATATATACATATATACTATATATATATATATATATATTAAAAATAAGTATAAAGTGCAGCAGTGATAATTATGCAATAGTGCAAGTAGGCAAAACAGTATTCAAGAGTGTGCAGAGGAATGCTAAACCATGTATTAAACTTCTATTTAAAGGGTTTATACAAGTTCAGTAAAGTTGGTAGTGCGAGATAGTGCAAGATAGAGGTCCGTAGTGTCATAAAGTACAGTTCTGTGAATGTGTGATGCAGAGTTCAGTTTAGAGCTCAACAGTTCTAGTGTTCAACAGTCTGATGACAGCAGGGAAAAAGCTGTTGCAGAACCTGGTGGACCTGCAGCGGATGCTGCAAACCTCTTCCCAGAGGGCAGCAGGGAGAACAGTCCATGGTGGGGGTGTGATGGGTCATTGATGATGTTACGGGCACGGGACATGCAGCGCTGAGATGAAATGTCCTGAATGGAGGGAAGAGGAGCCCCTATGATCCTCTCTGCTGTCCTCACCACTCTCCTCACGTTCTTCCAATCGGAGGCGGTGCAGCCTCCACACCACACAGAGAGACAGCTTGTCAGAATGCTCTCTATGGTGCTCCTGTAGAACGTCCTCATGATGGGTGGGGGCAGGTGGGCTCTCCTCATCCTCCGCAGGAAGTACAAGCGCTTCTGTGCCCTCTTGACCAGTGCCGTAGTGTTCATAGTCCAGGTGAGGTCTTCTGTGATGTGGACCCCCAGGAATTTGGTGGTGCTGACCACCTCCACAGCTGAGCTGTTGATGATCAGTGGAGCGTGGTGAGGCTGTTTTTTCCTGAAGTCGACGATGATCTCCTTCATCTTCTCCTCATTCAGGATCAGGCTGTTTTCTCTGCACCAGCCCACCAGCTGCTCCACCTCCTCTCTGTAGTCCAGGTCGTTGTTGTCTCTGATGAGCCCCACCACCGTTGTGTCGTCTGCTGACTTCACGATGTGATTGGTGGTGAACCTGAGGACGCAGTCGTGTGTCATCAGGGTGAACAGCAGGGGGCTCAGGACGCAGCCCTGAAGGGAGCCTGTGCTGAGGGTGATGACATCAGAGGTGTTCTGTCCGACCCGGACTGACTGAGGTCTGTTGGTGAGGAAGTCTAGCAGCCAGTTGCGAAGGGGGGTGTTGAAGCCCAGGTGTTCCAATTTTCCTACCAGATGCTGTGGGATGATGGTGTTAAACGCTGAGCTGAAGTCCAGGAACAGCCTCCGCACATGGGTGTTCTTCTCCTCCAGGTGAGCCAGGCTCAGGTGAAGAACGGAGGAGATGGCGTCCTGAGTGGAGCGGTTTTGCCGGTCGGCAAACTGGAACGGGTCAAATAATAGGGGGAGTCTGGAAACGATGTGACCTTTAAGCAGCCTTTCGAAGCACTTCATCATAACCGGAGTCAGTGCAACAGGCCGGTAATCATTAAATGAGGTGATTTGAGGTTTCTTCGGCACCGGAATGATGGAGGCAGTCTTAAAGCACGCCGGCACTGTGGCTTGGCCCAGCGAGGTGTTAAAAATGTCTGTGATGACCCCAGCCAGATGACTTGCACATTCCCTGAACACACGCCCAGGAATGTTGTCGGGGCCAGGGGCCTTACAGGGGTTGACTCTCCTCAGGGTCTTCAACACATCGGCGGAGTCAAGGCAGAGTACCTCCTCTTCCTGATGGGGGACAGTTTTAACTGCTGGAGTGCCGTTTAGTGCCTCGAACCTCCCAAAGAAGTTATTTAGACCATTTAGAAAGTCAGCATCAACTACACCCACCGGGGGGGGGGGGGGGGAGAGTGAGTTGTAGTCTGTAATCGCCCGTATGCCTTGCCACATACTCCTGATGTTTTTGACGTCGTGGAAACGATCCTGAAATTTTCGACTGCGGTCTCGCTTCGCTATCCTGATGGCACGGTTCAAGTTGGCTCTCGCTGTCCTCAGTGTCTCCTTGTCGCCAGACTTGAAGGCAGAGTTCCGCGCTCGTAGCGTTTGACGTACCTCCTCAGTCATCCAGGGTCGTTGGTTGCCCCGGGTGATGATATTCTTAGTGGTGCTGACGTCCTCGGTGCATTTGTTGATGTAGGCTGACACAGTCATGGCACACGCATGTCTAATCTACATCGGGAAAACTGGGAGGGAGGGAGGGAGGGAGGCAGGCAGGGAGGCAGGCAGGGAGGCAGGCAGTGTCTGTCTGTTGAGGTTTTCACCTTGTTCTTCTCCTGCTGAAGTTCTAACTGGACGTCCATCAGTTTGGTTCTCAGCTCGTCATTGGCGGCCTGAAGGGCGTCCGTTCGCTCCGCCTTGGCCCGCCCTGCCGGAGCTCGTTTGGACATCTCTTACTCGAGTCTCGCCCGGTCGTCAGTCAGAGATCACAACATTTGTACCTGGAGAGCACAAACGCAGCGCTGTTTTCCACTGGCTTCGAACTCAACTTCAATCGGTACCGTAACTTACAACATCATAAACATAGAACTAGCTTGACTTATTCATTGAATAAATGCATTTGGTTCTTCAAAACTGCATCACGCAACATAGCGTGACCGAGACGGCCGTTATCCACCTGCGTGAAGTTATTTGGTGAAATGAATGAGATGTTTAAGACACCATCGTTCTGTCTCTATGTAGATGAAGGGAAATAATCGATTGCTGAAGGTCCAAAGGTGTTGTGATAAACAAATAAACATATTAGTGATTAGTGACATATTTGTGATGAACATATTAGGCAGGATAATCACATATGTTAACGTGACTGCCCACACTGTATTTATTTATGGTTATTTGTTAAATCGAGTACTGTTAGACATGAAATAGGAAGTGTTTAACATAAATGGAAGACGAAAGGGGTACTCACCATTGTAGCTCCTGCTGGTCAATGATACGAGCCTCTTCTTGCAGTGGAAAACATACAGCCAACAAACACCGTGGAACCTAAAGGAATGAAATTAAACATTAACATTTAGCCTCAACCAACATTCACAGATACAACGCAACGCAAACTACACAAACGTAAATCTTTTTAAACACAATGAGTTGTACTTACCGTGTACGCTCTAGACGGTCCACTTGCAAGCAGAAAATAAAGATATTTCTGTTGATAATCGTCGTGTTTGTATCCGGTGTCTCGCTCAAGGCCATTGCGCCCACAGATTTGAATTTTGGCGAGAGTTCAGCCTATTGACGTCATTTCCGCGGTGTAATACCCGCATATCTGAAACGGCAAAGTTAAGAGTAGAGTTAAATAAAGTTTTTAGTCAACGCAATAATTTACAACCGTTGACCAGTCGAAATAATCGTCGAAATTTGGCGTCTGTGGCTGGAAGCAGACGCCGAGTTCGACATTCCTCCCAAACGCCACACTCCCTCGCTTTTCAGGGCTAAAAAAAAACAGTTGTAATTACCTTGTACGCTCTAGACGGTCAAGTTGCAAGCTGAAAACAAAAATATTTGCCTTGTTAGTCATCGTGTTACTAACCGCTGTGTCTTGTTTGCCAGAATTGCCGCTTTCCTACTTCCTGTTGCAAGCCACGCCCACGGATTATAATTTTGCCGTGAGTTCCGCCTATTGACGTCATGTCCGCGTCACATGACTGCGACGTAATATTATCTAAAACTGTTTGTGCGGTATTGTGTTGTTCTGTGCGGTATTGTGTTATTCTGTGCGGCGTCGTGTTGTTCTGTGTGGCGTCGTGTTGTTCAGTGCGACGTCGTGTTGTTCAGTGCGGCATGGTGTTGTTAAGTGCGGCATGGTGTTGTTCAGTGCGGCATGGTGTTGTTCAGTGCGGCATAATGTTGTTCAGTGCGGCATAATGTTGTTCAGTGCGGCATGGTGTTGTTCAGTGCGGCATGGTGTTGTTCAGTGCGGCATGGTGTTGTTCAGTGCGGCATAATGTTGTTCAGTGCGCCATAATGTTGTTCAGTGCGGCATGGTGTTGTTCAGTGCGGGATGGTGTTGTTCAGTGCAGGATGGTGTTGTTCAGTGCGGCATGGTGTTGTTCAATGCGGCATGGTGTTGTTCAGTGCGGCATGGTGTTGTTCAGTGCGACATATTGTTGTTCAGTGCGGCATTGTGTTGTTCAGTGCGGGATGGTGTTGTTCAGTGCAGGATGGTGTTGTTCAGTGCGGCATGGTGTTGTTCAGTGCGGAATGGTGTTGTTCAGTGCGGCATGGTGTTCAGTGCGGCATGGTGTTGTTCAGTGCAGGATGGTGTTGTTCAATGCGGGATCGTGTTGTTCAGTGCGGCATGGTGTTGTTCAGTGCGACATAATGTTGTTCAGTGCGGCATGGTGTTGTTCAGTGCGGCATGGTGTTGTTCAGTGCGGCATGGTGTTGTTCAGTGCGGCATGGTGTTGTTCAGTGCGGCATGGTGTTGTTCAGTGCGGCATGGTGTTGTTCAGTGCGGCATGGTGTTGTTCAGTGCGGCACGGTGTTGTTCAGTGCGGCATAATGTTGTCCAGTGCGCCATAATGTTGTTCAGTGCGGCATGGTGTTGTTTAGTGCGGGATGGTGTTGTTCAGTGCAGGATGGTGTTGTTCAGTGCGGCATGGTGTTGTTCAATGCGGCATGGTGTTGTTCAGTGCGGGATGGTGTTGTTCACTGCGGCATGGTGTTGTTCAGTGCGGCATAATGTTGTTCAGTGCGGCATGGTGTTGTTCAGTGCGGCATGGTGTTGTTCAGTGCGGCATGGTGTTGTTCAGTGCGGCATGGTGTTGTTCAGTGCGGAATGGTGTTGTTCAGTGCGGCATGGTGTTGTTCAGTGCGGGATGGTGTTGTTCAATGCGGGATCGTGTTGTTCAGTGCGGGGTGGTGTTGTTCAGTGCAGGATGGTGTTGTTCAGTGCAGGATGGTGTTGTTCAGTGCGGCATGGTGTTGTTCAATGCTGGATCGTGTTGTTCAGTGCAGCATAATGTTGTTCAGTGCAGCATGGTGTTGTTCAGTGCAGCATGGTGTTGTTCAATGCGGCATGGTGTTGTTCAGTGCGGAATGGTGTTGTTCAGTGCGGCATGGTGTTTTTCAGTGCGGCATAATGTTGTTCAGTGCAGCATGGTGTTGTTCAGTGCGGCATGGTGTTGTTCAGTGCGACATATTGTTGTTCAGTGCGGCATAATGTTCAGTGCGGCATGGTGTTGTTCAGTGCGGCATGGTGTTGTTCAGTGCGGCATGGTGTTGTTCAGTGCGGCATGGTGTTGTTCAGTGCAGGATGGTGTTGTTCAGTACAGGATGGTGTTGTTCAATGCGGCATGGTGTTGTTCAGTGCGGGATGGTGTTGTTCAGTGCAGGATGGTGTTGTTCAGTGCGGCATGGTGTTGTTCAGTGCGGCATGGTGTTGTTCAGTGCGGCATGGTGTTGTTCAGTGCGGCATGGTGTTGTTCAGTGCAGGATGGTGTTGTTCAATGCGGGATGGTGTTGTTCAGTGCGGGATGGTGTTGTTCAGTGCAGGATGGTGTTGTTCAGTGCGGCATGGTGTTGTTCAATGCGGCATGGTGTTGTTCAGTGCAGGATGGTGTTGTTCAGTGCGGCATGGTGTTGTTCAATGCGGCATGGTGTTGTTCAGTGCGGCATGGTGTTGTTCAGTGCGGGATGGTGTTCAATGCGGGATCGTGTTGTTCAGTGCGGCATGGTGTTGTTCAGTGCGGCATGGTGTTGTTCAGTGCGGCATGGTGTTGTTCAGTGCGGCATGGTGTTGTTCATTTCGGCATAATGTTGTTCAGTGCGGCATAATGTTGTTTAGTGCGGCATGGTGTTGTTCAGTGCGGGATGGTGTTGTTCAGTGCGTTATAATGTTGTTCAGTGCGGCATGGTGTTGTTCAGTGCGGCATGGTGTTGTTCAGTGCGGCATGGTGTTGTTCAGTGCGGCATAATGTTGTTCAGTGCGGCATAATGTTGTTCAGTGCGGCATGGTGTTGTTCAGTGCGGGATGGTGTTGTTCAGTGCGGGATGGTGTTGTTCAGTGCGGCATGGTGTTCAATGCGGAATGGTGTTGTTCAGTGCAGGATGGTGTTGTTCAGTGCGGCATGGTGTTGTTCAGTGCGGCATAATGTTGTTCAGTGCGGCATGGTGTTGTTCAGTGCGGCATGGTGTTGTTCAGTGCGGCATGGTGTTGTTCAGTGCGGCATGGTGTTGTTCAGTGCGGCATAATGTTGTTCAGTGCGGCATGGTGTTGTTCAGTGCGGCATGGTGTTGTTCAGTGCGGCATAATGTTCAGTGCGGCATAATGTTGTTCAGTGCGGCATGGTGTTGTTCAGTGCGGGATGGTGTTGTTCAGTGCAGGATGGTGTTGTTCAGTGCGGCATGGTGTTCAGTGCGGGATGGTGTCTTTCAGTGCGGCATGGTGTCGTTCAGTGCGGCATGGTGTCTTTCAGTGCGGCATGGTGTCGTTCAGTGAGGCATGGTGTTGTTCAGTGCGGCATGGTGTTATTTAGTGCGGCATGGTGTTGTTCAGTGCGGGATGGTGTTGTTCAGTGTGGCATGGTGTTCAGTGCGGCATGGTGTTGTTCAGTGCGGTATCGTGTTGTTCAGTGCGGTATCGTGTTTCTCAGTGCGGTATCGTGTTGTTCAGTGCAGTATCGTTGTGTTGTTCGTATTGTGTTGTGTTGTTCGTAATGTGTTGTGTTGTTCGTATTGTGTTGTGTTGTTCGTATTGTGTTGTGTTGTTCGTATTGTGTTGTGTTGTTCATATTGTGTTGTTCATATTGTGTTGAGTTGTTCGTATTGTGTTGTGTTGTTCGTATTGTGTTGCCTTTAACACTTAGCCTCTAACACTTAGCCTCTAACACTTAGCCTCTAGCATCTAGAAGGTAAATAAATAGGAAGGAAGGACTCACCGGTGACGTCTTCGCCCACGTCCAAGCGTTGTACTTTGTATTTTCATCCTTCTGACAGTGGAAAACATAGCCAACAAACACCGTGGAACCTAAACGAATGAAAGAAAACTATCATTTGGCCACAACCAACATTCACAGATACAACACAATGTGACGTGCGGGGTTGAGGTTAAAGGTTGAGTGAAGGGCCCTCGTTTTAAACTACTTTTTTGAAAAGGATTGGGAACAAGTAAGACGTATTTAATTTATTTAATGGGAAGTAGTAAGAGCTATTGAATTGAATCTATGTATTATATTCTATTGTATTGTATTCTGTTGTATTCTTTTGGATTGTATTCACACTAACCCCACTAAAACTTCAGCCCACAAAAACTCACCTCTGGCGCCTAGCCTCTGGCACTTAGCCTCTAACACTTAGCCTTTAACACTTAGCCTTTAACACTTAGCCTTTAACACTTAGCCTAGAAGGTGAATAAATAGGGTTAAAGGTTGAGTGAAGGGACCTCGTTTTAAACTACTTTTTTGAAAAGGAGTGGGAACAAGTAAGACGTATTTAATTTATTTAATGGGAAGTAGTAAGACTTATTAAATTTATTTAATCTACTTTTCTTCCCAGGCAAAATTTGATGTGCTGCAATTCCAAATTTCCAAAGTGAATGAAGGAATGAAGTCCTTTAAATTATGATTTTGTATAAATACTAGGCATTAACACAAAATCGACGGCACAAAATGGGCAGACTTTACTTGTTTGAAAAGGACTGGTTACAAGACAGACTTTTTTAATTTATTTAATGGGAAGAAGACTTATTTAGTTTAATTGATCTATTTTTGTTCCCTGGCAAAATTCGATTTGCTGCAATTCCAAATTTCCAAAGTGAATGAAGGAAAGAAGTCGTTTAAATTATGATTTTGTTTAAATACTAGGCATAGACACAAAATCTACGGCACAAAATGGGCAGACTTTACTTGTTTGAAGAGGACTGGTTACAAGACAGACTTTTCTGATTTATTTAATGGGAAGAAGACTTATTTAGTTTATTTAATCTATTTTTGTTCCCTGGCAAAATTGGATTTGCTGAAACTGTATTTTGCCAAATCTTGCCTTGAGACCTGATAGGAAGTATTAAACGCTTAGTTAAATCAATACAAGTTGGTAATAAGAGCGAGTAATGTTGGTTGAACCGATGAATGAAGGTTGAAAGCAATTTAAATTATGACTTTGTATAAATACTAGATATTAACAGAACATCTACTGCGCGAAATGGGCAGAGTTTACTTGTTTGAGAAGGAGTGGCTTATTCAAAACTAAGATTTATTTAATCTGTTTGTTCCCAGGCAAAATTGGATGTGATGCAATTCCAAATTTCACCACATGATGGTGCCCAATTTTGACTTCATAGGACATATTAAACACTTAGCTTGTTATTATGTTCAAGGTAATCAGATTTGTTTATTATTCTAATGGCCTCTTCAAAACTATTCTGGATTACTACTTTGGATCTATTCTACATTACTTGGCAACAACATACTCTGTAACAGATTAGGCAGTATAATCATATATGTTAACTTGAGAGTGCCCACACTCAATCTACTTATCGTGATGTGTTAAATCAATTACTGTTAGACATTATTTGTCTGATAATCTACCAAATCTTTGAATTGAAGAATTTGTGATTTAATTAATAGCTTGTTGTTATGTTCAGGGTAATCAGACTTGTATATAATTCTAATGGCCTTCTTTTGAAAACTATTCTGAATTACAACTTTGGATCTTATATTACTTTGCAACAATCTACTCGGTGACAGATTAGGCAGTATAATCACATATGTTAACTTCAGTGCCCACACTGTATTTATTTATGGTTATTTGTTAAATCAAGTACTGTTAGACATGAAATAGGAAGTGTTTAACATAAATGTTATGGCTACTCACCATTGTAGCTCGCTCCTGGTCAATGATACGAGCCTCTTCTTGCAGTGGAAAACTTGCAGCCAACAAACACCGTGGAACCTAAAGGAATGAAATTAAACATTAACATTTCGCCTCGACCAATTTTCACACGTACAACGCAACGCGGCTACACTTCTGCTATTACAAACGTAAATCTCCTTAAACACAATGAGTGTTACTTACCGTGTACGCTCTAGACGGTCCAGTTGCAAGCAGAAAATAAAGATATTTCCGTTGATAATCGTCGCTGCTCAGTGGCTCACGGCCATCGCGCCAACAGATTTGAATTTTGGCGGAGGTTCCGGCAATTACGTCATATCCGCGGCACATGACTGCGACGTAATACCCGCTTATCTGAAACGGCAGTTAAAAGTAGAGTTACATCAAGTTTTCTTGGAACCTAAACGAATGAAAGAAAACTATCATTTGGCCACAACCAACATTCACAGATACAACACAACGTGCGGGGTTGAGGTTAAAGATTGAGTGAAGGGCCCTCGTTTTAAACTACTGTTTTGAAAAGGAGTGGGAACAAGTAAGACGTATTTAATTTATTTAATGGGAAGTAGTAAGACTTATTAAATTTATTTAATCTACTTTTCTTCCCAGGCAAAATTTGATGTGCTGCAATTCCAAATTTCCAAAGTGAATGAAGGAATGAAGTCCTTTAAATTATGATTTTGTATAAATACTAGGCATTAACACAAAATCGACGGCACAAAATGGGCAGACTTTACTTGTTTGAAAAGGACTGGTTACAAGACAGACTTTTTTAATTTATTTAATGGGAAGAAGACTTATTTAGTTTAATTGATCTATTTTTGTTCCCTGGCAAAATTCGATTTGCTGCAATTCCAAATTTCCAAAGTGAATGAAGGAAAGAAGTCGTTTAAATTATGATTTTGTTTAAATACTAGGCATAGACACAAAATCTACGGCACAAAATGGGCAGACTTTACTTGTTTGAAGAGGACTGGTTACAAGACAGACTTTTCTGATTTATTTAATGGGAAGAAGACTTATTTAGTTTATTTAATCTATTTTTGTTCCCTGGCAAAATTGGATTTGCTGAAACTGTATTTTGCCAAATCTTGCCTTGAGACCTGATAGGAAGTATTAAACGCTTAGTTAAATCAATACAACTTGGTAATAAGAGCGAGTAATGTTGGTTGAACCGATGAATGAAGGTTGAAAGCAATTTAAATTATGACTTTGTATAAATACTAGATATTAACAGAACATCTACTGCGCGAAATGGGCAGAGTTTACTTGTTTGAGAAGGAGTGGCTTATTCAAAACTAAGATTTATTTAATCTGTCTGTTCCCAGGCAAAATTGGATGTGATGCAATTCCAAATTTCACCACATGATGGTGCCCAATTTTGACTTCATAGGACATATTAAACACTTAGCTTGTTATTATGTTCAAGGTAATCAGATTTGTTTATTATTCTAATGGCCTCTTCAAAACTATTCTGGATTACTACTTTGGATCTATTCTACATTACTTGGCAACAACATACTCTGTAACAGATTAGGCAGTATAATCATATATGTTAACTTGAGAGTGCCCACACTCAATCTACTTATCGTGATGTGTTAAATCAATTACTGTTAGACATTATTTGTCTGATAATCTACCAAATCTTTGAATTGAAGAATTTGTGATTTAATTAATAGCTTGTTCAGGGTAATCAGACTTGTATATAATTCTAATGGCCTTCTTTTGAAAACTATTCTGAATTACAACTTTGGATCTTATATTACTTTGCAACAATCTACTCGGTGACAGATTAGGCAGTATAATCACATATGTTAACTTCAGTGCCCACACTGTATTTATTTATGGTTATTTGTTAAATCAAGTACTGTTAGACATGAAATAGGAAGTGTTTAACATAAATGTTATGGCTACTCACCATTGTAGCTCGCTCCTGGTCAATGATACGAGCCTCTTCTTGCAGTGGAAAACTTGCAGCCAACAAACACCGTGGAACCTAAAGGAATGAAATTAAACATTAACATTTCGCCTCGACCAATTTTCACACGTACAACGCAACGCGGCTACACTTCTGCTATTACAAACGTAAATCTCCTTAAACACAATGAGTGTTACTTACCGTGTACGCTCTAGACGGTCCAGTTGCAAGCAGAAAATAAAGATATTTCCGTTGATAATCGTCGCTGCTCAGTGGCTCACGGCCATCGCGCCAACAGATTTGAATTTTGGCGGAGGTTCGGGCAATTACGTCATATCCGCGGCACATGACTGCGACGTAATACCCGCTTATCTGAAACGGCAGTTAAAAGTAGAGTTACATCAAGTTTTCTTGGAACCTAAACGAATGAAAGAAAACTATCATTTGGCCACAACCAACATTCACAGATACAACACAACGTGCGGGGTTGAGGTTAAAGATTGAGTGAAGGGCCCTCGTTTTAAACTACTGTTTTGAAAAGGAGTGGGAACAAGTAAGACGTATTTAATTTATTTAATGGGAAGTAGTAAGACTTATTAAATTTATTTAATCTACTTTTCTTCCCAGGCAAAATTTGATGTGCTGCAATTCCAAATTTCCAAAGTGAATGAAGGAATGAAGTCCTTTAAATTATGATTTTGTATAAATACTAGGCATTAACACAAAATCGACGGCACAAAATGGGCAGACTTTACTTGTTTGAAAAGGACTGGTTACAAGACAGACTTTTTTAATTTATTTAATGGGAAGAAGACTTATTTAGTTTAATTGATCTATTTTTGTTCCCTGGCAAAATTCGATTTGCTGCAATTCCAAATTTCCAAAGTGAATGAAGGAAAGAAGTCGTTTAAATTATGATTTTGTTTAAATACTAGGCATAGACACAAAATCTACGGCACAAAATGGGCAGACTTTACTTGTTTGAAGAGGACTGGTTACAAGACAGACTTTTCTGATTTATTTAATGGGAAGAAGACTTATTTAGTTTATTTAATCTATTTTTGTTCCCTGGCAAAATTGGATTTGCTGAAATTGTATTTTGCCAAATCTTGCCTTGAGACCTGATAGGAAGTATTAAACGCTTAGTTAAATCAATACAAGTTGGTAATAAGAGCGAGTAATGTTGGTTGAACCGATGAATGAAGGTTGAAAGCAATTTAAATTATGACTTTGTATAAATACTAGATATTAACAGAACATCTACTGCGCGAAATGGGCAGAGTTTACTTGTTTGAGAAGGAGTGGCTTATTCAAAACTAAGATTTATTTAATCTGTTTGTTCCCAGGCAAAATTGGATGTGATGCAATTCCAAATTTCACCACATGATGGTGCCCAATTTTGACTTCATAGGACATATTAAACACTTAGCTTGTTATTATGTTCAAGGTAATCAGATTTGTTTATTATTCTAATGGCCTCTTCAAAACTATTCTGGATTACTACTTTGGATCTATTCTACATTACTTGGCAACAACATACTCTGTAACAGATTAGGCAGTATAATCATATATGTTAACTTGAGAGTGCCCACACTCAATCTACTTATCGTGATGTGTTAAATCAATTACTGTTAGACATTATTTGTCTGATAATCTACCAAATCTTTGAATTGAAGAATTTGTGATTTAATTAATAGCTTGTTGTTATGTTCAGGGTAATCAGACTTGTATATAATTCTAATGGCCTTCTTTTGAAAACTATTCTGAATTACAACTTTGGATCTTATATTACTTTGCAACAATCTACTCGGTGACAGATTAGGCAGTATAATCACATATGTTAACTTCAGTGCCCACACTGTATTTATTTATGGTTATTTGTTAAATCAAGTACTGTTAGACATGAAATAGGAAGTGTTTAACATAAATGTTATGGCTACTCACCATTGTAGCTCGCTCCTGGTCAATGATACGAGCCTCTTCTTGCAGTGGAAAACTTGCAGCCAACAAACACCGTGGAACCTAAAGGAATGAAATTAAACATTAACATTTCGCCTCGACCAATTTTCACACGTACAACGCAACGCGGCTACACTTCTGCTATTACAAACGTAAATCTCCTTAAACACAATGAGTGTTACTTACCGTGTACGCTCTAGACGGTCCAGTTGCAAGCAGAAAATAAAGATATTTCCGTTGATAATCGTCGCTGCTCAGTGGCTCACGGCCATCGCGCCAACAGATTTGAATTTTGGCGGAGGTTCGGGCAATTACGTCATATCCGCGGCACATGACTGCGACGTAATACCCGCTTATCTGAAACGGCAGTTAAAAGTAGAGTTACATCAAGTTTTCTTGGAACCTAAACGAATGAAAGAAAACTATCATTTGGCCACAACCAACATTCACAGATACAACACAACGTGCGGGGTTGAGGTTAAAGATTGAGTGAAGGGCCCTCGTTTTAAACTACTGTTTTGAAAAGGAGTGGGAACAAGTAAGACGTATTTAATTTATTTAATGGGAAGTAGTAAGACTTATTAAATTTATTTAATCTACTTTTCTTCCCAGGCAAAATTTGATGTGCTGCAATTCCAAATTTCCAAAGTGAATGAAGGAATGAAGTCCTTTAAATTATGATTTTGTATAAATACTAGGCATTAACACAAAATCGACGGCACAAAATGGGCAGACTTTACTTGTTTGAAAAGGACTGGTTACAAGACAGACTTTTTTAATTTATTTAATGGGAAGAAGACTTATTTAGTTTAATTGATCTATTTTTGTTCCCTGGCAAAATTCGATTTGCTGCAATTCCAAATTTCCAAAGTGAATGAAGGAAAGAAGTCGTTTAAATTATGATTTTGTTTAAATACTAGGCATAGACACAAAATCTACGGCACAAAATGGGCAGACTTTACTTGTTTGAAGAGGACTGGTTACAAGACAGACTTTTCTGATTTATTTCATGGGAAGAGGACTTATTTAGTTTATTTAATCTATTTTTGTTCCCTGGCAAAATTGTATTTGCTGAAATTGTATTTTGCCAAATCTCGATTTGAGACCTGATAGGAAGTATTAAACGCTTAGTTAAATCAATACAAGTTGGTAATAAGAGCGAGTAATGTTGGTTGAACCGATGAATGAAGGTTGAAAGCAATTTAAATTATGACTTTGTATAAATACTAGATATTAACAGAACATCTACTGCGCAAAATGGGCAGAGTTTACTTGTTTGAGAAGGAGTGGCTTATTCAAAACTAAGATTTATGTAATCTGTTTGTTCCCAGGCAAAATTGGATGTGATGCAATTCCAAATTTCACCACATGATGGTGCCCAATTTTGACTTCATAGGACATATTAAACACTTAGCTTGTTATTATGTTCAAGGTAATCAGATTTGTTTATCATTCTAATGGCCTCTTCAAAACTATTCTGGATTACTACTTTGGATCTATTCTACATTACTTGGCAACAACATACTCTGTAACAGATTAGGCAGTATAATCACATATGTTAACTTGAGAGTGCCCACACTCAATCTACTTATCGTGATGTGTTAAATCAATTACTGTTAGACATTATTTGTCTGATAATCTACCAAATCTTTGAATTGAAGAATTTGTGATTTAATTAATAGCTTGTTCAGGGTAATCAGACTTGTATATAATTCTAATGGCCTTCTTTTGAAAACTATTCTGAATTACAACTTTGGATCTTATATTACTTTGCAACAATCTACTCGGTGACAGATTAGGCAGTATAATCACATATGTTAACTTCAGTGCCCACACTGTATTTATTTATGGTTATTTGTTAAATCAAGTACTGTTAGACATGAAATAGGAAGTGTTTAACATAAATGTTATGGCTACTCACCATTGTAGCTCGGTCCTGGTCAATGATATGAGCCTCTTCTTGCAGTGGAAAACTTGCAGCCAACAAACACCGTGGAACCTAAAGGAATGAAATTAAACATTAACATTTCGCCTGGACCAACATTCACACGTACAACGCAACGCGGCTACACTTCTGCTATTACAAACGTAAATCTCCTTAAACACAACGAGTGTTACTTACCGTGTACGCTCTAGGCAAAATTGGATGTGATGCAATTCCAAATCTATCTGAAACGGCAGTTAAAAGTAGAGTTACATCAAGTTTTCTTTTTTAATCAACACAATCATTTACAACCGTTGACCAGAAAGAATCGTCGAAATTCGAC
The DNA here is from genome assembly GCF_059516105.1 of Syngnathus floridae. Taxonomy (NCBI): domain Eukaryota; kingdom Metazoa; phylum Chordata; class Actinopteri; order Syngnathiformes; family Syngnathidae; genus Syngnathus; species Syngnathus floridae. The sequence goes on from NW_028284053.1 coordinate 1,100,164, forward strand.
GTCCCCCACAAAGGCCACGCTCACTCGCTTTTCAGGGCAACAAAAGTACTTCTTTTTAAAAACGATGAGTTGTACTTACCGTGTACGCTCTGGACGGTCCAGTTGCGAGCAGAAAATAAAAATATTTCTCTTGTTAGTCGTATGTTACCATCCGCTGTGTCTTTGTCAACATCGCCGCCATTTTCCTACTTCCTGCTGCGAGCCACGCCCACGGATTTAAATTTGGGCGGAAGCTCTTTCCATTGGCGTCGTTTTCGCGTATAGCAAATCCGATTGGTTGGGAAGGGGGCACGGTTATGCAGCCGAGGGGTCCTGTGATCGGTGGGATGTAAAGTAGGCGTCGACGTCACGTCCGCGTCACGTGACCACGACGTGGCAGACGTCATATAGCAACCGCTGTTTTGTTTAGTCGACTTACAGTTGTTATGCATTGACATAATGGCGCACACACCAAATAGATTTAAATAAATTAAATAATTCTTCTGCCCACTCTCTTTTAAACAAGTTAACTCTCCCCGCGGATTTGAATTCCGGCGAAAGTTACGCCCATCGACGTCACGTATGTCACGTGACCACGACGTGGCAGATGTCATATAGCAACCGCTGTTTTGTTTAGTAGATTTACAGTTGTTATGCATTGGCATAATGGTGTGCACTCAAAATAGATTTAAATAAATTAAATATTTCTTCTGCCCACTCCCTTTTAAACAAGTTAACTCTGCCCACGTCCATTGACGTCTTGTCTGCGTCACGTGACCACGACGTAGCGACGTCATATAGTAACCGCTGTTTTGATCAGTAGACTTAGTTATTATGCGTTGACATAATGGCGCACTGGTTAGCATGGCCACCTCTTAAGCATGATGTTGCGGGTTCGACGCCTGATCAATGTTAGCATGGAGTGAGCTGAAGTGCATGGCGCTGAAGATTTGAATCTTTGAAATGCGCTGAGGTCTGACATATCAGGCAGAATGGTTTGCCATCACGTTCAACAAAAAATAGAAACTTTCCCACTCTGATTAAAACGTCCTGTGTTCATCTACGTATTTTCGTTTTGCTGTGCATCTTTTCCCTGCCATTTCGAGAGCCCAATTGACACTCATAGTTTAAAGAAATGTGTTTGCCCATCCTACTTTGTGGAATTTCACCACATGCGCTTTTGACCAAAATACCAAATTGAACTCAAGTGAAGCCAACACGCACAACCCCCCCCCCCCCCCCACACACACACACACACACACACACACACAAATGTTGATATGAACATAAAAGAGCCGCATGCGGTTCGGGAGTTGCGGCTTGGCCAAACCTGTACTATACAACTTTATTTGTATAAAATTTTCACAACAGCTGTCACACAAACAAAGCGGGAAAAACCGAAGACGTGCGTGTTCCGCCCACGCTGGATTTATTTGCACCTTTGAAAAGACACCGTATTGCCGCAGATGTGGCAAAGAGTACTTTTGGGCATCTGAGACGGAAGGATGTCCAAAGCATCACGTCACCTGCTCTGGTAGGCATGGTGGTGGGACGTTGAGGTCAACCGCTTTGGGGTTGGCTGAATCTTTGATCGCAGGATGCCACACACTTGAAGACAGAAGCAGAAAAGCAGAGCTAAATGCAAAATGTACTCACCGGTGACTCCAATTTTTTTCCCCCCTGAAGAAACAGCTGGACGGGTGGCCCCGGCTGGCCAGTGGGACTCTTGTTATTCTGACCCTTTTTAGTGCGCGTTTGGGGCAACAACCGTTTTTTGTGGCGCTCTCTTCTGGTTCAAAAGTGCCCTGCATGTGAATTTGCTTTTCCTGCCTTCTGATTGGATGAGCGCCGGTGTGACGCGGTGCCTCTGTCACCGTGGCGGGGGGTATACGTTGGCATCGGAGCGTCTGCCAACGTCTGAGACCGGCTGGCAGTGTATCGGAGGTGTCGAGTGCGGTGCCGCTGGAGCTCACTCACCAGCTGGTGTTAGGGCCACAGAATGAAGGCCAAGGAGAAGAATAGAAAGAGAAACAGAAACTTCTCCTCCAATTGTTTGATTTGTCTCTTCTGAGCTTTGATGAATTCTTTCAGCTCTTTGTTCCTCTAGGACGGACAAATGGAAAGTGGCATTCAAAAGCCAGTAAGCGTGCAAGTAAGTGCCGGGCTGGCTTTGGGCCCTTACCTGTTGCGCGCTGTGCAGCAGATCCATTCTCTCTTGGAGGATGCAAGCGTCGCGCTCCCTCAACTCGCACATCAGGGCTCGCTTCCATTGGTCCACGGCGCTCCTAAGCTCTTCTCTCTGATCCGCCGTCAGCACGTCATTCACGCCAGCGTGGCTGGCTTTTTCGCCGTCCGTGGCGGGGCAGTCCCGCTGCGGTAGCGCCTCGTACAACATGGCCTCCAGCTCCAGGATCCTCTGGGCCGCAATCCTCGTCCATCAGTGGTCCGGCGGGAGATTTGAGGGCGGCTTACCTTATGAGCCTGGTCCATGGAACACTTCCTGAAGTCCAACTCTTCATCCAGGTAGCCCTTCTGCTTGCAGAACATAGAAGAGCCCAAAGGCACAGCGTCAACAAGCTTCTTTCAGCGCAAAGCCTTCCAAAAGTCACATTTGAGCCGCCGAGTCTCGTGGAGTGCGAACATAAGGAGTTCGACATACACTTACGGCGTTATAGCCCAGGATGTCCAGCTTCTTCATCAGATCACTGATGACGATGTCCGGGGGAAAGGCGCAAGGAGCAATGTAAGGTGTTCTGGGACCTCGGGTTAAGGTTAGGGTTGCGAGGGACGCCTTACGTACGCTCACGCCCTCGGCCTCGCAGTAGATCTGCAAAGGGCTGAGGCCGTCTGGGAAACGGACTTGCAGAAACTTCAAGACGGGGGAGCGCCACTCCCTCTCCTGAAAGGCAGAGGCATGCATCCGTCCGTCCGTCCGTCCGTCCGTCACATCTCTGGCCTCAACACGCTTGTGCGAGTCTTCCCACCTCCAGCTCCAGGATGCGGAACTCAAGCAGTTCGTTTTGGTCTCGGATATCCTGGATGTGCTCTTTCAGACGCGCTTCTTCCGCCTCCATCCGCCTGACCTGAAAAGACAGTCAGACCTCATCTGCGGGGCTTCCCGACAGGTGTGACGCCAAGCGACTCCGCCCAGCGCCTTTCTTTCCGTCACCTTTTCCGCCAACTGCTGATTGCTCTGACGCAGCAGCTGCTTCTCCTCCACCCACTTGACATTCTAGAAGAGACAAACGCGTGGACAGCTTTGGAATGTTGTGTCATTTTCATCCACAAATTCTTTGGTTGACTGGAAAATGACATTTGCTTTTCTCCGCATTTTCCCAGCCACGTTCGGGGGGGGGGGGGGTTGGTCCAGTAATGCCAGACGAATGAGTGACTGAAGAATGTAGCTATTTTGTCTGAGAAAAAGGTGTGCTCATTGATGAGCTTACCTGTCCTTGTTGCTTCAGCGCTGACTCCAGATCTGCTACTCTGCTTTGATAGTGACCCATTTCTACCATCAGCTTTTCTCTGGTCTGAAAGGAGGAGGAGGGAGGCTCCTCCTCCTCCTTTCAGACCAGAGAACACCCGAGGCTGGGTGAGAACGGGGAGGCTGCGACCCGGCCGGGGGTTGCGGGAAGGGGCGCCACCTTGATCTCCTTCTCGGCGTCGTAGTCCCCTTCGCTGGTCTGGGCTAGCAGAGCGTAGGCTCGTTGCAGCGCTTGATATTCTTGCGTCAGCTGGCGGTAGCGAAGCTCCGCCTCTTCGTGCACACACCAATGCAACACAGCACTAGTACCAGAATCAGTCAGACCGGCGACAAAGCACCCGCGACGCAAAGACGAGTCCGATTCCAGGCTGAAGAGGAATGTTTGGTGCCAATACGCTGGCAGAAATGGCGGGCTACCTCTTCGGGTTCCGTGTCGGGGGTTCTGTCGGTGTGAAAAGACAAGGACGATCCGTCCGAGTCCACCAACACGTCTTCGTCGTAGCCGTAAAATGTTTCGATGACCTGCGGGCGCGGAAGCAAACATCTCTCTGAACAAACTGAAGCGACACCTCACGATGAATCGACGAGAGGAACGATAGCGAGAAAAAGGCCATTTCATCTTGCGCAACACCAAGCAGCCGCAAACAAACAGACTCACCTTGCAGGACCTCACGCTTTGTTCCTCCTCAGAGATTCTCGACGTCGGTATCGTAGCAGCAAATCTCTCTCCTGTCGACACAAATAATCCGCCTTTGAGATTCTTTGGATGCAAAGGGAACGAACGGCTCCGGCGCAGAAACAAACGCGACTCACAATGACATTTCTGACATGAGCTCCTGTCTCCAGAGCCTGAAAAACACGTCACCGGCGATGATTGGAGGGACGCTCGTCTTTTCCAAAAGTGACAACTACAGGGTGTGTCAGGGTTTTCCAGATTATCTTTATCGTATCATTATGTTGCTTTGACTTTGACTGCAATCTGTAATAAATAATATTATTTATCCCTTATTTATCCCTATCGCTTATCCCTTCCTACACAAAGTCGTAAAACACCCCTTGCTATGTTTTGACTAGAGGTCAAGGGCTTCCTCTATTCAATCCACTCTTACACCCACCCTGTTTCTCTTAATTAAAATGCTCGTGCAGGAGCCGAGAGTCAGACTTCATTCGTACAACGGATGGACTCTCCACCTGCAGGTGTCCAAAAGAACTTACTTGTCTCCCGTGTGGTTCTTGCAAAATAAGTTGGAGCGAGCGCAACTCTAACAGGGTGCATTTTGCCACTAGCTGCCTACGGACAATGATGTCGCGCTCGCGGCTCATGGTTGACGGGCTGAGCAGCCGGGCAAGTCCGTCGTTTTCAGCGCACAGCGAGTGGCAAAGGCGCTGACAAAACGGGAGCTTTGAGCTGCTGAAAACGGCAAAACAAGTCTAAAGCGTGTTCAAACGCGTGCGCACAATGCTCCTGCTTGAAAGGTTGGAATTTAAGGGGCCAATTTTTTGGATGGCGGCCGCCGGCCAAGCTTTGGACGGAAAAGGTTTCCTGGCGACAGCGAGCGAGCGTGGCGCTGCCGTACGTGCACCGAGTCGCCTGCCTGAAGACCTTGGACAAGTCGTCGATGATGTGCCGCTGCTCCACAACTTGAAGGAACTCCATTTCACCGTCCTGCTGGCCGCAACCGCGGTCCAGGTCATTGAGCGAACTAGGCCTTCTCTGTGGAACACAAATGCAGTGGACTCTGTTGGCACGCCGCCGTTGTCCGCGTCGACTTACCAAGCTTGCCATCTCCTCGTTCTCCTGGGTGACAAAGCGCACTTTGTTTTCAAGGCGACACAGCACCAGCGAGAGTTCTTCATTCTTCCTGCTCAGGCGTTTGTTTTTGTACAGGAGTGGCAGAAACTGGCTTTCTGTTTCTCTCAGTCGCTTTAGCTGCAAGCATGAAGTGCAGGATGTGAAAGACGCACAACACGCGGGCCAGAACGTATCCATTCCTTTTGCATCGGTTTGAACGGAATCGTGGCTTTGGCTCCCAATAAAAGACATCTACCAGGCAACCGACTCGACGCGCCGCTCAACTAATAAGCAAGCGCAATGGGTGCCTCGCTGGATGGCGCGCATCAAACGTAGCGCAAACCTTCAAGCGTGCCGTCAATAAATTACCAGTTCATTGCGCTCTTCAGAAAGCAGGGCGTTTCGATCCTCCAGGTTCCTGATGACTGCGCTGAGCTCAGCGATTTTCAGATGAAACCGTCGCGTGTCCCGATCCTCCTGAGACTGAAAACGCCCCGCAACACACACACACAAGCACTCGTTCAAAGTTCAAAACTGTTTTTGTGCTACCTTCCTCCAGCAACGAATTAAGTCATGCGTACTGCAAGTGTGTGATGAGGTGGCTTACGCAATGAAGAGGATTGCTAGTAGCGGCGTTGACCCCACTTCCAGGGTAGTTTAGGCCCGCCCTTTGGGAATCCCTCAGGGCAGCGATCTGCTGCTCGGCAGCCTGAGTGTGCAGCTGAAGGCGGTGGACGTGGCCGGCCCCAGGGCTTCATCCAAAACACTAACCGCTCTGTCTTTCAGCTTGATCTCATCCGTCTGGATGTACAAACGGGGAGCGCTCAGGCAGGCGGGCAAACTCATTTGCCAGAATTGTGACAAAAACAAAGAGAGCAACCGGCCAATTTTTTTTTCTTGAATCGACTAGAACACCTTTGCTGTGACAAAAGCGAAGCGAGCAACCGGACATTTTCTTCTTGTGAAATAGAATAGAATAGAATGCCTTAGGTGTCATTGCACTGCAGGTATACAACGAAATTGGGAACATAGCCACGCACCGCGCATCTGATCAGTCCTACCAGTCGGCGGATCTCCCTCTCGCAGTCTCTCTTGGTTCGGCTCAGCTCCTCCCGATGCTGGTGATGAGCCGATCGGAGCTCGGCCGCTCGGGACTGCCAGGCCTGCTGGGCCGCTGCCAGGGCTTCTTCCGCGCTCCTGGTGGAGGCGACACCGCTCGGTCTCCCGACACCGCCGCGTCTCCTCCACCTCCGCCAGCAAAGCGCCCCCCCTCCTCACCTGAGCAGACATTGCGCCACACCGGGCCGTTGAGACCGCAACGGAGCGCCGCGACGCTTACTGGGGACAAGCTACACAATACGGTAGCGGCCGCATCGAAGCCCGACGTGGCGTGCGGATAGTCAGACACGGATAGAGCGGATCACCTTGTCCATGGAGCCGTCCCTCAGGCTGAGGACCAAGGCGTTCAGTCGCTGGATCTCTCCATCTTTGATTTTGATCACTCTCATCAGCTCCATTTCATGATGCCGCAGTAATGTCTCCCTGGTAATGGCTAACTCTTTCTGCTTCTCCTCATGGAGTTTGCTTTTGAGTTCCGTCATGGCGGCGGTGGCACGGTGGTGCTCCGCCCGCAGGTCCTGACTTCTCTCTCTCTCCAGACAGCTGACCTGACATGACTTAGACTTAGACTTAGACAAACTTTATTGTCATCTTGTCTGCACATGGTGCAGACAAAACGAAATTCCGTTGCATACGTCTTACAACAAAGTAGTGATATTGCAGTTGAATAGAAGTAACATATCCTATGAAAATATATATATATACATATACTATATGTATATATATATATATTAAAAATAAGTATAAAGTGCAGCAGTGATAATTATGCAATAGTGCAAGTAGGCAAAACAGTATTCAAGAGTGTGCAGAGGAATGCTAAACCATGTATTAAACTTCTATTTAAAGGGTTTATACAAGTTCAGTAAAGTTGGTAGTGCGAGATAGTGCAAGATAGAGTAGTGTCATAAAGTACAGTTCTGTGAATGTGTGATGCAGAGTTCAGTTTAGAGCTCAACAGTTCTAGTGTTCAACAGTCTGATGACAGCAGGGAAAAAGCTGTTGCAGAACCTGGTGGACCTGCAGCGGATGCTGCAAACCTCTTCCCAGAGGGCAGCAGGGAGAACAGTCCATGGTGGGGGTGTGATGGGTCATTGATGATGTTACGGGCACGGGACATGCAGCGCTGAGATGAAATGTCCTGAATGGAGGGAAGAGGAGCCCCTATGATCCTCTCTGCTGTCCTCACCACTCTCCTCACGTTCTTCCAATCGGAGGCGGTGCAGCCTCCACACCACACAGAGAGACAGCTTGTCAGAATGCTCTCTATGGTGCTCCTGTAGAACGTCCTCATGATGGGTGGGGGCAGGTGGGCTCTCCTCATCCTCCGCAGGAAGTACAAGCGCTTCTGTGCCCTCTTGACCAGTGCCGTAGTGTTCATAGTCCAGGTGAGGTCTTCTGTGATGTGGACCCCCAGGAATTTGGTGGTGCTGACCACCTCCACAGCTGAGCTGTTGATGATCAGTGGAGCGTGGTGAGGCTGTTTTTTCCTGAAGTCGACGATGATCTCCTTCATCTTCTCCTCATTCAGGATCAGGCTGTTTTCTCTGCACCAGCCCACCAGCTGCTCCACCTCCTCTCTGTAGTCCAGGTCGTTGTTGTCTCTGATGAGCCCCACCACCGTTGTGTCGTCTGCTGACTTCACGATGTGATTGGTGGTGAACCTGAGGACGCAGTCGTGTGTCATCAGGGTGAACAGCAGGGGGCTCAGGACGCAGCCCTGAAGGGAGCCTGTGCTGAGGCTGATGACATCAGAGGTGTTCTGTCCGACCCGGACTGACTGAGGTCTGTTGGTGAGGAAGTCTAGCAGCCAGTTGCGAAGGGGGGTGTTGAAGCCCAGGTGTTCCAATTTTCCTACCAGATGCTGTGGGATGATGGTGTTAAACGCTGAGCTGAAGTCCAGGAACAGCCTCCGCACATGGGTGTTCTTCTCCTCCAGGTGAGCCAGGCTCAGGTGAAGAACGGAGGAGATGGCGTCCTGAGTGGAGCGGTTTTGCCGGTCGGCAAACTGGAACGGGTCAAATAATAGGGGGAGTCTGGAAACGATGTGACCTTTAAGCAGCCTTTCGAAGCACTTCATCATAACCGGAGTCAGTGCAACAGGCCGGTAATCATTAAATGAGGTGATTTGAGGTTTCTTCGGCACCGGAATGATGGAGGCAGTCTTAAAGCACGCCGGCACTGTGGCTTGGCCCAGCGAGGTGTTAAAAATGTCTGTGATGACCCCAGCCAGATGACTTGCACATTCCCTGAACACACGCCCAGGAATGTTGTCGGGGCCAGGGGCCTTACAGGGGTTGACTCTCCTCAGGGTCTTCAACACATCGGCGGAGTCAAGGCAGAGTACCTCCTCTTCCTGATGGGGGACAGTTTTAACTGCTGGAGTGCCGTTTAGTGCCTCGAACCTCCCAAAGAAGTTATTTAGACCATTTAGAAAGTCAGCATCAACTACACCCACCGGGGGGGGGGGGGGGGGAGAGTGAGTTGTAGTCTGTAATCGCCCGTATGCCTTGCCACATACTCCTGATGTTTTTGACGTCGTGGAAACGATCCTGAAATTTTCGACTGCGGTCTCGCTTCGCTATCCTGATGGCACGGTTCAAGTTGGCTCTCGCTGTCCTCAGTGTCTCCTTGTCGCCAGACTTGAAGGCAGAGTTCCGCGCTCGTAGCGTTTGACGTACCTCCTCAGTCATCCAGGGTCGTTGGTTGCCCCGGGTGATGATATTCTTAGTGGTGCTGACGTCCTCGGTGCATTTGTTGATGTAGGCTGACACAGTCATGGCACACGCATGTCTAATCTACATCGGGAAAACTGGGAGGGAGGGAGGCAGGCAGGGAGGCAGGCAGGGAGGCAGGCAGTGTCTGTCTGTTGAGGTTTTCACCTTGTTCTTCTCCTGCTGAAGTTCTAACTGGACGTCCATCAGTTTGGTTCTCAGCTCGTCATTGGCGGCCTGAAGGGCGTCCGTTCGCTCCGCCTTGGCCCGCCCTGCCGGAGCTCGTTTGGACATCTCTTACTCGAGTCTCGCCCGGTCGTCAGTCAGAGATCACAACATTTGTACCTGGAGAGCACAAACGCAGCGCTGTTTTCCACTGGCTTCGAACTCAACTTCAATCGGTACCGTAACTTACAACATCATAAACATAGAACTAGCTTGACTTATTCATTGAATAAATGCATTTGGTTCTTCAAAACTGCATCACGCAACATAGCGTGACCGAGACGGCCGTTATCCACCTGCGTGAAGTTATTTGGTGAAATGAATGAGATGTTTAAGACACCATCGTTCTGTCTCTATGTAGATGAAGGGAAATAATCGATTGCTGAAGGTCCAAAGGTGTTGTGATAAACAAATAAACATATTAGTGATTAGTGACATATTTGTGATGAACATATTAGGCAGGATAATCACATATGTTAACGTGACTGCCCACACTGTATTTATTTATGGTTATTTGTTAAATCGAGTACTGTTAGACATGAAATAGGAAGTGTTTAACATAAATGGAAGACGAAAGGGGTACTCACCATTGTAGCTCCTGCTGGTCAATGATACGAGCCTCTTCTTGCAGTGGAAAACATACAGCCAACAAACACCGTGGAACCTAAAGGAATGAAATTAAACATTAACATTTAGCCTCAACCAACATTCACAGATACAACGCAACGCAAACTACACAAACGTAAATCTTTTTAAACACAATGAGTTGTACTTACCGTGTACGCTCTAGACGGTCCACTTGCAAGCAGAAAATAAAGATATTTCTGTTGATAATCGTCGTGTTTGTATCCGGTGTCTCGCTCAAGGCCATTGCGCCCACAGATTTGAATTTTGGCGAGAGTTCAGCCTATTGACGTCATTTCCGCGGTGTAATACCCGCATATCTGAAACGGCAAAGTTAAGAGTAGAGTTAAATAAAGTTTTTAGTCAACGCAATAATTTACAACCGTTGACCAGTCGAAATAATCGTCGAAATTTGGCGTCTGTGGCTGGAAGCAGACGCCGAGTTCGACATTCCTCCCAAACGCCACACTCCCTCGCTTTTCAGGGCTAAAAAAAAACAGTTGTAATTACCTTGTACGCTCTAGACGGTCAAGTTGCAAGCTGAAAACAAAAATATTTGCCTTGTTAGTCATCGTGTTACTAACCGCTGTGTCTTGTTTGCCAGAATTGCCGCTTTCCTACTTCCTGTTGCAAGCCACGCCCACGGATTATAATTTTGCCGTGAGTTCCGCCTATTGACGTCATGTCCGCGTCACATGACTGCGACGTAATATTATCTAAAACTGTTTGTGCGGTATTGTGTTGTTCTGTGCGGTATTGTGTTATTCTGTGCGGCGTCGTGTTGTTCTGTGTGGCGTCGTGTTGTTCAGTGCGACGTCGTGTTGTTCAGTGCGGCATGGTGTTGTTAAGTGCGGCATGGTGTTGTTCAGTGCGGCATGGTGTTGTTCAGTGCGGCATAATGTTGTTCAGTGCGGCATAATGTTGTTCAGTGCGGCATGGTGTTGTTCAGTGCGGCATGGTGTTGTTCAGTGCGGCATGGTGTTGTTCAGTGCGGCATAATGTTGTTCAGTGCGCCATAATGTTGTTCAGTGCGGCATGGTGTTGTTCAGTGCGGGATGGTGTTGTTCAGTGCAGGATGGTGTTGTTCAGTGCGGCATGGTGTTGTTCAATGCGGCATGGTGTTGTTCAGTGCGGCATGGTGTTGTTCAGTGCGACATATTGTTGTTCAGTGCGGCATTGTGTTGTTCAGTGCGGGATGGTGTTGTTCAGTGCAGGATGGTGTTGTTCAGTGCGGCATGGTGTTGTTCAGTGCGGAATGGTGTTGTTCAGTGCGGCATGGTGTTCAGTGCGGCATGGTGTTGTTCAGTGCAGGATGGTGTTGTTCAATGCGGGATCGTGTTGTTCAGTGCGGCATGGTGTTGTTCAGTGCGACATAATGTTGTTCAGTGCGGCATGGTGTTGTTCAGTGCGGCATGGTGTTGTTCAGTGCGGCATGGTGTTGTTCAGTGCGGCATGGTGTTGTTCAGTGCGGCATGGTGTTGTTCAGTGCGGCATGGTGTTGTTCAGTGCGGCATGGTGTTGTTCAGTGCGGCACGGTGTTGTTCAGTGCGGCATAATGTTGTCCAGTGCGCCATAATGTTGTTCAGTGCGGCATGGTGTTGTTTAGTGCGGGATGGTGTTGTTCAGTGCAGGATGGTGTTGTTCAGTGCGGCATGGTGTTGTTCAATGCGGCATGGTGTTGTTCAGTGCGGGATGGTGTTGTTCACTGCGGCATGGTGTTGTTCAGTGCGGCATAATGTTGTTCAGTGCGGCATGGTGTTGTTCAGTGCGGCATGGTGTTGTTCAGTGCGGCATGGTGTTGTTCAGTGCGGCATGGTGTTGTTCAGTGCGGAATGGTGTTGTTCAGTGCGGCATGGTGTTGTTCAGTGCGGGATGGTGTTGTTCAATGCGGGATCGTGTTGTTCAGTGCGGGGTGGTGTTGTTCAGTGCAGGATGGTGTTGTTCAGTGCAGGATGGTGTTGTTCAGTGCGGCATGGTGTTGTTCAATGCTGGATCGTGTTGTTCAGTGCAGCATAATGTTGTTCAGTGCAGCATGGTGTTGTTCAGTGCAGCATGGTGTTGTTCAATGCGGCATGGTGTTGTTCAGTGCGGGATGGTGTTGTTCAGTGCGGCATGGTGTTTTTCAGTGCGGCATAATGTTGTTCAGTGCAGCATGGTGTTGTTCAGTGCGGCATGGTGTTGTTCAGTGCGACATATTGTTGTTCAGTGCGGCATAATGTTCAGTGCGGCATGGTGTTGTTCAGTGCGGCATGGTGTTGTTCAGTGCGGCATGGTGTTGTTCAGTGCGGCATGGTGTTGTTCAGTGCAGGATGGTGTTGTTCAGTACAGGATGGTGTTGTTCAATGCGGCATGGTGTTGTTCAGTGCGGGATGGTGTTGTTCAGTGCAGGATGGTGTTGTTCAGTGCGGCATGGTGTTGTTCAGTGCGGCATGGTGTTGTTCAGTGCGGCATGGTGTTGTTCAGTGCAGGATGGTGTTGTTCAATGCGGGATGGTGTTGTTCAGTGCGGGATGGTGTTGTTCAGTGCGGGATGGTGTTGTTCAGTGCGGCATGGTGTTGTTCAATGCGGCATGGTGTTGTTCAGTGCAGGATGGTGTTGTTCAGTGCGGCATGGTGTTGTTCAATGCGGCATGGTGTTGTTCAGTGCGGCATGGTGTTGTTCAGTGCGGGATGGTGTTCAATGCGGGATCGTGTTGTTCAGTGCGGCATGGTGTTGTTCAGTGCGGCATGGTGTTGTTCAGTGCGGCATGGTGTTGTTCAGTGCGGCATGGTGTTGTTCATTTCGGCATAATGTTGTTCAGTGCGGCATAATGTTGTTTAGTGCGGCATGGTGTTGTTCAGTGCGGGATGGTGTTGTTCAGTGCGTTATAATGTTGTTCAGTGCGGCATGGTGTTGTTCAGTGCGGCATGGTGTTGTTCAGTGCGGCATGGTGTTGTTCAGTGCGGCATAATGTTGTTCAGTGCGGCATAATGTTGTTCAGTGCGGCATGGTGTTGTTCAGTGCGGGATGGTGTTGTTCAGTGCGGGATGGTGTTGTTCAGTGCGGCATGGTGTTCAATGCGGAATGGTGTTGTTCAGTGCAGGATGGTGTTGTTCAGTGCGGCATGGTGTTGTTCAGTGCGGCATAATGTTGTTCAGTGCGGCATGGTGTTGTTCAGTGCGGCATGGTGTTGTTCAGTGCGGCATGGTGTTGTTCAGTGCGGCATGGTGTTGTTCAGTGCGGCATAATGTTGTTCAGTGCGGCATGGTGTTGTTCAGTGCGGCATGGTGTTGTTCAGTGCGGCATAATGTTCAGTGCGGCATAATGTTGTTCAGTGCGGCATGGTGTTGTTCAGTGCGGGATGGTGTTGTTCAGTGCAGGATGGTGTTGTTCAGTGCGGCATGGTGTTCAGTGCGGGATGGTGTCTTTCAGTGCGGCATGGTGTCGTTCAGTGCGGCATGGTGTCTTTCAGTGCGGCATGGTGTCGTTCAGTGAGGCATGGTGTTGTTCAGTGCGGCATGGTGTTATTTAGTGCGGCATGGTGTTGTTCAGTGCGGGATGGTGTTGTTCAGTGTGGCATGGTGTTCAGTGCGGCATGGTGTTGTTCAGTGCGGTATCGTGTTGTTCAGTGCGGTATCGTGTTTCTCAGTGCGGTATCGTGTTGTTCAGTGCAGTATCGTTGTGTTGTTCGTATTGTGTTGTGTTGTTCGTAATGTGTTGTGTTGTTCGTATTGTGTTGTGTTGTTCGTATTGTGTTGTGTTGTTCGTATTGTGTTGTGTTGTTCATATTGTGTTGTTCATATTGTGTTGAGTTGTTCGTATTGTGTTGTGTTGTTCGTATTGTGTTGCCTTTAACACTTAGCCTCTAACACTTAGCCTCTAACACTTAGCCTCTAGCATCTAGAAGGTAAATAAATAGGAAGGAAGGACTCACCGGTGACGTCTTCGCCCACGTCCAAGCGTTGTACTTTGTATTTTCATCCTTCTGACAGTGGAAAACATAGCCAACAAACACCGTGGAACCTAAACGAATGAAAGAAAACTATCATTTGGCCACAACCAACATTCACAGATACAACACAATGTGACGTGCGGGGTTGAGGTTAAAGGTTGAGTGAAGGGCCCTCGTTTTAAACTACTTTTTTGAAAAGGATTGGGAACAAGTAAGACGTATTTAATTTATTTAATGGGAAGTAGTAAGAGCTATTGAATTGAATCTATGTATTATGTTCTATTGTATTGTATTCTGTTGTATTCTTTTGGATTGTATTCACACTAACCCCACTAAAACTTCAGCCCACAAAAACTCGCCTCTGGCGCCTAGCCTCTGGCACTTAGCCTCTAACACTTAGCCTTTAACACTTAGCCTTTAACACTTAGCCTTTAACACTTAGCCTTTAACACTTAGCCTAGAAGGTGAATAAATAGGGTTAAAGGTTGAGTGAAGGGACCTTGTTTTAAACTACTTTTTTGAAAAGGAGTGGGAACAAGTAAGACGTATTTAATTTATTTAATGGGAAGTAGTAAGACTTATTAAATTTATTTAATCTACTTTTCTTCCCAGGCAAAATTTGATGTGCTGCAATTCCAAATTTCCAAAGTGAATGAAGGAATGAAGTCCTTTAAATTATGATTTTGTATAAATACTAGGCATTAACACAAAATCGACGGCACAAAATGGGCAGACTTTACTTGTTTGAAAAGGACTGGTTACAAGACAGACTTTTTTAATTTATTTAATGGGAAGAAGACTTATTTAGTTTAATTGATCTATTTTTGTTCCCTGGCAAAATTCGATTTGCTGCAATTCCAAATTTCCAAAGTGAATGAAGGAAAGAAGTCGTTTAAATTATGATTTTGTTTAAATACTAGGCATAGACACAAAATCTACGGCACAAAATGGGCAGACTTTACTTGTTTGAAGAGGACTGGTTACAAGACAGACTTTTCTGATTTATTTAATGGGAAGAAGACTTATTTAGTTTATTTAATCTATTTTTGTTCCCTGGCAAAATTGGATTTGCTGAAACTGTATTTTGCCAAATCTTGCCTTGAGACCTGATAGGAAGTATTAAACGCTTAGTTAAATCAATACAAGTTGGTAATAAGAGCGAGTAATGTTGGTTGAACCGATGAATGAAGGTTGAAAGCAATTTAAATTATGACTTTGTATAAATACTAGATATTAACAGAACATCTACTGCGCGAAATGGGCAGAGTTTACTTGTTTGAGAAGGAGTGGCTTATTCAAAACTAAGATTTATTTAATCTGTTTGTTCCCAGGCAAAATTGGATGTGATGCAATTCCAAATTTCACCACATGATGGTGCCCAATTTTGACTTCATAGGACATATTAAACACTTAGCTTGTTATTATGTTCAAGGTAATCAGATTTGTTTATTATTCTAATGGCCTCTTCAAAACTATTCTGGATTACTACTTTGGATCTATTCTACATTACTTGGCAACAACATACTCTGTAACAGATTAGGCAGTATAATCATATATGTTAACTTGAGAGTGCCCACACTCAATCTACTTATCGTGATGTGTTAAATCAATTACTGTTAGACATTATTTGTCTGATAATCTACCAAATCTTTGAATTGAAGAATTTGTGATTTAATTAATAGCTTGTTGTTATGTTCAGGGTAATCAGACTTGTATATAATTCTAATGGCCTTCTTTTGAAAACTATTCTGAATTACAACTTTGGATCTTATATTACTTTGCAACAATCTACTCGGTGACAGATTAGGCAGTATAATCACATATGTTAACTTCAGTGCCCACACTGTATTTATTTATGGTTATTTGTTAAATCAAGTACTGTTAGACATGAAATAGGAAGTGTTTAACATAAATGTTATGGCTACTCACCATTGTAGCTCGCTCCTGGTCAATGATACGAGCCTCTTCTTGCAGTGGAAAACTTGCAGCCAACAAACACCGTGGAACCTAAAGGAATGAAATTAAACATTAACATTTCGCCTCGACCAATTTTCACACGTACAACGCAACGCGGCTACACTTCTGCTATTACAAACGTAAATCTCCTTAAACACAATGAGTGTTACTTACCGTGTACGCTCTAGACGGTCCAGTTGCAAGCAGAAAATAAAGATATTTCCGTTGATAATCGTCGCTGCTCAGTGGCTCACGGCCATCGCGCCAACAGATTTGAATTTTGGCGGAGGTTCCGGCAATTACGTCATATCCGCGGCACATGACTGCGACGTAATACCTGCTTATCTGAAACGGCAGTTAAAAGTAGAGTTACATCAAGTTTTCTTGGAACCTAAACGAATGAAAGAAAACTATCATTTGGCCACAACCAACATTCACAGATACAACACAACGTGCGGGGTTGAGGTTAAAGATTGAGTGAAGGGCCCTCGTTTTAAACTACTGTTTTGAAAAGGAGTGGGAACAAGTAAGACGTATTTAATTTATTTAATGGGAAGTAGTAAGACCTATTAAATTTATTTAATCTACTTTTCTTCCCAGGCAAAATTTGATGTGCTGCAATTCCAAATTTCCAAAGTGAATGAAGGAATGAAGTCCTTTAAATTATGATTTTGTATAAATACTAGGCATTAACACAAAATCGACGGCACAAAATGGGCAGACTTTACTTGTTTGAAAAGGACTGGTTACAAGACAGACTTTTTTAATTTATTTAATGGGAAGAAGACTTATTTAGTTTAATTGATCTATTTTTGTTCCCTGGCAAAATTCGATTTGCTGCAATTCCAAATTTCCAAAGTGAATGAAGGAAAGAAGTCGTTTAAATTATGATTTTGTTTAAATACTAGGCATAGACACAAAATCTACGGCACAAAATGGGCAGACTTTACTTGTTTGAAGAGGACTGGTTACAAGGCATACTTTTCTGATTTATTTAATGGGAAGAAGACTTATTTAGTTTATTTAATCTATTTTTGTTCCCTGGCAAAATTGGATTTGCTGAAACTGTATTTTGCCAAATCTTGCCTTGAGACCTGATAGGAAGTATTAAACGCTTAGTTAAATCAATACAAGTTGGTAATAAGAGCGAGTAATGTTGGTTGAACCGATGAATGAAGGTTGAAAGCAATTTAAATTATGACTTTGTATAAATACTAGATATTAACAGAACATCTACTGCGCTAAATGGGCAGAGTTTACTTGTTTGAGAAGGAGTGGCTTATTCAAAACTAAGATTTATTTAATCTGTTTGTTCCCAGGCAAAATTGGATGTGATGCAATTCCAAATTTCACCACATGATGGTGCCCAATTTTGACTTCATAGGACATATTAAACACTTAGCTTGTTATTATGTTCAAGGTAATCAGATTTGTTTATTATTCTAATGGCCTCTTCAAAACTATTCTGGATTACTACTTTGGATCTATTCTACATTACTTGGCAACAACATACTCTGTAACAGATTAGGCAGTATAATCATATATGTTAACTTGAGAGTGCCCACACTCAATCTACTTATCGTGATGTGTTAAATCAATTACTGTTAGACATTATTTGTCTGATAATCTACCAAATCTTTGAATTGAAGAATTTGTGATTTAATTAATAGCTTGTTGTTATGTTCAGGGTAATCAGACTTGTATATAATTCTAATGGCCTTCTTTTGAAAACTATTCTGAATTACAACTTTGGATCTTATATTACTTTGCAACAATCTACTCGGTGACAGATTAGGCAGTATAATCACATATGTTAACTTCAGTGCCCACACTGTATTTATTTATGGTTATTTGTTAAATCAAGTACTGTTAGACATGAAATAGGAAGTGTTTAACATAAATGTTATGGCTACTCACCATTGTAGCTCGCTCCTGGTCAATGATACGAGCCTCTTCTTGCAGTGGAAAACTTGCAGCCAACAAACACCGTGGAACCTAAAGGAATGAAATTAAACATTAACATTTCGCCTCGACCAATTTTCACACGTACAACGCAACGCGGCTACACTTCTGCTATTACAAACGTAAATCTCCTTAAACACAATGAGTGTTACTTACCGTGTACGCTCTAGACGGTCCAGTTGCAAGCAGAAAATAAAGATATTTCCGTTGATAATCGTCGCTGCTCAGTGGCTCACGGCCATCGCGCCAACAGATTTGAATTTTGGCGGAGGTTCGGGCAATTACGTCATATCCGCGGCACATGACTGCGACGTAATACCCGCTTATCTGAAACGGCAGTTAAAAGTAGAGTTACATCAAGTTTTCTTGGAACCTAAACGAATGAAAGAAAACTATCATTTGGCCACAACCAACATTCACAGATACAACACAACGTGCGGGGTTGAGGTTAAAGATTGAGTGAAGGGCCCTCGTTTTAAACTACTGTTTTGAAAAGGAGTGGGAACAAGTAAGACGTATTTAATTTATTTAATGGGAAGTAGTAAGACTTATTAAATTTATTTAATCTACTTTTCTTCCCAGGCAAAATTTGATGTGCTGCAATTCCAAATTTCCAAAGTGAATGAAGGAATGAAGTCCTTTAAATTATGATTTTGTATAAATACTAGGCATTAACACAAAATCAACGGCACAAAATGGGCAGACTTTACTTGTTTGAAAAGGACTGGTTACAAGACAGACTTTTTTAATTTATTTAATGGGAAGAAGACTTATTTAGTTTAATTGATCTATTTTTGTTCCCTGGCAAAATTCGATTTGCTGTAATTCCAAATTTCCAAAGTGAATGAAGGAAAGAAGTCGTTTAAATTATGATTTTGTTTAAATACTAGGCATAGACACAAAATCTACGGCACAAAATGGGCAGACTTTACTTGTTTGAAGAGGACTGGTTACAAGACAGACTTTTCTGATTTATTTAATGGGAAGAAGACTTATTTAGTTTATTTAATCTATTTTTGTTCCCTGGCAAAATTGGATTTGCTGAAACTGTATTTTGCCAAATCTTGCCTTGAGACCTGATAGGAAGTATTAAACGCTTAGTTAAATCAATACAAGTTGGTAATAAGAGCGAGTAATGTTGGTTGAACCGATGAATGAAGGTTGAAAGCAATTTAAATTATGACTTTGTATAAATACTAGATATTAACAGAACATCTACTGCGCGAAATGGGCAGAGTTTACTTGTTTGAGAAGGAGTGGCTTATTCAAAACTAAGATTTATTTAATCTGTTTGTTCCCAGGCAAAATTGGATGTGATGCAATTCCAAATTTCACCACATGATGGTGCCCAATTTTGACTTCATAGGACATATTAAACACTTAGCTTGTTATTATGTTCAAGGTAATCAGATTTGTTTATTATTCTAATGGCCTCTTCAAAACTATTCTGGATTACTACTTTGGATCTATTCTACATTACTTGGCAACAACATACTCTAACAGATTAGGCAGTATAATCATATCTGTTAACTTGAGAGTGCCCACACTCAATCTACTTATCGTGATGTGTTAAATCAATTACTGTTAGACATTATTTGTCTGATAATCTACCAAATCTTTGAATTGAAGAATTTGTGATTTAATTAATAGCTTGTTCAGGGTAATCAGACTTGTATATAATTCTAATGGCCTTCTTTTGAAAACTATTCTGAATTACAACTTTGGATCTTATATTACTTTGCAACAATCTACTCGGTGACAGATTAGGCAGTATAATCACATATGTTAACTTCAGTGCCCACACTGTATTTATTTATGGTTATTTGTTGAATCAAGTACTGTTAGACATGAAATAGGAAGTGTTTAACATAAATGTTATGGCTACTCACCATTGTAGCTCGCTCCTGGTCAATGATACGAGCCTCTTCTTGCAGTGGAAAACTTGCAGCCAACAAACACCGTGGAACCTAAAGGAATGAAATTAAACATTAACATTTCGCCTCGACCAATTTTCACACGTACAACGCAACGCGGCTACACTTCTGCTATTACAAACGTAAATCTCCTTAAACACAATGAGTGTTACTTACCGTGTACGCTCTAGACGGTCCAGTTGCAAGCAGAAAATAAAGATATTTCTGTTGATACTCGTCGCTGCTCAGTGGCTCACGGCCATCGCGCCAACAGATTTGAATTTTGGCGGAGGTTCGGGCAATTACGTCATATCCGCGGCACATGACTGCGACGTAATACCCGCTTATCTGAAACGGCAGTTAAAAGTAGAGTTACATCAAGTTTTCTTGGAACCTAAACGAATGAAAGAAAACTATCATTTGGCCACAACCAACATTCACAGATACAACACAACGTGCGGGGTTGAGGTTAAAGATTGAGTGAAGGGCCCTCGTTTTAAACTACTGTTTTGAAAAGGAGTGGGAACAAGTAAGACGTATTTAATTTATTTAATGGGAAGTAGTAAGACTTATTAAATTTATTTAATCTACTTTTCTTCCCAGGCAAAATTTGATGTGCTGCAATTCCAAATTTCCAAAGTGAATGAAGGAATGAAGTCCTTTAAATTATGATTTTGTATAAATACTAGGCATAAACACAAAATCGACGGCACAAAATGGGCAGACTTTACTTGTTTGAAAAGGACTGGTTACAAGACAGACTTTTTTAATTTATTTAATGGGAAGAAGACTTATTTAGTTTAATTGATCTATTTTTGTTCCCTGGCAAAATTCGATTTGCTGCAATTCCAAATTTCCAAAGTGAATGAAGGAAAGAAGTCGTTTAAATTATGATTTTGTTTAAATACTAGGCATAGACACAAAATCTACGGCACAAAATGGGCAGACTTTACTTGTTTGAAGAGGACTGGTTACAAGACAGACTTTTCTGATTTATTTAATGGGAAGAGGACTTATTTAGTTTATTTAATCTATTTTTGTTCCCTGGCAAAATTGGATTTGCTGAAATTGTATTTTGCCAAATCTCGATTTGAGACCTGATAGGAAGTATTAAACGCTTAGTTAAATCAATACAAGTTGGTAATAAGAGCGAGTAATGTTGGTTGAACCGATGAATGAAGGTTGAAAGCAATTTAAATTATGACTTTGTATAAATACTAGATATTAACAGAACATCTACTGCGCAAAATGGGCAGAGTTTACTTGTTTGAGAAGGAGTGGCTTATTCAAAACTAAGATTTATGTAATCTGTTTGTTCCCAGGCAAAATTGGATGTGATGCAAATCCAAATTTCACCACATGATGGTGCCCAATTTTGACTTCATAGGACATATTAAACACTTAGCTTGTTATTATGTTCAAGGTAATCAGATTTGTTTATCATTCTAATGGCCTCTTCAAAACTATTCTGGATTACTACTTTGGATCTATTCTACATTACTTGGCAACAACATACTCTGTAACAGATTAGGCAGTATAATCACATATGTTAACTTGAGAGTGCCCACACTCAATCTACTTATCGTGATGTGTTAAATCAATTACTGTTAGACATTATTTGTCTGATAATCTACCAAATCTTTGAATTGAAGAATTTGTGATTTAATTAATAGCTTGTTCAGGGTAATCAGACTTGTATATAATTCTAATGGCCTTCTTTTGAAAACTATTCTGAATTACAACTTTGGATCTTATATTACTTTGCAACAATCTACTCGGTGACAGATTAGGCAGTATAATCACGTATGTTAACTTCAGTGCCCACACTGTATTTATTTATGGTTATTTGTTAAATCAAGTACTGTTAGACATGAAATAGGAAGTGTTTAACATAAATGTTATGGCTACTCACCATTGTAGCTCGCTCCTGGTCAATGATATGAGCCTCTTCTTGCAGTGGAAAACTTGCAGCCAACAAACACCGTGGAACCTAAAGGAATGAAATTAAACATTAACATTTCGCCTGGACCAACATTCACACGTACAACGCAACGCGGCTACACTTCTGCTATTACAAACGTAAATCTCCTTAAACACAACGAGTGTTACTTACCGTGTACGCTCTAGGCAAAATTGGATGTGATGCAATTCCAAATCTATCTGAAACGGCAGTTAAAAGTAGAGTTACATCAAGTTTTCTTTTTTAATCAACACAATCATTTACAACCGTTGACCAGAAAGAATCGTCGAAATTCGACGTCCCCCACAAACGCCACGCTCACTCGCTTTTCAGGGCAACAAAAGTACTTCTTTTTAAAAACGATGAGTTGTACTTACCGTGTACGCTCTGGACGGTCCAGTTGCAAGCAGAAAATAAAAATATTTCTCTTGTTAGTCGTATGTTACCATCCGCTGTGTCTTTGTCAACATCGCCGCCATTTTCCTACTTCCTGCTGCGAGCCACGCCCACGGATTTAAATTTGGGCGGAAGCTCTTTCCATTGGCGTCGTTTTCGCGTATAGCAAATCCGATTGGTTGGGAAGGGGGCACGGTTAGGGTTAGGGTTAGGGTTAGGGTTAGGTATTTTGAGTTTTACTCGCTAAACCTTCCCCAAAGGGTCCGCCGACCCTGTCGGTTAGATAGAAGGCAACGGAAGGCACGGGCCTACGCATGTCTCACCAGTAAACCTCGCCGTACCAGGTCACATAAAATCTGGATTGGGTACGAAGGACGGCGAAGTGAGACTGCACTTCTGCCAGAACCTCCCCCGAGTAGCTGAGGCGCCACCCAGGTCTTCGGCCAGCAAGATGGAAAAAATGAGAGAAGAAGAAAAAAATGAGAGAAGAAAAAAAAGCAACCTAAAGTCCTACCCTTGGATTACATTATGTCTATTCACTTTGAATCATTGTTTACCTCATATCTTGTTTTTATATTCAACCAACCGCTTTCTTAGAAGTTAGGGGTTAGGGTCCGCTAAAGAGTTCCTCCCCCGAAGGAGAGGAGCAAAGGCACAGTCCTCCTATCCTTACCTGCCACCCATAACCGGCTCCAAAGTATCCTACCCATTGCGGACACGCCAGCCATGTTGGCCCGGACGACGTTGGGGTTGAGAAAGATATTTCTTTTACCTTGAACTTGTGTTTGTGCTTATTGTATGTTTGATTTTGACTGTACTTACCCGATCTGGTCACCTCTGAGGAAAAAAAACCTAATTTAAAGTCCTACCCTTGGATTACCTTTGTCTATTCCCTTTGAACTATTTTTGAACTAATATTTCGTTTTTATATTCAACCAACCATTTTCTTTAGAGGTTAAGGTTAGGGATTAGGGGTTAGGTTTAGGGATTAGGAGTTAGGTTTAGGGATTAGGGGTTAGTTTCCTCTTTTAAGGGATTAGGGGTTAGGTTTAGGGTTAGGTTTAGGGATTAGGTTTAGGGATCAGGGGTTAGATCTAGGGATTAAGGGTTAGGTTTAGGGATTAGGGGTTAGGTTTAGGGATTAGGGGTTAGGACTAGGTCTATAAGGTTTACTCGCTACACATTCCCCAAAGGGTCCGCCGACCCAGCCGGCCAGACAGAAGGCCGCGGAGGGCACAGGCCGACGCGTGTCCCCCTCAACAAACCCCGCCGCACCGGAGTCGCACAAACTCCGGAACGAAGGACAGCGAAGCGAGACCGCACCTCAACCAGAACCCCCCCCGGAGCAGCCGAGGCGCCCCCCCCCGGGGACTCCAGCCAGCAAGACGAAAAAACAGCGAGACACGAGAGAAGAAAGTCCCACCCCTGGACCACATCACGTCTACCAACCTTGCAGCATTCTTGACCCAATATCTTGTTTCTATACTCAACCAACCACTTTCTTCAAAAGGGGTCCCATTAAGTCGTCCTTATTGTCCTGGGTAATTTGAACGTCATAATTTTGTAGACACGTCATCAGTAGTGGACCTTGGGGTCACAGAGTGTTTCGGCCATTATCACCAGACACCCTCGCCCAAGGGAGGCCCCGCCGGGGTCGATCAAGCCCCGGAGTGTGTCTACATCCTCAATCGAAATCTCAGTAATTGTCTAGTCAACTGTCCAGCTTTACCGCAGACAGCATAAATCAATTGGTCAGTCTGTTAGTCCTTTTGTTGTGCTGATTTGTTCAACCGTTAAACATATGTACAAAACCTTTGTATTCCTTTGTATGGCATGCCCCAAGTCTGGTAAAACATAGTTTAGGGCTAACCTGGTATAGTTTTGCTTCGCCCGCTCCCGCATATCTTATCTCAATAAAGTCTAGCATAGCGTAGTCCAGCATAGCCTAGTCTTGACGATTAAACAAGTTTCACCTGTTACTCTCAAAGAATCGGAAGAATCTTCCATATTAACCGGAAGCCAAATTCTTCCCCAATGCCCCTCCCCCGAGTCACAGTCCTACCGCCGAGCACCTCCTCCCAAGAGCCTCAGCGAAGCAATTGACAGCTCTCGTCATAAAATCACGTTCCCACATCTAACTGATAAGCACTAAAAAAATATATCGGCAAACCCTATTGGTACTGTTTAATTGGGTTAGTCGTGCAACATTTAAATGTAAATTGAATTCACAATCTAAATCCAATCACATATTCAGGAATACATTCATCTACATAAATCGCGATTCCCCTAAGTCCCGCCCCCCGGAAACACTCAAACTCCTGTCAATCACTCTAGCGGCTGTTTTTTCTGTAAACCCCCTATCTTCCAAACCCTCACATCGCCCCAATCAACGATCAATATGAAACAAAATTCTCCTAAAACCCCTGGTATTATTAAAGTGTATAACCCGATTCCCTTCATTCGTAAAAGTAATTTATAACATTAATACGATCGTATATTCGTAACCAAATCCCCGTAAGCGTATCGTAGCTAATGTTTTGAGCGTTAGCTGTGTTTCCTTTATTGATATCCGGTCCCATTCATCCGGCAATTTAATATTTTCTCTTTTCGTTCTCTTTTAGCTTAGCATACTCCCGCACATCCTATACCAATAAATTCCAGCATAGCGTAGTACCGCATAACGTAGCTTTAGCAATTAAAAAGAATCGGAAGAATCTTCCACCTTACCTGGAAAGAAGGTCTTCCCCAGTACCCCTCTCCTGAGTCACAGCGCTACCGCCGAACGCCATCCCCCCACGAGCCTCAGCGAATTAACTGACGGCTCTCGTCATCCCATCACGTTCCCACCTCTATCAGACAAGCCCTAAAACATTCGGTAAACCCTATTGGTACCGTTTAATTGGGTTAGTCATGAAACATTTAAATGTAAATTGAATTCATCCTCTAAATCGAATCATATATTTAGAAATACATTCCTCTAACTAAATTGCCATCCCCCTAAGTCCCGCCCCCCGGAAACACTCGTAAACTCCTGTCAATCACTCTGGCGGCTCTTTTTTCCGTAATCACCCTATCTTACAAAACCTCACAACGCCCAAATAAACGATCAATATGCAATAACATTTTCCTAAATCCCCTGGTATTATTAAAGTATGTAATCCGATCCCCTTCATTCGTAGAATTAATTTATAACATTACTACGATCGTATATTCGTAACAAAATCCCCGTAAACGTATCGTAGCTAATGTTATGAGCGTTAGCTGTGTTTCCTTTATTGATATCCGGTCCCATTCATCCGGCAATTTAATATTTTCTCTTTTCGTTCTCTTTTAGCTTAGCATACTCTCACATATCCTATGCCAATAAAGGCTAGCATAGCGTAGTACCGTATAATTTAGCTTTAGCGATTAAAAAGGGTTCACCTGTTTTTCTCAAAAAGAATCGGAAGAATCTTCCACAGTACCTGGAAAGAAGGACTTCCCCAGTGCCACTCTCCTGAGTCACAGCGCCACCGCCGAAAGCCAACCCTTCCTTTCTCTTTTCTTTTCTCTCCCACGAGCCTCAGCGAAGCAACTGACGGCTCTCGTCATCCAATCACGTTCCCACATCTAACTGATAAGCACTAAGACATTCGGTAAATCCTATTGGTACCATTTAATTAAGTTAGTCGTGAAACATTTAAGTGTAAATTGAATTCATCATCTAAATCAAATTATATATTTAGAAATACATTCATCTACGTAAATCGCGATCCCCCTAGGTCCCGCCCCCCGGAAGTACTCGTACGCTCCTGTCAATTACTCTGCAGGTGTTGTGCTCGATTTGGTTCCCCCGTGAGATTTTGTTCCCCCTGCCGCGGGAGCGCGCACGCCTTGTTTGGAAAGCGAAAAACCGATGCCGTACGGCGTCGTACGGCGTCAGCACTATGTTGTTTTCAATAAAAACATGAAGAATTCACGTTTGCGTCAGTCAATTTTAATTTCTATAAAGGATTATTCTCATTTGATGTCTTTAAATTCATCCGCGTTCTGCCATTGAAGCGGGGTGCATTCAAAGACCAGTCGTACAGACGGAACACTCACTCACTTCACCAAAAAGCAACGATATAATTACGTGAGCTCTTTGCATAAACCTCGATGCAAAGAAACTCCCCCTTTTGGGTACCGTTACATGCTA
The DNA here is from genome assembly GCF_059516105.1 of Syngnathus floridae. Taxonomy (NCBI): domain Eukaryota; kingdom Metazoa; phylum Chordata; class Actinopteri; order Syngnathiformes; family Syngnathidae; genus Syngnathus; species Syngnathus floridae. The sequence continues at coordinate 1,126,393 of NW_028284053.1, forward strand.
CAAGGAGTATATATTACAAAGGAGACTTTATTCTTAATTAGAATCATCATTCATCCATCCATTTTATTACTCAGGTATTTTCAAAGCAAATTAATATTGTTGCATTTATTAATTTGCTTTAAAATGACAGCGCAATATAATTAAAAGCTGACACTCTAGCAATGTCAAACGTGTTCATTTAAGAAAAAGCCACACACGTTTTGTGATCAAATCTTTCATAACGACAATGATTTGAGTGAATTGATTTGAATGAATAATTGAGAAGACATTTCAGTTCTGAAGGCTCCTTTTGTCCCAAGCAAAGTGAAAGGTGGGTTAGGGTTAGGGTTAGGGAATCTAGGTAAGGGAATCTAAGGTTTGAATCTTCAATTCAAAGATTTGGTAGATTATCAGACAAATAATGTCTAACAGTAATTGATTTAACACATCACGATAAGTAGATTGAGTGTGGGCACTCTCAAGTTAACAGATATGATTATACTGCCTAATCTGTTACAGAGTATGTTGTTGCCAAGTAATGTAGAATAGATCCAAAGTAGTAATCCAGAATAGTTTTGAAGAGGCCATTAGAATAATAAACAAATCTGATTACCTTGAACATAATAACAAGCTAAGTGTTTAATATGTCCTATGAAGTCAAAATTGGGCACCATCATGTGGTGAAATTTGGAATTGCATCACATCCAATTTTGCCTGGGAACAAACAGATTAAATAAATCTTAGTTTTGAATAAGCCACTCCTTCTCAAACAAGTAAACTCTGCCCATTTCGCGCAGTAGATGTTCTGTTAATATCTAGTATTTATACAAAGTCATAATTTAAATTGCTTTCAACCTTCATTCATCGGTTCAACCAACATTACTCGCTCTTATTACCAACTTGTATTGATTTAACTAAGCGTTTAATACTTCCTATCAGGTCTCAAGGCAAGATTTGGCAAAATACAATTTCAGCAAATCCAATTTTGCCAGGGAACAAAAATAGATTAAATAAACTAAATAAGTCTTCTTCCCATTAAATAAATCAGAAAAGTCTGTCTTGTAACCAGTCCTCTTCAAACAAGTAAAGTCTGCCCATTTTGTGCCGTAGATTTGGTGTCTATGCCTAGTATTTAAACAAAATCATAATTTAAACGACTTCTTTCCTTCATTCACTTTGGAAATTTGGAATTGCAGCAAATCGAATTTTGCCAGGGAACAAAAATAGATCAATTAAACTAAATAAGTCTTCTTCCCATTAAATAAATTAAAAAAGTCTGTCTTGTAACCAGTCCTTTTCAAACAAGTAAAGTCTGCCCATTTTGTGCCGTCGATTTTGTGTTAATGCCTAGTATTTATACAAAATCATAATTTAAAGGACTTCATTCCTTCATTCACTTTGGAAATTTGGAATTGCAGCACATCAAATTTTGCCTGGGAAGAAAAGTAGATTAAATAAATTTAATAAGTCTTACTACTTCCCATTAAATAAATTAAATACGTCTTACTTGTTCCCACTCCTTTTCAAAACAGTAGTTTAAAACGAGGGCCCTTCACTCAATCTTTAACCTCAACCCCGCACGTTGTGTTGTATCTGTGAATGTTGGTTGTGGCCAAATGATAGTTTTCTTTCATTCGTTTAGGTTCCAAGAAAACTTGATGTAACTCTACTTTTAACTGCCGTTTCAGATAAGCGGGTATTACGTCGCAGTCATGTGCCGCGGATATGACGTAATTGCCCGAACCTCCGCCAAAATTCAAATCTGTTGGCGCGATGGCCGTGAGCCACTGAGCAGCGACGATTATCAACGGAAATATCTTTATTTTCTGCTTGCAACTGGACCGTCTAGAGCGTACACGGTAAGTAACACTCATTGTGTTTAAGGAGATTTACGTTTGTAATAGCAGAAGTGTAGCCGCGTTGCGTTGTACGTGTGAAAATTGGTCGAGGCGAAATGTTAATGTTTAATTTCATTCCTTTAGGTTCCACGGTGTTTGTTGGCTGCAAGTTTTCCACTGCAAGAAGAGGCTCGTATCATTGACCAGGAGCGAGCTACAATGGTGAGTAGCCATAACATTTATGTTAAACACTTCCTATTTCATGTCTAACAGTACTTGATTTAACAAATAACCATAAATAAATACAGTGTGGGCACTGAAGTTAACATATGTGATTATACTGCCTAATCTGTCACCGAGTAGATTGTTGCAAAGTAATATAAGATCCAAAGTTGTAATTCAGAATAGTTTTCAAAAGAAGGCCATTAGAATTATATACAAGTCTGATTACCCTGAACAAGCTATTAATTAAATCACAAATTCTTCAATTCAAAGATTTGGTAGATTATCAGACAAATAATGTCTAACAGTAATTGATTTAACACATCACGATAAGTAGATTGAGTGTGGGCACTCTCAAATTAACATATATGATTATACTGCCTAATCTGTTACAGAGTATGTTGTTGCCAAGTAATGTAGAATAGATCCAAAGTAGTAATCCAGAATAGTTTTGAAGAGGCCATTAGAATAATAAACAAATCTGATTACCTTGAACATAATAACAAGCTAAGTGTTTAATATGTCCTATGAAGTCAAAATTGGGCACCATCATGTGGTGAAATTTGGAATTGCATCACATCCAATTTTGCCTGGGAACAAACAGATTAAATAAATCTTAGTTTTGAATAAGCCACTCCTTCTCAAACAAGTAAACTCTGCCCATTTCGCGCAGTAGATGTTCTGTTAATATCTAGTATTTATACAAAGTCATAACTTAAATTGCTTTCAACCTTCATTCATCGGTTCAACCAACATTACTCGCTCTTATTACCAACTTGTATTGATTTAACTAAGCGTTTAATACTTCCTATCAGGTCTCAAGGCAAGATTTGGCAAAATACAATTTCAGCAAATCCAATTTTGCCAGGGAACAAAAATAGATTAAATAAACTAAATAAGTCTTCTTCCCATTAAATAAATCAGAAAAGTCTGTCTTGTAACCAGTCCTCTTCAAACAAGTAAAGTCTGCCCATTTTGTGCCGTAGATTTTGTGTCTATGCCTAGTATTTAAACAAAATCATAATTTAAACGACTTCTTTCCTTCATTCACTTTGGAAATTTGGAATTGCAGCAAATCGAATTTTGCCAGGGAACAAAAATAGATCAATTAAACTAAATAAGTCTTCTTCCCATTAAATAAATTAAAAAAGTCTGTCTTGTAACCAGTCCTTTTCAAACAAGTAAAGTCTGCCCATTTTGTGCCGTCGATTTTGTGTTAATGCCTAGTATTTATACAAAATCATAATTTAAAGGACTTCATTCCTTCATTCACTTTGGAAATTTGGAATTGCAGCACATCAAATTTTGCCTGGGAAGAAAAGTAGATTAAATAAATTTAATAAGTCTTACTACTTCCCATTAAATAAATTAAATACGTCTTACTTGTTCCCACTCCTTTTCAAAACAGTAGTTTAAAACGAGGGCCCTTCACTCAATCTTTAACCTCAACCCCGCACGTTGTGTTGTATCTGTGAATGTTGGTTGTGGCCAAATGATAGTTTTCTTTCATTCGTTTAGGTTCCAAGAAAACTTGATGTAACTCTACTTTTAACTGCCGTTTCAGATAAGCGGGTATTACGTCGCAGTCATGTGCCGCGGATATGACGTAATTGCCCGAACCTCCGCCAAAATTCAAATCTGTTGGCGCGATGGCCGTGAGCCACTGAGCAGCGACGATTATCAACGGAAATATCTTTATTTTCTGCTTGCAACTGGACCGTCTAGAGCGTACACGGTAAGTAACACTCATTGTGTTTAAGGAGATTTACGTTTGTAATAGCAGAAGTGTAGCCGCGTTGCGTTGTACGTGTGAAAATTGGTCGAGGCGAAATGTTAATGTTTAATTTCATTCCTTTAGGTTCCACGGTGTTTGTTGGCTGCAAGTTTTCCACTGCAAGAAGAGGCTCGTATCATTGACCAGGAGCGAGCTACAATGGTGAGTAGCCATAACATTTATGTTAAACACTTCCTATTTCATGTCTAACAGTACTTGATTTAACAAATAACCATAAATAAATACAGTGTGGGCACTGAAGTTAACATATGTGATTATACTGCCTAATCTGTCACCGAGTAGATTGTTGCAAAGTAATATAAGATCCAAAGTTGTAATTCAGAATAGTTTTCAAAAGAAGGCCATTAGAATTATATACAAGTCTGATTACCCTGAACATAACAACAAGCTATTAATTAAATCACAAATTCTTCAATTCAAAGATTTGGTAGATTATCAGACAAATAATGTCTAACAGTAATTGATTTAACACATCACGATAAGTAGATTGAGTGTGGGCACTCTCAAGTTAACATATATGATTATACTGCCTAATCTGTTACAGAGTATGTTGTTGCCAAGTAATGTAGAATAGATCCAAAGTAGTAATCCAGAATAGTTTTGAAGAGGCCATTAGAATAATAAACAAATCTGATTACCTTGAACATAATAACAAGCTAAGTGTTTAATATGTCCTATGAAGTCAAAATTGGGCACCATCATGTGGTGAAATTTGGAATTGCATCACATCCAATTTTGCCTGGGAACAAACAGATTACATAAATCTTAGTTTTGAATAAGCCACTCCTTCTCAAACAAGTAAACTCTGCCCATTTTGCGCAGTAGATGTTCTGTTAATATCTAGTATTTATACAAAGTCATAATTTAAATTGCTTTCAACCTTCATTCATCGGTTCAACCAACATTACTCGCTCTTATTACCAACTTGTATTGATTTAACTAAGCGTTTAATACTTCCTATCAGGTCTCAAATCGAGATTTGGCAAAATACAATTTCAGCAAATCCAATTTTGCCAGGGAACAAAAATAGATTAAATAAACTAAATAAGTCCTCTTCCCATGAAATAAATCAGAAAAGTCTGTCTTGTAACCAGTCCTCTTCAAACAAGTAAAGTCTGCCCATTTTGTGCCGTAGATTTTGTGTCTATGCCTAGTATTTAAACAAAATCATAATTTAAACGACTTCTTTCCTTCATTCACTTTGGAAATTTGGAATTGCAGCAAATCGAATTTTGCCAGGGAACAAAAATAGATCAATTAAACTAAATAAGTCTTCTTCCCATTAAATAAATTAAAAAAGTCTGTCTTGTAACCAGTCCTTTTCAAACAAGTAAAGTCTGCCCATTTTGTGCCGTCGATTTTGTGTTAATGCCTAGTATTTATACAAAATCATAATTTAAAGGACTTCATTCCTTCATTCACTTTGGAAATTTGGAATTGCAGCACATCAAATTTTGCCTGGGAAGAAAAGTAGATTAAATAAATTTAATAAGTCTTACTACTTCCCATTAAATAAATTAAATACGTCTTACTTGTTCCCACTCCTTTTCAAAACAGTAGTTTAAAACGAGGGCCCTTCACTCAATCTTTAACCTCAACCCCGCACGTTGTGTTGTATCTGTGAATGTTGGTTGTGGCCAAATGATAGTTTTCTTTCATTCGTTTAGGTTCCAAGAAAACTTGATGTAACTCTACTTTTAACTGCCGTTTCAGATAAGCGGGTATTACGTCGCAGTCATGTGCCGCGGATATGACGTAATTGCCCGAACCTCCGCCAAAATTCAAATCTGTTGGCGCGATGGCCGTGAGCCACTGAGCAGCGACGATTATCAACGGAAATATCTTTATTTTCTGCTTGCAACTGGACCGTCTAGAGCGTACACGGTAAGTAACACTCATTGTGTTTAAGGAGATTTACGTTTGTAATAGCAGAAGTGTAGCCGCGTTGCGTTGTACGTGTGAAAATTGGTCGAGGCGAAATGTTAATGTTTAATTTCATTCCTTTAGGTTCCACGGTGTTTGTTGGCTGCAAGTTTTCCACTGCAAGAAGAGGCTCGTATCATTGACCAGGAGCGAGCTACAATGGTGAGTAGCCATAACATTTATGTTAAACACTTCCTATTTCATGTCTAACAGTACTTGATTTAACAAATAACCATAAATAAATACAGTGTGGGCACTGAAGTTAACATATGTGATTATACTGCCTAATCTGTCACGGAGTAGATTGTTGCAAAGTAATATAAGATCCAAAGTTGTAATTCAGAATAGTTTTCAAAAGAAGGCCATTAGAATTATATACAAGTCTGATTACCCTTAACATAACAACAAGCTATTAATTAAATCACAAATTCTTCAATTCAAAGATTTGGTAGATTATCAGACAAATAATGTCTAACAGTAATTGATTTAACACATCACGATAAGTAGATTGAGTGTGGGCACTCTCAAGTTAACAGATATGATTATACTGCCTAATCTGTTACAGAGTATGTTGTTGCCAAGTAATGTAGAATAGATCCAAAGTAGTAATCCAGAATAGTTTTGAAGAGGCCATTAGAATAATAAACAAATCTGATTACCTTGAACATAATAACAAGCTAAGTGTTTAATATGTCCTATGAAGTCAAAATTGGGCACCATCATGTGGTGAAATTTGGAATTGCATCACATCCAATTTTGCCTGGGAACAAACAGATTAAATAAATCTTAGTTTTGAATAAGCCACTCCTTCTCAAACAAGTAAACTCTGCCCATTTCGCGCAGTAGATGTTCTGTTAATATCTAGTATTTATACAAAGTCATAATTTAAATTGCTTTCAACCTTCATTCATCGGTTCAACCAACATTACTCGCTCTTATTACCAACTTGTATTGATTTAACTAAGCGTTTAATACTTCCTATCAGGTCTCAAGGCAAGATTTGGCAAAATACAATTTCAGCAAATCCAATTTTGCCAGGGAACAAAAATAGATTAAATAAACTAAATAAGTCTTCTTCCCATTAAATAAATCAGAAAAGTCTGTCTTGTAACCAGTCCTCTTCAAACAAGTAAAGTCTGCCCATTTTGTGCCGTAGATTTTGTGTCTATGCCTAGTATTTAAACAAAATCATAATTTAAACGACTTCTTTCCTTCATTCACTTTGGAAATTTGGAATTGCAGCAAATCGAATTTTGCCAGGGAACAAAAATAGATCAATTAAACTAAATAAGTCTTCTTCCCATTAAATAAATTAAAAAAGTCTGTCTTGTAACCAGTCCTTTTCAAACAAGTGAAGTCTGCCCATTTTGTGCCGTCGATTTTGTGTTAATGCCTAGTATTTATACAAAATCATAATTTAAAGGACTTCATTCCTTCATTCACTTTGGAAATTTGGAATTGCAGCACATCAAATTTTGCCTGGGAAGAAAAGTAGATTAAATAAATTTAATAAGTCTTACTACTTCCCATTAAATAAATTAAATACGTCTTACTTGTTCCCACTCCTTTACAAAAAAGTAGTTTAAAACGAGGTCCCTTCACTCAACCTTTAACCCTATTTATTCACCTTCTAGGCTAAGTGTTAAAGGCTAAGTGTTAAAGGCTAAGTGTTAAAGGCTAAGTGTTAGAGGCTAAGTGCCAGAGGCTAGGCGCCAGAGGCGAGTTTTTGTGGGCTGAAGTTTTAGTGGGGTTAGTGTGAATACAATCCAAAAGAATACAACAGAATACAATACAATAGAATATAATACATAGATTAAATTCAATAGCTCTTACTACTTCCCATTAAATAAATTAAATACGTCTTACTTGTTCCCAATCCTTTTCAAAAAAGTAGTTTAAAACGAGGGCCCTTCACTCAACCTTTAACCTCAACCCCGCACGTCACATTGTGTTGTATCTGTGAATGTTGGTTGTGGCCAAATGATAGTTGTCTTTCATTCGTTTAGGTTCCACGGTGTTTGTTGGCTATGTTTTCCACTGTCAGAAGGATGAAAATACAAAGTACAACACTTGGACGTGGGCGAAGACGTCACCGGTGAGTCCTTCCTTCCTATTTATTTACCTTCTAGATGCTAGAGGCTAAGTGTTAGAGGCTAAGTGTTAGAGGCTAAGTGTTAAACACAATACGAACAACACAACGATACTGCACTGAACAACACGATACCGCACTGAGAAACACGATACCGCACTGAACAACACGATACCGCACTGAACAACACCATGCCGCACTGAACAACACCATGCCGCACTGAACAACATTATGCCGCACTGAACAACACCATGCCGCACTAAACAACACCATGCCGCACTGAACAACACCATGCCTCACTGAACGACACCATGCCGCACTGAAAGACACCATGCCGCACTGAACGACACCATGCCGCACTGAAAGACACCATCCCGCACTGAACACCATGCCGCACTGAACAACACCATCCTGCACTGAACAACACCATCCCGCACTGAACAACACCATGCCGCACTGAACAACATTATGCCGCACTGAACAACACCATGCCGCACTGAACAACACCATGCCGCACTGAACAACATTATGCCGCACTGAACAACACCATGCCGCACTGAACAACACCATGCCGCACTGAACAACACCATGCCGCACTGAACAACATTATGCCGCACTGAACAACACCATGCCGCACTGAACAACACCATCCTGCACTGAACAACACCATTCCGCATTGAACACCATGCCGCACTGAACAACACCATCCCGCACTGAACAACACCATCCCGCACTGAACAACACCATGCCGCACTGAACAACATTATGCCGCACTGAACAACATTATGCCGCACTGAACAACACCATGCCGCACTGAACAACACCATGCCGCACTGAACAACACCATGCCGCACTGAACAACATTATAACGCACTGAACAACACCATCCCGCACTGAACAACACCATGCCGCACTAAACAACATTATGCCGCACTGAACAACATTATGCCGAAATGAACAACACCATGCCGCACTGAACAACACCATGCCGCACTGAACAACACCATCCTGCACTGAACAAAACCATCCCGCACTGAACAACACCATGCCGCACTGAACAACACCATGCCGCACTGAACAACACCATGCCGCAATGAACAACACCATCCCGCACTGAACAACATTATGCCGCACTGAACAACATTATGCCGCACTGAACAACATTATGCCGCACTGAACAACATTATGCCGCACTGAACAACACCATGCCGCACTGAACAACACCATGCCGCACTGAACAACACCATGCCGCACTGAACAACACCATGCCGCACTGAACAACACGATCCCGCATTGAACAACACCATGCCGCACTGAACAACACCATCCTGCACTGAACAACACCATCCCGCACTGAACAACACCATGCCGCAATGAACAACACCATCCCGCACTGAACAACACCATGCCGCACTGAGCAACACCATGCCGCACTGAACAACACCATCCTGCACTGAACAACACCATGCCGCACTGAACAACACCATTCCGCACTGAACAACACCATGCCGCACTGAACAACATTACGCTGCACTGAACAACACCATGCCGCACTGAACAACACCATGCCGCACTGAACAACACCATGCCGCATTGAACAACACCATGCCGCATTGAACAACACCATGCCGCACTGAACAACACCATCCTGCACTGAACAACACCATGCCGCATTGAACAACACCATGCCGCACTGAACAACACCATCCTGCACTGAACAACACCATCCCGCACTGAACAACACCATCCCGCATTGAACAACACCATCCTGCACTGAACAACACCATGCCGCACTGAACAACACCATGCCGCACTGAACAACACCATTCCGCACTGAACAACACCATGCCGCACTGAACAACACCATCCTGCACTGAACAACACCATCCCGCACTGAAAAACACCATGCCGCATTGAACAACACCATGCCGCATTGAACAACACCATCCTGCACTGAACAACACCATCCTGCACTGAACAACACCATGCCGCACTGAACAACACCATGCCGCACTGAACAACACCATCCTGCACTGAACAACACCATCCCGCACTGAACAACACCATGCCGCATTGAACAACACCATGCCGCACTGAACAACACCATCCTGCACTGAACAACACCATGCCGCACTGAACAACACCATGCCGCACTGAACAACACCATGCCGCACTGAACAACATTATGCCGCACTGAACAACATTATGCCGCACTAAACAACACCATCCTGCACTGAACAACACCATCCTGCATTGAACAACACCATGCCGCACTGAACAACACCATCCTGCACTGAACAACACCTTTCCACACTGAACAACACCATGCCGCACTGAACAACATTATGCCGCACTGAACAACATTATGCCGCACTGAACAACATTATGCCGCACTAAACAACATTATGTCGCACTGAACAACATTATGCCGCACTGAACAACACCATGCCGCACTGAACAACACCATGCCGCACTGAACAACACCATGCTGCACTGAACAACACCATCCTGCACTGAACAACACCATGCCGCACTGAACAACACCATCCCGCACTGAACAACACCATCCCGCACTGAACAACACCATGCCGCACTGAACAACATTATGCCGCACTGAACAACATTATGCCGCACTGAACAACACCATCCTGCACTGAACAACACCATGCCGCACTGAACAACACCATGCTGCACTGAACAACACCATCCTGCACTGAACAACACCATCCCGCACTGAACAACACCATGCCGCATTGAACAACACCATGCCGCACTGAACAACACCATCCTGCACTGAACAACACCATGCCGCACTGAACAACACCATGCCGCACTGAACAACACCATGCCGCACTGAACAACATTATGCCGCACTGAACAACATTATGCCGCACTAAACAACACCATCCTGCACTGAACAACACCATCCCGCACTGAACAACACCATGCCGCACTGAACAACATTATGCCGCACTGAACAACACCATGCCGCACTGAACAACACCATGCCGCACTGAACAACATTATGCCGCACTGAACAACACCATGCCGCACTGAACAACACCATGCCGCACTGAACAACACCATGCCGCACTGAACAACTTTATGCCGCACTGAACAACACCATGCCGCACTGAACAACACCATCCTGCACTGAACAACACCATTCCGCATTGAACACCATGCCGCACTGAACAACACCATCCCGCACTGAACAACACCATCCCGCACTGAACAACACCATGCCGCACTGAACAACATTATGCCGCACTGAACAACATTATGCCGCACTGAACAACACCATGCCGCACTGAACAACACCATGCCGCACTGAACAACACCATGCCGCACTGAACAACACCATGCCGCACTGAACAACACCATGCCGCACTGAACAACACCATGCCGCACTGAACAACATTATGCCGCACTGAACAACACCATGCCGCACTGAACAACACTATCCCGCACTGAACAACACCATGCCGCATTGAACAACACCATGCCGCACTGAACAACACCATCCTGCACTGAACAACACCATCCCGCACTGAACAACACCATGCCGCACTGAACAACATTATGGCGCACTGAACAACATTATGCCGCACTGAACAACACCATGCCGCACTGAACAACACCATGCCGCACTGAACAACACCATGCCGCACTGAACAACATTATGCCGCACTGAACAACATTATGCCGCACTGAACAACACCATGCCGCACTGAACAACACCATGCCGCACTGAACAACACCATGCCGCACTGAACAACACGACGTCGCACTGAACAACACGACGCCGCACAGAACAACACGACGCCGCACAGAATAACACAATACCGCACAGAACAACACAATACCGCACAAACAGTTTTAGATAATATTACGTCGCAGTCATGTGACGCGGACATGACGTCAATAGGCGGAACTCACGGCAAAATTATAATCCGTGGGCGTGGCTTGCAACAGGAAGTAGGAAAGCGGCAATTCTGGCAAACAAGACACAGCGGTTAGTAACACGATGACTAACAAGGCAAATATTTTTGTTTTCAGCTTGCAACTTGACCGTCTAGAGCGTACAAGGTAATTACAACTGTTTTTTTTTAGCCCTGAAAAGCGAGGGAGTGTGGTGTTTGGGAGGAATGTCGAACTCGGCGTCTGCTTCCAGCCACAGACGCCAAATTTCGACGATTATTTCGACTGGTCAACGGTTGTAAATTATTGCGTTGACTAAAAACTTTATTTAACTCTACTCTTAACTTTGCCGTTTCAGATATGCGGGTATTACACCGCGGAAATGACGTCAATAGGCTGAACTCTCGCCAAAATTCAAATCTGTGGGCGCAATGGCCTTGAGCGAGACACCGGATACAAACACGACGATTATCAACAGAAATATCTTTATTTTCTGCTTGCAAGTGGACCGTCTAGAGCGTACACGGTAAGTACAACTCATTGTGTTTAAAAAGATTTACGTTTGTGTAGTTTGCGTTGCGTTGTATCTGTGAATGTTGGTTGAGGCTAAATGTTAATGTTTAATTTCATTCCTTTAGGTTCCACGGTGTTTGTTGGCTGTATGTTTTCCACTGCAAGAAGAGGCTCGTATCATTGACCAGCAGGAGCTACAATGGTGAGTACCCCTTTCGTCTTCCATTTATGTTAAACACTTCCTATTTCATTTCTAACAGTACTCGATTTAACAAATAACCATAAATAAATACAGTGTGGGCAGTCACGTTAACATATGTGATTATCCTGCCTAATATGTTTATCACAAATATGTCACTAATCACTAATATGTTTATTTGTTTATCACAACACCTTTGGACCTTCAGCAATCGATTATTTCCCTTCATCTACATAGAGACAGAACGATGGTGTCTTAAACATCTCATTCATTTCACCAAATAACTTCACGCAGGTGGATAACGGCCGTCTCGGTCACGCTATGTTGCGTGATGCAGTTTTGAAGAACCAAATGCATTTATTCAATGAATAAGTCAAGCTAGTTCTATGTTTATGATGTTGTAAGTTACGGTACCGATTGAAGTTGAGTTCGAAGCCAGTGGAAAACAGCGCTGCGTTTGTGCTCTCCAGGTACAAATGTTGTGATCTCTGACTGACGACCGGGCGAGACTCGAGTAAGAGATGTCCAAACGAGCTCCGGCAGGGCGGGCCAAGGCGGAGCGAACGGACGCCCTTCAGGCCGCCAATGACGAGCTGAGAACCAAACTGATGGACGTCCAGTTAGAACTTCAGCAGGAGAAGAACAAGGTGAAAACCTCAACAGACAGACACTGCCTGCCTCCCTGCCTGCCTCCCTGCCTGCCTCCCTGCCTGCCTGCCTCCCTCCCTCCCAGTTTTCCCGATGTAGATTAGACATGCGTGTGCCATGACTGTGTCAGCCTACATCAACAAATGCACCGAGGACGTCAGCACCACTAAGAATATCATCACCCGGGGCAACCAACGACCCTGGATGACTGAGGAGGTACGTCAAACGCTACGAGCGCGGAACTCTGCCTTCAAGTCTGGCGACAAGGAGACACTGAGGACAGCGAGAGCCAACTTGAACCGTGCCATCAGGATAGCGAAGCGAGACCGCAGTCGAAAATTTCAGGATCGTTTCCACGACGTCAAAAACATCAGGAGTATGTGGCAAGGCATACGGGCGATTACAGACTACAACTCACCCTCCCCCCCCCCGGTGGGTGTAGTTGATGCTGACTTTCTAAATGGTCTAAATAACTTCTTTGGGAGGTTCGAGGCACTAAACGGCACTCCAGCAGTTAAAACTGTCCCCCATCAGGAAGAGGAGGTACTCTGCCTTGACTCCGCCGATGTGTTGAAGACCCTGAGGAGAGTCAACCCCTGTAAGGCCCCTGGCCCCGACAACATTCCTGGGCGTGTGTTCAGGGAATGTGCAAGTCATCTGGCTGGGGTCATCACAGACATTTTTAACACCTCGCTGGGCCAAGCCACAGTGCCGGCGTGCTTTAAGACTGCCTCCATCATTCCGGTGCCGAAGAAACCTCAAATCACCTCATTTAATGATTACCGGCCTGTTGCACTGACTCCGGTTATGATGAAGTGCTTCGAAAGGCTGCTTAAAGGTCACATCGTTTCCAGACTCCCCCTATTATTTGACCCGTTCCAGTTTGCCGACCGGCAAAACCGCTCCACTCAGGACGCCATCTCCTCCGTTCTTCACCTGAGCCTGGCTCACCTGGAGGAGAAGAACACCCATGTGCGGAGGCTGTTCCTGGACTTCAGCTCAGCGTTTAACACCATCATCCCACAGCATCTGGTAGGAAAATTGGAACACCTGGGCTTCAACACCCCCCTTCGCAACTGGCTGCTAGACTTCCTCACCAACAGACCTCAGTCAGTCCGGGTCGGACAGAACACCTCTGATGTCATCACCTTCAGCACAGGCTCCCTTCAGGGCTGCGTCCTGAGCCCCCTGCTGTGCACCCTGATGACACACGACTGCGTCCTCAGGTTCACCACCAATCACATCGTGAAGTCAGCAGACGACACAACGGTGGTGGGGCTCATCAGAGACAACAACGACCTGGACTACAGAGAGGAGGTGGAGCAGCTGGTGGGCTGGTGCAGAGAAAACAGCCTGATCCTGAATGAGGAGAAGATGAAGGAGATCATCGTCGACTTCAGGAAAAAACAGCCTCACCACGCTCCACTGATCATCAACAGCTCAGCTGTGGAGGTGGTCAGCACCACCAAATTCCTGGGGGTCCACATCACAGAAGACCTCACCTGGACTATGAACACTACGGCACTGGTCAAGAGGGCACAGAAGCGCTTGTACTTCCTGCGGAGGATGAGGAGAGCCCACCTGCCCCCACCCATCATGAGGACGTTCTACAGGAGCACCATAGAGAGCATTCTGACAAGCTGTCTCTCTGTGTGGTGTGGAGGCTGCACCGCCTCCGATTGGAAGAACGTGAGGAGAGTGGTGAGGACAGCAGAGAGGATCATAGGGGCTCCTCTTCCCTCCATTCAGGACATTTCATCTCAGCGCTGCATGTCCCGTGCCCGTAACATCATCAATGACCCATCACACCCCCACCATGGACTGTTCTCCCTGCTGCCCTCTGGGAAGAGGTTTGCAGCATCCGCTGCAGGTCCACCAGGTTCTGCAACAGCTTTTTCCCTGCTGTCATCAGACTGTTGAACACTAGAACTGTTGAGCTCTAAACTGAACTCTGCATCACACATTCACAGAACTGTACTTTATGACACTACGGACCTCTATCTTGCACTATCTCGCACTACCAACTTTACTGAACTTGTATAAACCCTTTAAATAGAAGTTTAATACATGGTTTAGCATTCCTCTGCACACTCTTGAATACTGTTTTGCCTACTTGCACTATTGCATAATTATCACTGCTGCACTTTATACTTATTTTTAATATATATATATATATATATATATATATATATATATATATATATATAGTATATATGTATATATATATATTTTCATAGGGTATGTTACTTCTATTCAACTGCAATATCACTACTTTGTTGTAAGACGTATGCAACGGAATTTCGTTTTGTATGCACCATGTGCAGACAAGATGACAATAAAGTTCGTCTAAGTCTAAGTCATGTCAGGTCAGCTGTCTGGAGAGAGAGAGAAGTCAGGACCTGCGGGCGGAGCACCACCGTGCCACCGCCGCCATGACGGAACTCAAAAGCAAACTCCATGAGGAGAAGCAGAAAGAGTTAGCCATTACCAGGGAGACATTACTGCGGCAGCATGAAATGGAGCTGATGAGAGTGATCAAAATCAAAGATGGAGAGATCCAGCGACTGAATGCCTTGGTCCTCAGCCTGAGGGACGGCTCCATGGACAAGGTGATCCGCTCTATCCGTGTCTGACTATCCGCACGCCACGTCGGGCTTCGATGCGGCCGCTACCGTATTGTGTAGCTTGTCCCCAGTAAGCGTCGCGGCGCTCCGTTGCGGTCTCAACGGCCCGGTGTGGCGCAATGTCTGCTCAGGTGAGGAGGGGGGGCGCTTTGCTGGCGGAGGTGGAGGAGACGCGGCGGTGTCGGGAGACCGAGCGGTGTCGCCTCCACCAGGAGCGCGGAAGAAGCCCTGGCAGCGGCCCAGCAGGCCTGGCAGTCCCGAGCGGCCGAGCTCCGATCGGCTCATCACCAGCATCGGGAGGAGCTGAGCCGAACCAAGAGAGACTGCGAGAGGGAGATCCGCCGACTGGTAGGACTGATCAGATGCGCGGTGCGTGGCTATGTTCCCAATTTCGTTGTATACCTGCAGTGCAATGACACCTAAGGCATTCTATTCTATTCTATTTCACAAGAAGAAAATGTCCGGTTGCTCGCTTCGCTTTTGTCACAGCAAAGGTGTTCTAGTCGATTCAAGAAAAAAATTGGCCGGTTGCTCTCTTTGTTTTTGTCACAATTCTGGCAAATGAGTTTGCCCGCCTGCCTGAGCGCTCCCCGTTTGTACATCCAGACGGATGAGATCAAGCTGAAAGACAGAGCGGTTAGTGTTTTGGATGAAGCCCTGGGGCCGGCCACGTCCACCGCCTTCAGCTGCAGACTCAGGCTGCCGAGCAGCAGATCGCTGCCCTGAGGGATTCCCAAAGGGCGGGCCTAAACTACCCTGGAAGTGGGGTCAACGCCGCTACTAGCAATCCTCTTCATTGCGTAAGCCACCTCATCACACACTTGCAGTACGCATGACTTAGTTCGTTGCTGGAGGAAGGTAGCACAAAAACAGTTTTGAACTTTGAACGAGTGCTTGTGTGTGTGTGTTGCGGGGCGTTTTCAGTCTCAGGAGGATCGGGACACGCGACGGTTTCATCTGAAAATCGCTGAGCTCAGCGCAGTCATCAGGAAACTGGAGGATCGAAACGCCCTGCTTTCTGAAGAGCGCAATGAACTGGTAATTTATTGACGGCACGCTTGAAGGTTTGCGCTACGTTTGATGCGCGCCATCCAGCGAGGCACCCATTGCGCTTGCTTATTAGTTGAGCGGCGCGGCGAGTCGGTTGCCTGGTAGATGTCTTTTATTGGGAGCCAAAGCCACGATTCCGTTCAAACCGATGCAAAAGGAATGGATACGTTCTGGCCCGCGTGTTGTGCGTCTTTCACATCCCGCACTTCATGCTTGCAGCTAAAGCGACTGAGAGAAACAGAAAGCCAGTTTCTGCCACTCCTGTACAAAAACAAACGCCTGAGCAGGAAGAATGAAGAACTCTCGCTGGTGCTGTGTCGCCTTGAAAACAAAGTGCGCTTTGTCACCCAGGAGAACGAGGAGATGGCAAGCTTGGTAAGTCGACGCGGACAACGGCGGCGTGCCAACAGAGTCCACTGCATTTGTGTTCCACAGAGAAGGCCTAGTTCGCTCAATGACCTGGACCGCGGTTGCGGCCAGCAGGACGGTGAAATGGAGTTCCTTCAAGTTGTGGAGCAGCGGCACATCATCGACGACTTGTCCAAGGTCTTCAGGCAGGCGACTCGGTGCACGTACGGCAGCGCCGCGCTCGCTCGCTGTCGCCAGGAAACCTTTTCCGTCCAAAGCTTGGCCGGCGGCCGCCATCCAAAAAATTGGCCCCTTAAATTCCGACCTTTCAAGCAGGAGCATTGTGCGCACGCGTTTGAACACGCTTTAGACTTGTTTTGCCGTTTTCAGCAGCTCAAAGCTCCCGTTTTGTCAGCGCCTTTGCCACTCGCTGTGCGCTGAAAACGACGGACTTGCCCGGCTGCTCAGCCCGTCAACCATGAGCCGCGAGCGCGACGTCATTGTCCGTAGGCAGCTAGTGGCAAAATGCACCCTGTTAGAGTTGCGCTCGCTCCAACTTATTTTGCAAGAACCACACGGGAGACAAGTAAGTTCTTTTGGACACCTGCAGGTGGAGAGTCCATCCGTTGTACGAATGAAGTCTGACTCTCGGCTCCTGCACGAGCATTTTAATTAAGAGAAACAGGGTGGGTGTAAGAGTGGATTGAATAGAGGAAGCCCTTGACCTCTAGTCAAAACATAGCAAGGGGTGTTTTACAACTTTGTGTAGGAAGGGATAAGCGATAGGGATAAATAAGGGATAAATAATATTATTTATTACAGGTCGCAGTCAAAGTCAAAGCAACACAATGATACGATAAAGATAATCTGGAAAACCCTGACACACCCTGTAGTTGTCACTTTTGGAAAAGACGAGCGTCCCTCCAATCATCGCCGGTGACGTGTTTTTCAGGCTCTGGAGACAGGAGCTCATGTCAGAAATGTCATTGTGAGTCGCGTTTGTTTCTGCGCCGGAGCCGTTCGTTCCCTTTGCATCCAAAGAATCTCAAAGGCGGATTATTTGTGTCGACAGGAGAGAGATTTGCTGCTACGATACCGACGTCGAGAATCTCTGAGGAGGAACAAAGCGTGAGGTCCTGCAAGGTGAGTCTGTTTGTTTGCGGCTGCTTGGTGTTGCGCAAGATGAAATGGCCTTTTTCTCGCTATCGTTCCTCTCGTCGATTCATCGTGAGGTGTCGCTTCAGTTTGTTCAGAGAGATGTTTGCTTCCGCGCCCGCAGGTCATCGAAACATTTTACGGCTACGACGAAGACGTGTTGGTGGACTCGGACGGATCGTCCTTGTCTTTTCACACCGACAGAACCCCCGACACGGAACCCGAAGAGGTAGCCCGCCATTTCTGCCAGCGTATTGGCACCAAACATTCCTCTTCAGCCTGGAATCGGACTCGTCTTTGCGTCGCGGGTGCTTTGTCGCCGGTCTGACTGATTCTGGTACTAGTGCTGTGTTGCATTGGTGTGTGCATGAAGAGGCGGAGCTTCGCTACCGCCAGCTGACGCAAGAATATCAAGCGCTGCAACGAGCCTACGCTCTGCTAGCCCAGACCAGCGAAGGGGACTACGACGCCGAGAAGGAGATCAAGGTGGCGCCCCTTCCCGCAACCCCCGGCCGGGTCGCAGCCTCCCCGTTCTCACCCAGCCTCGGGTGTTCTCTGGTCTGAAAGGAGGAGGAGGAGCCTCCCTCCTCCTCCTTTCAGACCAGAGAAAAGCTGATGGTAGAAATGGGTCACTATCAAAGCAGAGTAGCAGATCTGGAGTCAGCGCTGAAGCAACAAGGACAGGTAAGCTCATCAATGAGCACACCTTTTTCTCAGACAAAATAGCTACATTCTTCAGTCACTCATCCGTCTGGCATTACTGGACCAACCCCCCCCCCCCCCCCCCCGAACGTGGCTGGGAAAATGCGGAGAAAAGCAAATGTCATTTTCCAGTCAACCAAAGAATTTGTGGATGAAAATGACACAACATTCCAAAGCTGTCCACGCGTTTGTCTCTTCTAGAATGTCAAGTGGGTGGAGGAGAAGCAGCTGCTGCGTCAGAGCAATCAGCAGTTGGCCGAAAAGGTGACGGAAAGAAAGGCGCTGGGCGGAGTCGCTTGGCGTCACACCTGTCGGGAAGCCCCGCAGATGAGGTCTGACTGTCTTTTCAGGTCAGGCGGATGGAGGCGGAAGAAGCGCGTCTGAAAGAGCACATCCAGGATATCCGAGACCAAAACGAACAGCTTGAGTTCCGCATCCTGGAGCTGGAGGTGGGAAGACTCGCACAAGCGTGTTGAGGCCAGAGATGTGACGGACGGACGGACGGACGGACGGACGGACGGATGCATGCCTCTGCCTTTCAGGAGAGGGAGTGGCGCTCCCCCGTCTTGAAGTTTCTGCAAGTCCGTTTCCCAGACGGCCTCAGCCCTTTGCAGATCTACTGCGAGGCCGAGGGCGTGAGCGTACGTAAGGCGTCCCTCGCAACCCTAACCTTAACCCGAGGTCCCAGAACACCTTACATTGCTCCTTGCGCCTTTCCCCCGGACATCGTCATCAGTGATCTGATGAAGAAGCTGGACATCCTGGGCTATAACGCCGTAAGTGTATGTCGAACTCCTTATGTTCGCACTCCACGAGACTCGGCGGCTCAAATGTGACTTTTGGAAGGCTTTGCGCTGAAAGAAGCTTGTTGACGCTGTGCCTTTGGGCTCTTGCAGAATCTCACCAACGAGGAGCAGGTGGTCGTGATTCACGCCAGGACCCTTCTCACCCTAGCCGAGAAGGTAACGCGCACGTCCACGCACGCTCTCGCATTCTGCTTATGTGACAGCAGCCTTTCCTCAGTGGTTAGAATACATCAAAGTGACCAAGTCAGCACTTCAACAGAAGATGTTGGACATTGAAAGTGAGAAGGTAGACAGACACGCGACATCAGCCAAGGGGAACTCCGGCAATGTGCCCCAACAATTCTGACCTTGAGCTGTGCTAGGATATGTTCTGCAAGCAGAAGGGCTACCTGGATGAAGAGTTGGACTTCAGGAAGTGTTCCATGGACCAGGCTCATAAGGTAAGCCGCCCTCAAATCTCCCGCCGGACCACTGATGGACGAGGATTGCGGCCCAGAGGATCCTGGAGCTGGAGGCCATGTTGTACGAGGCGCTACCGCAGCGGGACTGCCCCGCCACGGACGGCGAAAAAGCCAGCCACGCTGGCGTGAATGACGTGCTGACGGCGGATCAGAGAGAAGAGCTTAGGAGCGCCGTGGACCAATGGAAGCGAGCCCTGATGTGCGAGTTGAGGGAGCGCGACGCTTGCATCCTCCAAGAGAGAATGGATCTGCTGCACAGCGCGCAACAGGTAAGGGCCCAAAGCCAGCCCGGCACTTACTTGCACGCTTACTGGCTTTTGAATGCCACTTTCCATTTGTCCGTCCTAGAGGAACAAAGAGCTGAAAGAATTCATCGAAGCTCAGAAGAGACAAATCAAACAATTGGAGGAGAAGTTTCTGTTTCTCTTTCTATTCTTCTCCTTGGCCTTCATTCTGTGGCCCTAACACCAGCTGGTGAGTGAGCTCCAGCGGCACCGCACTCGACACCTCCGATACACTGCCAGCCGGTCTCAGACGTTGGCAGACGCTCCGATGCCAACGTATACCCCCCGCCACGGTGACAGAGGCACCGCGTCACACCGGCGCTCATCCAATCAGAAGGCAGGAAAAGCAAATTCACATGCAGGGCACTTTTGAACCAGAAGAGAGCGCCACAAAAAACGGTTGTTGCCCCAAACGCGCACTAAAAAGGGTCAGAATAACAAGAGTCCCACTGGCCAGCCGGGGCCACCCGTCCAGCTGTTTCTTCAGGGGGGAAAAAAATTGGAGTCACCGGTGAGTACATTTTGCATTTAGCTCTGCTTTTCTGCTTCTGTCTTCAAGTGTGTGGCATCCTGCGATCAAAGAGTCAGCCAACCCCAAAGCGGTTGACCTCAACGTCCCACCACCATGCCTACCAGAGCAGGTGACGTGATGCTTTGGACATCCTTCCGTCTCAGATGCCCAAAAGTACTCTTTGCCACATCTGCGGCAATACGGTGTCTTTTCAAAGGTGCAAATAAATCCAGCGTGGGCGGAACACGCACGTCTTCGGTTTTTCCCGCTTTGTTTGTGTGACAGCTGTTGTGAAAATTTTATACAAATAAAGTTGTATAGTACAGGTTTGGCCAAGCCGCAACTCCCGAACCGCATGCGGCTCTTTTATGTTCATATCAACATTTGTGTGTGTGTGTGTGTGTGTGTGGGGGGGGGGGGGTTGTGCGTGTTGGCTTCACTTGAGTTCAATTTGGTATTTTGGTCAAAAGCGCATGTGGTGAAATTCCACAAAGTAGGATGGGCAAACACATTTCTTTAAACTATGAGTGTCAATTGGGCTCTCGAAATGGCAGGGAAAAGATGCACAGCAAAACGAAAATACGTAGATGAACACAGGACGTTTTAATCAGAGTGGGAAAGTTTCTATTTTTTGTTGAACGTGATGGCAAACCATTCTGCCTGATATGTCAGACCTCAGCGCATTTCAAAGATTCAAATCTTCAGCGCCATGCACTTCAGCTCACTCCATGCTAACATTGATCAGGCGTCGAACCCGCATCATCATGCTTAAGAGGTGGCCATGCTAACCAGTGCGCCATTATGTCAACGCATAATAACTAAGTCTACTGGTCAAAACAGCGGTTACTATATGACGTCGCTACGTCGTGGTCACGTGACGCAGACAAGACGTCAATGGACGTGGGCAGAGTTAACTTGTTTAAAAGGGAGTAGGCAGAAGAAATATTTAATTTATTTAAATCTATTTTGAGTGCACACCATTATGCCAATGCATAACAACTGTAAATCTACTAAACAAAACAGCGGTTGCTATATGACATCTGCCACGTCGTGGTCACGTGACATACGTGACGTCGATGGGCGTAACTTTCGCCGGAATTCAAATCCGCGGGGAGAGTTAACTTGTTTAAAAGAGAGTGGGCAGAAGAATTATTTAATTTATTTAAATCTATTTGGTGTGTGCGCCATTATGTCAATGCATAACAACTGTAAGTCGACTAAACAAAACAGCGGTTGCTATATGACGTCTGCCACGTCGTGGTCACGTGACGCGGACGTGACGTCGACGCCTACTTTACATCCCACCGATCACAGGACCCCTCGGCTGCATAACCGTGCCCCCTTCCCAACCAATCGGATTTGCTATACGCGAAAACGACGCCAATGGAAAGAGCTTCCGCCCAAATTTAAATCCGTGGGCGTGGCTCGCAGCAGGAAGTAGGAAAATGGCGGCGATGTTGACAAAGACACAGCGGATGGTAACATACGACTAACAAGAGAAATATTTTTATTTTCTGCTCGCAACTGGACCGTCCAGAGCGTACACGGTAAGTACAACTCATCGTTTTTAAAAAGAAGTACTTTTGTTGCCCTGAAAAGCGAGTGAGCGTGGCGTTTGTGGGGGACGTCGAATTTCGACGATTCTTTCTGGTCAACGGTTGTAAATGATTGTGTTGATTAAAAAAGAAAACTTGATGTAACTCTACTTTTAACTGCCGTTTCAGATAGATTTGGAATTGCATCACATCCAATTTTGCCTAGAGCGTACACGGTAAGTAACACTCGTTGTGTTTAAGGAGATTTACGTTTGTAATAGCAGAAGTGTAGCCGCGTTGCGTTGTACGTGTGAATGTTGGTCCGGGCGAAATGTTAATGTTTAATTTCATTCCTTTAGGTTCCACGGTGTTTGTTGGCTGCAAGTTTTCCACTGCAAGAAGAGGCTCATATCATTGACCAGGAGCGAGCTACAATGGTGAGTAGCCATAACATTTATGTTAAACACTTCCTATTTCATGTCTAACAGTACTTGATTTAACAAATAACCATAAATAAATACAGTGTGGGCACTGAAGTTAACATATGTGATTATACTGCCTAATCTGTCACCGAGTAGATTGTTGCAAAGTAATATAAGATCCAAAGTTGTAATTCAGAATAGTTTTCAAAAGAAGGCCATTAGAATTATATACAAGTCTGATTACCCTGAACAAGCTATTAATTAAATCACAAATTCTTCAATTCAAAGATTTGGTAGATTATCAGACAAATAATGTCTAACAGTAATTGATTTAACACATCACGATAAGTAGATTGAGTGTGGGCACTCTCAAGTTAACATATGTGATTATACTGCCCAATCTGTTACAGAGTATGTTGTTGCCAAGTAATGTAGAATAGATCCAAAGTAGTAATCCAGAATAGTTTTGAAGAGGCCATTAGAATGATAAACAAATCTGATTACCTTGAACATAATAACAAGCTAAGTGTTTAATATGTCCTATGAAGTCAAAATTGGGCACCATCATGTGGTGAAATTTGGAATTGCATCACATCCAATTTTGCCTGGGAACAAACAGATTACATAAATCTTAGTTTTGAATAAGCCACTCCTTCTCAAACAAGTAAACTCTGCCCATTTTGCGCAGTAGATGTTCTGTTAATATCTAGTATTTATACAAAGTCATAATTTAAATTGCTTTCAACCTTCATTCATCGGTTCAACCAACATTACTCGCTCTTATTACCAACTTGTATTGATTTAACTAAGCGTTTAATACTTCCTATCAGGTCTCAAATCGAGATTTGGCAAAATACAATTTCAGCAAATCCAATTTTGCCAGGGAACAAAAATAGATTAAATAAACTAAATAAGTCCTCTTCCCATTAAATAAATCAGAAAAGTCTGTCTTGTAACCAGTCCTCTTCAAACAAGTAAAGTCTGCCCATTTTGTGCCGTAGATTTTGTGTCTATGCCTAGTATTTAAACAAAATCATAATTTAAACGACTTCTTTCCTTCATTCACTTTGGAAATTTGGAATTGCAGCAAATCGAATTTTGGCAGGGAACAAAAATAGATCAATTAAACTAAATAAGTCTTCTTCCCATTAAATAAATTAAAAAAGTCTGTCTTGTAACCAGTCCTTTTCAAACAAGTAAAGTCTGCCCATTTTGTGCCGTCGATTTTGTGTTAATGCCTAGTATTTATACAAAATCATAATTTAAAGGACTTCATTCCTTCATTCACTTTGGAAATTTGGAATTGCAGCACATCAAATTTTGCCTGGGAAGAAAAGTAGATTAAATAAATTTAATAAGTCTTACTACTTCCCATTAAATAAATTAAATACGTCTTACTTGTTCCCACTCCTTTTCAAAACAGTAGTTTAAAACGAGGGCCCTTCACTCAATCTTTAACCTCAACCCCGCACGTTGTGTTGTATCTGTGAATGTTGGTTGTGGCCAAATGATAGTTTTCTTTCATTCGTTTAGGTTCCAAGAAAACTTGATGTAACTCTACTTTTAACTGCCGTTTCAGATAAGCGGGTATTACGTCGCAGTCAAATGCCGCGGATATGACGTAATTGCCCGAACCTCCGCCAAAATTCAAATCTGTTGGCGCGATGGCCGTGAGCCACTGAGCAGCGACGATTATCAACAGAAATATCTTTATTTTCTGCTTGCAACTGGACCGTCTAGAGCGTACACGGTAAGTAACACTCATTGTGTTTAAGGAGATTTACGTTTGTAATAGCAGAAGTGTAGCCGCGTTGCGTTGTACGTGTGAAAATTGGTCGAGGCGAAATGTTAATGTTTAATTTCATTCCTTTAGGTTCCACGGTGTTTGTTGGCTGCAAGTTTTCCACTGCAAGAAGAGGCTCGTATCATTGACCAGGAGCGAGCTACAATGGTGAGTAGCCATAACATTTATGTTAAACACTTCCTATTTCATGTCTAACAGTACTTGATTTAACAAATAACCATAAATAAATACAGTGTGGGCACTGAAGTTAACATATGTGATTATACTGCCTAATCTGTCACCGAGTAGATTGTTGCAAAGTAATATAAGATCCAAAGTTGTAATTCAGAATAGTTTTCAAAAGAAGGCCATTAGAATTATATACAAGTCTGATTACCCTGAACAAGCTATTAATTAAATCACAAATTCTTCAATTCAAAGATTTGGTAGATTATCAGACAAATAATGTCTAACAGTAATTGATTTAACACATCACGATAAGTAGATTGAGTGTGGGCACTCTCAAGTTAACATATGTGATTATACTGCCTAATCTGTTACAGAGTATGTTGTTGCCAAGTAATGTAGAATAGATCCAAAGTAGTAATCCAGAATAGTTTTGAAGAGGCCATTAGAATGATAAACAAATCTGATTACCTTGAACATAATAACAAGCTAAGTGTTTAATATGTCCTATGAAGTCAAAATTGGGCACCATCATGTGGTGAAATTTGGAATTGCATCACATCCAATTTTGCCTGGGAACAAACAGATTACATAAATCTTAGTTTTGAATAAGCCACTCCTTCTCAAACAAGTAAACTCTGCCCATTTTGCGCAGTAGATGTTCTGTTAATATCTAGTATTTATACAAAGTCATAATTTAAATTGCTTTCAACCTTCATTCATCGGTTCAACCAACATTACTCGCTCTTATTACCAACTTGTATTGATTTAACTAAGCGTTTAATACTTCCTATCAGGTCTCAAATCGAGATTTGGCAAAATACAATTTCAGCAAATCCAATTTTGCCAGGGAACAAAAATAGATTAAATAAACTAAATAAGTCCTCTTCCCATTAAATAAATCAGAAAAGTCTGTCTTGTAACCAGTCCTCTTCAAACAAGTAAAGTCTGCCCATTTTGTGCCGTAGATTTTGTGTCTATGCCTAGTATTTAAACAAAATCATAATTTAAACGACTTCTTTCCTTCATTCACTTTGGAAATTTGGAATTGCAGCAAATCGAATTTTGGCAGGGAACAAAAATAGATCAATTAAACTAAATAAGTCTTCTTCCCATTAAATAAATTAAAAAAGTCTGTCTTGTAACCAGTCCTTTTCAAACAAGTAAAGTCTGCCCATTTTGTGCCGTCCTTCCTTCCTATTTATTTACCTTCTAGATGCTAGAGGCTAAGTGTTAGAGGCTAAGTGTTAGAGGCTAAGTGTTAAACACAATACGAACAACACAACGATACTGCACTGAACAACACGATACCGCACTGAGAAACACGATACCGCACTGAACAACACGATACCGCACTGAACAACACCATGCCGCACTGAACAACACCATGCCGCACTGAACAACATTATGCCGCACTGAACAACACCATGCCGCACTAAACAACACCATGCCGCACTGAACAACACCATGCCTCACTGAACGACACCATGCCGCACTGAAAGACACCATGCCGCACTGAACGACACCATGCCGCACTGAAAGACACCATCCCGCACTGAACACCATGCCGCACTGAACAACACCATCCTGCACTGAACAACACCATCCCGCACTGAACAACACCATGCCGCACTGAACAACATTATGCCGCACTGAACAACACCATGCCGCACTGAACAACACCATGCCGCACTGAACAACATTATGCCGCACTGAACAACACCATGCCGCACTGAACAACACCATGCCGCACTGAACAACACCATGCCGCACTGAACAACATTATGCCGCACTGAACAACACCATGCCGCACTGAACAACACCATCCTGCACTGAACAACACCATTCCGCATTGAACACCATGCCGCACTGAACAACACCATCCCGCACTGAACAACACCATCCCGCACTGAACAACACCATGCCGCACTGAACAACATTATGCCGCACTGAACAACATTGTGCCGCACTGAACAACACCATGCCGCACTGAACAACACCATGCCGCACTGAACAACACCATGCCGCACTGAACAACATTATAACGCACTGAACAACACCATCCCGCACTGAACAACACCATGCCGCACTAAACAACATTATGCCGCACTGAACAACATTATGCCGAAATGAACAACACCATGCCGCACTGAACAACACCATGCCGCACTGAACAACACCATCCTGCACTGAACAAAACCATCCCGCACTGAACAACACCATGCCGCACTGAACAACACCATGCCGCACTGAACAACACCATGCCGCAATGAACAACACCATCCCGCACTGAACAACATTATGCCGCACTGAACAACATTATGCCGCACTGAACAACATTATGCCGCACTGAACAACACCATGCCGCACTGAACAACACCATGCCGCACTGAACAACACCATGCCGCACTGAACAACACCATGCCGCACTGAACAACACGATCCCGCATTGAACAACACCATGCCGCACTGAACAACACCATCCTGCACTGAACAACACCATCCCGCACTGAACAACACCATGCCGCAATGAACAACACCATCCCGCACTGAACAACACCATGCCGCACTGAGCAACACCATGCCGCACTGAACAACACCATCCTGCACTGAACAACACCATGCCGCACTGAACAACACCATTCCGCACTGAACAACACCATGCCGCACTGAACAACATTACGCTGCACTGAACAACACCATGCCGCACTGAACAACACCATGCCGCAGTGAACAACACCATGCCGCATTGAACAACACCATGCCGCATTGAACAACACCATGCCGCACTGAACAACACCATCCTGCACTGAACAACACCATGCCGCATTGAACAACACCATGCCGCACTGAACAACACCATCCTGCACTGAACAACACCATCCCGCACTGAACAACACCATCCCGCATTGAACACCATCCTGCACTGAACAACACCATGCCGCACTGAACAACACCATGCCGCACTGAACAACACCATTCCGCACTGAACAACACCATGCCGCACTGAACAACACCATCCCGCACTGAAAAACACCATGCCGCATTGAACAACATCATCCTGCACTGAACAACACCATCCTGCACTGAACAACACCATGCCGCACTGAACAACACCATGCCGCACTGAACAACACCATGCCGCACTGAACAACACCATGCCGCACTGAACAACATTATGCCGCACTGAACAACATTATGTCGCACTGAACAACACCATGCCGCACTGAACAACACCATGCCGCACTGAACAACATTATGCCGCACTGAAAAACACCATGCCGCACTGAACAACACCATCCCGCACTGAACAACACCATGCCGCATTGAACAACACCATGCCGCACTGAACAACACCATGCTGCACTGAACAACATTATGCTGCACTGAACAACACGATCCTGCATTGAACAACACCATGCCGCACTGAACAACACCATCCTGCACTGAACAACACCATCCTGCACTGAACAACACCACCCCGCACTGAACAACACGATCCCGCATTGAACACCATCCCGCACTGAACAACACCATGCCGCACTGAACAACACCATTCCGCACTGAACAACACCATGCCGCACTGAACAACACCATGCCGCACTGAACAACACCATGCCGCACTGAACAACACCATGCCGCACTGAACAACATTATGCCGCACTGAACAACACCATGCCGCACTGAACAACACCATCCCGCACTGAACAACACCATGCCGCATTGAACAACACCATGCCGCACTGAACAACACCATCCTGCACTGAACAACACCATCCCGCACTAAACAACACCATGCCGCACTGAACAACATTATGGCGCACTGGACAACATTATGCCGCACTGAACAACACCATGCCGCACTGAACAACACCATGCCGCACTGAACAACACCATGCCGCACTGAACAACACCATGCCGCACTGAACAACATTATGCCGCACTGAACAACACCATGCCGCACTGAACAACACCATGCCGCACTGAACAACACGATCCCGCATTGAACAACACCATCCTGCACTGAACAACACCATGCCGCACTGAACAACACCATGCCGCACTGAACAACACCATTCCGCACTGAACAACACCATGCCGCACTGAACAACACCATCCTGCACTGAACAACACCATCCCGCACTGAACAACACCATGCCGCATTAAACAACACCATGCCGCACTGAACAACACCATCCTGCACTGAACAACACCATGCCGCACTGAACAACACCATGCCGCACTGAACAACACCATGCCGCACTGAACAACATTATGCCGCACTGAACAACATTATGCCGCACTAAACAACATTATGTCGCACTGAACAACACCATGCCGCACTGAACAACACCATGCTGCACTGAACAACATTATGCCGCACTGAACAACACGATCCCGCATTGAACAACACCATCCCGCAGTGAACAACACCATGCCGCATTGAACAACACCATGCCGCACTGAACAACACCATGCTGCACTGAACAACATTATGCTGCACTGAACAACACGATCCTGCATTGAACAACACCATGCCGCACTGAACAACACCATCCTGCACTGAACAACACCATGCCGCACTGAACAACACCATGCCGCACTGAACAACATTATGCCGCACTGAAAAACACCAGGCCGCACTGAACAACACCATCCCGCACTGAACAACACCATGCCGCATTGAACAACACCATGCCGCACTGAACAACACCATGCTGCACTGAACAACATTATGCTGCACTGAACAACACGATCCTGCATTGAACAACACCATGCCGCACTGAACAACACCATCCTGCACTGAACAACACCATCCTGCACTGAACAACACCACCCCGCACTGAACAACATGATCCCGCATTGAACAACACCATCCCGCACTGAACAACACCATGCCGCACTGAACAACACCATTCCGCACTGAACAACACCATGCCGCACTGAACAACACCATGCCGCACTGAACAACACCATGCCGCACTGAACAACACCATGCCGCACTGAACAACATTATGCCGCACTGAACAACACCATGCCGCACTGAACAACACCATCCCGCACTGAACAACACCATGCCGCATTGAACAACACCATGCCGCACTGAACAACACCATCCTGCACTGAACAACACCATCCCGCACTAAACAACACCATGCCGCACTGAACAACATTATGGCGCACTGGACAACATTATGCCGCACTGAACAACACCATGCTGCACTGAACAACATTATGCTGCACTGAAAAACACGATCCTGCATTGAACAACACCATGCCGCACTGAACAACACCATCCTGCACTGAACAACACCATGCCGCACTGAACAACACCATGCCGCACTGAACAACATTATGCCGCACTGAAAAACACCATGCCGCACTGAACAACACCATCCCGCACTGAACAACACCATGCCGCATTGAACAACACCATGCCGCACTGAACAACACCATGCTGCACTGAACAACATTATGCTGCACTGAACAACACGATCCTGCATTGAACAACACCATGCCGCACTGAACAACACCATCCTGCACTGAACAACACCATCCTGCACTGAACAACACCACCCCGCACTGAACAACATGATCCCGCATTGAACAACACCATCCCGCACTGAACACCATGCCGCACTGAACAACACCATTCCGCACTGAAAGACACCATGCCGCACTGAACAACACCATGCCGCACTGAACAACACCATGCCGCACTGAACAACACCATGCCGCACTGAACAACACCATGCCGCACTGAACAACACCATGCTGCACTGAACAACACCATGCCGCACTGAACAACATTATGCCGCACTGAACAACACCATGCCGCACTTAACAACACCATCCCGCACTGAACAACACCATGCCGCATTGAACAACACCATGCCGCACTGAACAACACCATCCTGCACTGAACAACACCATCCCGCACTAAACAACACCATGCCGCACTGAACAACATTATGGCGCACTGGACAACATTATGCCGCACTGAACAACACCATGCTGCACTGAACAACATTATGCTGCACTGAACAACACGATCCTGCATTGAACAACACCATGCCGCATTGAACAACACCATGCCGCACTGAACAACACCATGCTGCACTGAACAACATTATGCTGCACTGAACAACACGATCCTGCATTGAACAACACCATGCCGCACTGAACAACACCATCCTGCACTGAACAACACCTTTCCACACTGAACAACACCATGCCGCACTGAACAACATTATGCCGCACTGAACAACACCATGCCGCACTGAACAACACCATGCCGCACTGAACAACACCATGCCGCACTGAACAACACCATGCCGCAATGAACAACACCATCCCGCACTGAACAACACCATGCCGCATTGAACAACACCATGCCGCACTGAACAACACCATCCCGCACTGAACAACACCATCCCGCACTGAACAACACCATGCCGCACTGAACAACATTATGGCGCACTGAACAACATTATGCCGCACTGAACAACACCATGCCGCACTGAACAACACCATGCCGCACTGAACAACACCATGCCGCACTGAACAACACGACGTCGCACTGAACAACACGACGCCGCACAGAACAACACGACGCCGCACAGAATAACACAATACCGCACAGAACAACACAATACCGCACAAACAGTTTTAGATAATATTACGTCGCAGTCATGTGACGCGGACATGACGTCAATAGGCGGAACTCACGGCAAAATTATAATCCGTGGGCGTGGCTTGCAACAGGAAGTAGGAAAGCGGCAGTTCTGGCAAACAAGACACAGCGGTTAGTAACACGATGACTAACAAGGCAAATATTTTTGTTTTCAGCTTGCAACTTGACCGTCTAGAGCGTACAAGGTAATTACAACTGTTTTTTTTTAGCCCTGAAAAGCGAGGGAGTGTGGCGTTTGGGAGGAATGTCGAACTCGGCGTCTGCTTCCAGCCACAGACGCCAAATTTCGACGATTATTTCGACTGGTCAACGGTTGTAAATTATTGCGTTGACTAAAAACTTTATTTAACTCTACTCTTAACTTTGCCGTTTCAGATATGCGGGTATTACACCGCGGAAATGACGTCAATAGGCTGAACTCTCACCAAAATTCAAATCTGTGGGCGCAATGGCCTTGAGCGAGACACCGGATACAAACACGACGATTATCAACAGAAATATCTTTATTTTCTGCTTGCAAGTGGACCGTCTAGAGCGTACACGGTAAGTACAACTCATTGTGTTTAAAAAGATTTACGTTTGTGTAGTTTGCGTTGCGTTGTATCTGTGAATGTTGGTTGAGGCTAAATGTTAATGTTTAATTTCATTCCTTTAGGTTCCACGGTGTTTGTTGGCTGTATGTTTTCCACTGCAAGAAGAGGCTCGTATCATTGACCAGCAGGAGCTACAATGGTGAGTACCCCTTTCGTCTTCCATTTATGTTAAACACTTCCTATTTCATGTCTAACAGTACTCGATTTAACAAATAACCATAAATAAATACAGTGTGGGCAGTCACGTTAACATATGTGATTATCCTGCCTAATATGTTTATCACAAATATGTCACTAATCACTAATATGTTTATTTGTTTATCACAACACCTTTGGACCTTCAGCAATCGATTATTTACCTTCATCTACATAGAGACAGAACGATGGTGTCTTAAACATCTCATTCATTTCACCAAATAACTTCACGCAGGTGGATAACGGCCGTCTCGGTCACGCTATGTTGCGTGATGCAGTTTTGAAGAACCAAATGCATTTATTCAATGAATAAGTCAAGCTAGTTCTATGTTTATGATGTTGTAAGTTACGGTACCGATTGAAGTTGAGTTCGAAGCCAGTGGAAAACAGCGCTGCGTTTGTGCTCTCCAGGTACAAATGTTGTGATCTCTGACTGACGACCGGGCGAGACTCGAGTAAGAGATGTCCAAACGAGCTCCGGCAGGGCGGGCCAAGGCGGAGCGAACGGACGCCCTTCAGGCCGCCAATGACGAGCTGAGAACCAAACTGATGGACGTCCAGTTAGAACTTCAGCAGGAGAAGAACAAGGTGAAAACCTCAACAGACAGACACTGCCTGCCTCCCTGCCTGCCTCCCTGCCTGCCTCCCTGCCTGCCTCCCTCCCTCCCAGTTTTCCCGATGTAGATTAGACATGCGTGTGCCATGACTGTGTCAGCCTACATCAACAAATGCACCGAGGACGTCAGCACCACTAAGAATATCATCACCCGGGGCAACCAACGACCCTGGATGACTGAGGAGGTACGTCAAACGCTACGAGCGCGGAACTCTGCCTTCAAGTCTGGCGACAAGGAGACACTGAGGACAGCGAGAGCCAACTTGAACCGTGCCATCAGGATAGCGAAGCGAGACCGCAGTCGAAAATTTCAGGATCGTTTACACGACGTCAAAAACATCAGGAGTATGTGGCAAGGCATACGGGCGATTACAGACTACAACTCACCCCCCCCCCCCCGGTGGGTGTAGTTGATGCTGACTTTCTAAATGGTCTAAATAACTTCTTTGGGAGGTTCGAGGCACTAAACGGCACTCCAGCAGTTAAAACTGTCCCCCATCAGGAAGAGGAGGTACTCTGCCTTGACTCCGCCGATGTGTTGAAGACCCTGAGGAGAGTCAACCCCTGTAAGGCCCCTGGCCCCGACAACATTCCTGGGCGTGTGTTCAGGGAATGTGCAAGTCATCTGGCTGGGGTCATCACAGACATTTTTAACACCTCGCTGGGCCAAGCCACAGTGCCGGCGTGCTTTAAGTGTCATCATTTAATGATTACCGGCCTGTTGCACTGACTCCGGTTATGATGAAGTGCTTCGAAAGGCTGCTTAAAGGTCACATCGTTTCCAGACTCCCCCTATTATTTGACCCGTTCCAGTTTGCCGACCGGCAAAACCGCTCCACTCAGGACGCCATCTCCTCCGTTCTTCACCTGAGCCTGGCTCACCTGGAGGAGAAGAACACCCATGTGCGGAGGCTGTTCCTGGACTTCAGCTCAGCGTTTAACACCATCATCCCACAGCATCTGGTAGGAAAATTGGAACACCTGGGCTTCAACACCCCCCTTCGCAACTGGCTGCTAGACTTCCTCACCAACAGACCTCAGTCAGTCCGGGTCGGACAGAACACCTCTGATGTCATCACCCTCAGCACAGGCTCCCTTCAGGGCTGCGTCCTGAGCCCCCTGCTGTGCACCCTGATGACACACGACTGCGTCCTCAGGTTCACCACCAATCACATCGTGAAGTCAGCAGACGACACAACGGTGGTGGGGCTCATCAGAGACAACAACGACCTGGACTACAGAGAGGAGGTGGAGCAGCTGGTGGGCTGGTGCAGAGAAAACAGCCTGATCCTGAATGAGGAGAAGATGAAGGAGATCATCGTCGACTTCAGGAAAAAACAGCCTCACCACGCTCCACTGATCATCAACAGCTCAGCTGTGGAGGTGGTCAGCACCACCAAATTCCTGGGGGTCCACATCACAGAAGACCTCACCTGGACTATGAACACTACGGCACTGGTCAAGAGGGCACAGAAGCGCTTGTACTTCCTGCGGAGGATGAGGAGAGCCCACCTGCCCCCACCCATCATGAGGACGTTCTACAGGAGCACCATAGAGAGCATTCTGACAAGCTGTCTCTCTGTGTGGTGTGGAGGCTGCACCGCCTCCGATTGGAAGAACGTGAGGAGAGTGGTGAGGACAGCAGAGAGGATCATAGGGGCTCCTCTTCCCTCCATTCAGGACATTTCATCTCAGCGCTGCATGTCCCGTGCCCGTAACATCATCAATGACCCATCACACCCCCACCATGGACTGTTCTCCCTGCTGCCCTCTGGGAAGAGGTTTGCAGCATCCGCTGCAGGTCCACCAGGTTCTGCAACAGCTTTTTCCCTGCTGTCATCAGACTGTTGAACACTAGAACTGTTGAGCTCTAAACTGAACTCTGCATCACACATTCACAGAACTGTACTTTATGACACTACGGACCTCTATCTTGCACTATCTCGCACTACCAACTTTACTGAACTTGTATAAACCCTTTAAATAGAAGTTTAATACATGGTTTAGCATTCCTCTGCACACTCTTGAATACTGTTTTGCCTACTTGCACTATTGCATAATTATCACTGCTGCACTTTATACTTATTTTTAATATATATATATATATATATATATATATATATATATATATATATATATATATAGTATATATGTATATATATATATTTTCATAGGGTATGTTACTTCTATTCAACTGCAATATCACTACTTTGTTGTAAGACGTATGCAACGGAATTTCGTTTTGTATGCACCATGTGCAGACAAGATGACAATAAAGTTCGTCTAAGTCTAAGTCATGTCAGGTCAGCTGTCTGGAGAGAGAGAGAAGTCAGGACCTGCGGGCGGAGCACCACCGTGCCACCGCCGCCATGACGGAACTCAAAAGCAAACTCCATGAGGAGAAGCAGAAAGAGTTAGCCATTACCAGGGAGACATTACTGCGGCAGCATGAAATGGAGCTGATGAGAGTGATCAAAATCAAAGATGGAGAGATCCAGCGACTGAATGCCTTGGTCCTCAGCCTGAGGGACGGCTCCATGGACAAGGTGATCCGCTCTATCCGTGTCTGACTATCCGCACGCCACGTCGGGCTTCGATGCGGCCGCTACCGTATTGTGTAGCTTGTCCCCAGTAAGCGTCGCGGCGCTCCGTTGCGGTCTCAACGGCCCGGTGTGGCGCAATGTCTGCTCAGGTGAGGAGGGGGGGCGCTTTGCTGGCGGAGGTGGAGGAGACGCGGCGGTGTCGGGAGACCGAGCGGTGTCGCCTCCACCAGGAGCGCGGAAGAAGCCCTGGCAGCGGCCCAGCAGGCCTGGCAGTCCCGAGCGGCCGAGCTCCGATCGGCTCATCACCAGCATCGGGAGGAGCTGAGCCGAACCAAGAGAGACTGCGAGAGGGAGATCCGCCGACTGGTAGGACTGATCAGATGCGCGGTGCGTGGCTATGTTCCCAATTTCGTTGTATACCTGCAGTGCAATGACACCTAAGGCATTCTATTCTATTCTATTTCACAAGAAGAAAATGTCCGGTTGCTCGCTTCGCTTTTGTCACAGCAAAGGTGTTCTAGTCGATTCAAGAAAAAAATTGGCCGGTTGCTCTCTTTGTTTTTGTCACAATTCTGGCAAATGAGTTTGCCCGCCTGCCTGAGCGCTCCCCGTTTGTACATCCAGACGGATGAGATCAAGCTGAAAGACAGAGCGGTTAGTGTTTTGGATGAAGCCCTGGGGCCGGCCACGTCCACCGCCTTCAGCTGCAGACTCAGGCTGCCGAGCAGCAGATCGCTGCCCTGAGGGATTCCCAAAGGGCGGGCCTAAACTACCCTGGAAGTGGGGTCAACGCCGCTACTAGCAATCCTCTTCATTGCGTAAGCCACCTCATCACACACTTGCAGTACGCATGACTTAGTTCGTTGCTGGAGGAAGGTAGCACAAAAACAGTTTTGAACTTTGAACGAGTGCTTGTGTGTGTGTGTTGCGGGGCGTTTTCAGTCTCAGGAGGATCGGGACACGCGACGGTTTCATCTGAAAATCGCTGAGCTCAGCGCAGTCATCAGGAAACTGGAGGATCGAAACGCCCTGCTTTCTGAAGAGCGCAATGAACTGGTAATTTATTGACGGCACGCTTGAAGGTTTGCGCTACGTTTGATGCGCGCCATCCAGCGAGGCACCCATTGCGCTTGCTTATTAGTTGAGCGGCGCGGCGAGTCGGTTGCCTGGTAGATGTCTTTTATTGGGAGCCAAAGCCACGATTCCGTTCAAACCGATGCAAAAGGAATGGATACGTTCTGGCCCGCGTGTTGTGCGTCTTTCACATCCCGCACTTCATGCTTGCAGCTAAAGCGACTGAGAGAAACAGAAAGCCAGTTTCTGCCACTCCTGTACAAAAACAAACGCCTGAGCAGGAAGAATGAAGAACTCTCGCTGGTGCTGTGTCGCCTTGAAAACAAAGTGCGCTTTGTCACCCAGGAGAACGAGGAGATGGCAAGCTTGGTAAGTCGACGCGGACAACGGCGGCGTGCCAACAGAGTCCACTGCATTTGTGTTCCACAGAGAAGGCCTAGTTCGCTCAATGACCTGGACCGCGGTTGCGGCCAGCAGGACGGTGAAATGGAGTTCCTTCAAGTTGTGGAGCAGCGGCACATCATCGACGACTTGTCCAAGGTCTTCAGGCAGGCGACTCGGTGCACGTACGGCAGCGCCGCGCTCGCTCGCTGTCGCCAGGAAACCTTTTCCGTCCAAAGCTTGGCCGGCGGCCGCCATCCAAAAAATTGGCCCCTTAAATTCCGACCTTTCAAGCAGGAGCATTGTGCGCACGCGTTTGAACACGCTTTAGACTTGTTTTGCCGTTTTCAGCAGCTCAAAGCTCCCGTTTTGTCAGCGCCTTTGCCACTCGCTGTGCGCTGAAAACGACGGACTTGCCCGGCTGCTCAGCCCGTCAACCATGAGCCGCGAGCGCGACGTCATTGTCCGTAGGCAGATAGTGGCAAAATGCACCCTGTTAGAGTTGCGCTCGCTCCAACTTATTTTGCAAGAACCACACGGGAGACAAGTAAGTTCTTTTGGACACCTGCAGGTGGAGAGTCCATCCGTTGTACGAATGAAGTCTGACTCTCGGCTCCTGCACGAGCATTTTAATTAAGAGAAACAGGGTGGGTGTAAGAGTGGATTGAATAGAGGAAGCCCTTGACCTCTAGTCAAAACATAGCAAGGGGTGTTTTACAACTTTGTGTAGGAAGGGATAAGCGATAGGGATAAATAAGGGATAAATAATATTATTTATTACAGGTCGCAGTCAAAGTCAAAGCAACACAATGATACGATAAAGATAATCTGGAAAACCCTGACACACCCTGTAGTTGTCACTTTTGGAAAAGACGAGCGTCCCTCCAATCATCGCCGGTGACGTGTTTTTCAGGCTCTGGAGACAGGAGCTCATGTCAGAAATGTCATTGTGAGTCGCGTTTGTTTCTGCGCCGGAGCCGTTCGTTCCCTTTGCATCCAAAGAATCTCAAAGGCGGATTATTTGTGTCGACAGGAGAGAGATTTGCTGCTACGATACCGACGTCGAGAATCTCTGAGGAGGAACAAAGCGTGAGGTCCTGCAAGGTGAGTCTGTTTGTTTGCGGCTGCTTGGTGTTGCGCAAGATGAAATGGCCTTTTTCTCGCTATCGTTCCTCTCGTCGATTCATCGTGAGGTGTCGCTTCAGTTTGTTCAGAGAGATGTTTGCTTCCGCGCCCGCAGGTCATCGAAACATTTTACGGCTACGACGAAGACGTGTTGGTGGACTCGGACGGATCGTCCTTGTCTTTTCACACCGACAGAACCCCCGACACGGAACCCGAAGAGGTAGCCCGCCATTTCTGCCAGCGTATTGGCACCAAACATTCCTCTTCAGCCTGGAATCGGACTCGTCTTTGCGTCGCGGGTGCTTTGTCGCCGGTCTGACTGATTCTGGTACTAGTGCTGTGTTGCATTGGTGTGTGCATGAAGAGGCGGAGCTTCGCTACCGCCAGCTGACGCAAGAATATCAAGCGCTGCAACGAGCCTACGCTCTGCTAGCCCAGACCAGCGAAGGGGACTACGACGCCGAGAAGGAGATCAAGGTGGCGCCCCTTCCCGCAACCCCCGGCCGGGTCGCAGCCTCCCCGTTCTCACCCAGCCTCGGGTGTTCTCTGGTCTGAAAGGAGGAGGAGGAGCCTCCCTCCTCCTCCTTTCAGACCAGAGAAAAGCTGATGGTAGAAATGGGTCACTATCAAAGCAGAGTAGCAGATCTGGAGTCAGCGCTGAAGCAACAAGGACAGGTAAGCTCATCAATGAGCACACCTTTTTCTCAGACAAAATAGCTACATTCTTCAGTCACTCATCCGTCTGGCATTACTGGACCAACCCCCCCCCCCCCCCCCCCGAACGTGGCTGGGAAAATGCGGAGAAAAGCAAATGTCATTTTCCAGTCAACCAAAGAATTTGTGGATGAAAATGACACAACATTCCAAAGCTGTCCACGCGTTTGTCTCTTCTAGAATGTCAAGTGGGTGGAGGAGAAGCAGCTGCTGCGTCAGAGCAATCAGCAGTTGGCCGAAAAGGTGACGGAAAGAAAGGCGCTGGGCGGAGTCGCTTGGCGTCACACCTGTCGGGAAGCCCCGCAGATGAGGTCTGACTGTCTTTTCAGGTCAGGCGGATGGAGGCGGAAGAAGCGCGTCTGAAAGAGCACATCCAGGATATCCGAGACCAAAACGAACAGCTTGAGTTCCGCATCCTGGAGCTGGAGGTGGGAAGACTCGCACAAGCGTGTTGAGGCCAGAGATGTGACGGACGGACGGACGGACGGACGGACGGACGGATGCATGCCTCTGCCTTTCAGGAGAGGGAGTGGCGCTCCCCCGTCTTGAAGTTTCTGCAAGTCCGTTTCCCA
Organism: Syngnathus floridae; assembly: GCF_059516105.1. NCBI lineage: Eukaryota > Metazoa > Chordata > Actinopteri > Syngnathiformes > Syngnathidae > Syngnathus > Syngnathus floridae. Next base: position 1,165,894 of record NW_028284053.1, read on the forward strand.
GACGGCCTCAGCCCTTTGCAGATCTACTGCGAGGCCGAGGGCGTGAGCGTACGTAAGGCGTCCCTCGCAACCCTAACCTTAACCCGAGGTCCCAGAACACCTTACATTGCTCCTTGCGCCTTTCCCCCGGACATCGTCATCAGTGATCTGATGAAGAAGCTGGACATCCTGGGCTATAACGCCGTAAGTGTATGTCGAACTCCTTATGTTCGCACTCCACGAGACTCGGCGGCTCAAATGTGACTTTTGGAAGGCTTTGCGCTGAAAGAAGCTTGTTGACGCTGTGCCTTTGGGCTCTTGCAGAATCTCACCAACGAGGAGCAGGTGGTCGTGATTCACGCCAGGACCCTTCTCACCCTAGCCGAGAAGGTAACGCGCACGTCCACGCACGCTCTCGCATTCTGCTTATGTGACAGCAGCCTTTCCTCAGTGGTTAGAATACATCAAAGTGACCAAGTCAGCACTTCAACAGAAGATGTTGGACATTGAAAGTGAGAAGGTAGACAGACACGCGACATCAGCCAAGGGGAACTCCGGCAATGTGCCCCAACAATTCTGACCTTGAGCTGTGCTAGGATATGTTCTGCAAGCAGAAGGGCTACCTGGATGAAGAGTTGGACTTCAGGAAGTGTTCCATGGACCAGGCTCATAAGGTAAGCCGCCCTCAAATCTCCCGCCGGACCACTGATGGACGAGGATTGCGGCCCAGAGGATCCTGGAGCTGGAGGCCATGTTGTACGAGGCGCTACCGCAGCGGGACTGCCCCGCCACGGACGGCGAAAAAGCCAGCCACGCTGGCGTGAATGACGTGCTGACGGCGGATCAGAGAGAAGAGCTTAGGAGCGCCGTGGACCAATGGAAGCGAGCCCTGATGTGCGAGTTGAGGGAGCGCGACGCTTGCATCCTCCAAGAGAGAATGGATCTGCTGCACAGCGCGCAACAGGTAAGGGCCCAAAGCCAGCCCGGCACTTACTTGCACGCTTACTGGCTTTTGAATGCCACTTTCCATTTGTCCGTCCTAGAGGAACAAAGAGCTGAAAGAATTCATCGAAGCTCAGAAGAGACAAATCAAACAATTGGAGGAGAAGTTTCTGTTTCTCTTTCTATTCTTCTCCTTGGCCTTCATTCTGTGGCCCTAACACCAGCTGGTGAGTGAGCTCCAGCGGCACCGCACTCGACACCTCCGATACACTGCCAGCCGGTCTCAGACGTTGGCAGACGCTCCGATGCCAACGTATACCCCCCGCCACGGTGACAGAGGCACCGCGTCACACCGGCGCTCATCCAATCAGAAGGCAGGAAAAGCAAATTCACATGCAGGGCACTTTTGAACCAGAAGAGAGCGCCACAAAAAACGGTTGTTGCCCCAAACGCGCACTAAAAAGGGTCAGAATAACAAGAGTCCCACTGGCCAGCCGGGGCCACCCGTCCAGCTGTTTCTTCAGGGGGGAAAAAAATTGGAGTCACCGGTGAGTACATTTTGCATTTAGCTCTGCTTTTCTGCTTCTGTCTTCAAGTGTGTGGCATCCTGCGATCAAAGAGTCAGCCAACCCCAAAGCGGTTGACCTCAACGTCCCACCACCATGCCTACCAGAGCAGGTGACGTGATGCTTTGGACATCCTTCCGTCTCAGATGCCCAAAAGTACTCTTTGCCACATCTGCGGCAATACGGTGTCTTTTCAAAGGTGCAAATAAATCCAGCGTGGGCGGAACACGCACGTCTTCGGTTTTTCCCGCTTTGTTTGTGTGACAGCTGTTGTGAAAATTTTATACAAATAAAGTTGTATAGTACAGGTTTGGCCAAGCCGCAACTCCCGAACCGCATGCGGCTCTTTTATGTTCATATCAACATTTGTGTGTGTGTGTGTGTGTGGGGGGGGGGGGGGGTTGTGCGTGTTGGCTTCACTTGAGTTCAATTTGGTATTTTGGTCAAAAGCGCATGTGGTGAAATTCCACAAAGTAGGATGGGCAAACACATTTCTTTAAACTATGAGTGTCAATTGGGCTCTCGAAATGGCAGGGAAAAGATGCACAGCAAAACGAAAATACGTAGATGAACACAGGACGTTTTAATCAGAGTGGGAAAGTTTCTATTTTTTGTTGAACGTGATGGCAAACCATTCTGCCTGATATGTCAGACCTCAGCGCATTTCAAAGATTCAAATCTTCAGCGCCATGCACTTCAGCTCACTCCATGCTAACATTGATCAGGCGTCGAACCCGCATCATCATGCTTAAGAGGTGGCCATGCTAACCAGTGCGCCATTATGTCAACGCATAATAACTAAGTCTACTGGTCAAAACAGCGGTTACTATATGACGTCGCTACGTCGTGGTCACGTGACGCAGACAAGACGTCAATGGACGTGGGCAGAGTTAACTTGTTTAAAAGGGAGTAGGCAGAAGAAATATTTAATTTATTTATATCTATTTTGAGTGCACACCATTATGCCAATGCATAACAACTGTAAATCTACTAAACAAAACAGCGGTTGCTATATGACATCTGCCACGTCGTGGTCACGTGACATACGTGACGTCGATGGGCGTAACTTTCGCCGGAATTCAAATCCGCGGGGAGAGTTAACTTGTTTAAAAGAGAGTGGGCAGAAGAATTATTTAATTTATTTAAATCTATTTGGTGTGTGCGCCATTATGTCAATGCATAACAACTGTAAGTCGACTAAACAAAACAGCGGTTGCTATATGACGTCTGCCACGTCGTGGTCACGTGACGCGGACGTGACGTCGACGCCTACTTTACATCCCACCGATCACAGGACCCCTCGGCTGCATAACCGTGCCCCCTTCCCAACCAATCGGATTTGCTATACGCGAAAACGACGCCAATGGAAAGAGCTTCCGCCCAAATTTAAATCCGTGGGCGTGGCTCGCAGCAGGAAGTAGGAAAATGGCGGCGATGTTGACAAAGACACAGCGGATGGTAACATACGACTAACAAGAGAAATATTTTTATTTTCTGCTTGCAACTGGACCGTCCAGAGCGTACACGGTAAGTACAACTCATCGTTTTTAAAAAGAAGTACTTTTGTTGCCCTGAAAAGCGAGTGAGCGTGGCGTTTGTGGGGGACGTCGAATTTCGACGATTCTTTCTGGTCAACGGTTGTAAATGATTGTGTTGATTAAAAAAGAAAACTTGATGTAACTCTACTTTTAACTGCCGTTTCAGATAGATTTGGAATTGCATCACATCCAATTTTGCCTAGAGCGTACACGGTAAGTAACACTCGTTGTGTTTAAGGAGATTTACGTTTGTAATAGCAGAAGTGTAGCCGCGTTGCGTTGTACGTGTGAATGTTGGTCCGGGCGAAATGTTAATGTTTAATTTCATTCCTTTAGGTTCCACGGTGTTTGTTGGCTGCAAGTTTTCCACTGCAAGAAGAGGCTCATATCATTGACCAGGAGCGAGCTACAATGGTGAGTAGCCATAACATTTATGTTAAACACTTCCTATTTCATGTCTAACAGTACTTGATTTAACAAATAACCATAAATAAATACAGTGTGGGCACTGAAGTTAACATATGTGATTATACTGCCTAATCTGTCACCGAGTAGATTGTTGCAAAGTAATATAAGATCCAAAGTTGTAATTCAGAATAGTTTTCAAAAGAAGGCCATTAGAATTATATACAAGTCTGATTACCCTGAACAAGCTATTAATTAAATCACAAATTCTTCAATTCAAAGATTTGGTAGATTATCAGACAAATAATGTCTAACAGTAATTGATTTAACACATCACGATAAGTAGATTGAGTGTGGGCACTCTCAAGTTAACATATGTGATTATACTGCCCAATCTGTTACAGAGTATGTTGTTGCCAAGTAATGTAGAATAGATCCAAAGTAGTAATCCAGAATAGTTTTGAAGAGGCCATTAGAATGATAAACAAATCTGATTACCTTGAACATAATAACAAGCTAAGTGTTTAATATGTCCTATGAAGTCAAAATTGGGCACCATCATGTGGTGAAATTTGGAATTGCATCACATCCAATTTTGCCTGGGAACAAACAGATTACATAAATCTTAGTTTTGAATAAGCCACTCCTTCTCAAACAAGTAAACTCTGCCCATTTTGCGCAGTAGATGTTCTGTTAATATCTAGTATTTATACAAAGTCATAATTTAAATTGCTTTCAACCTTCATTCATCGGTTCAACCAACATTACTCGCTCTTATTACCAACTTGTATTGATTTAACTAAGCGTTTAATACTTCCTATCAGGTCTCAAATCGAGATTTGGCAAAATACAATTTCAGCAAATCCAATTTTGCCAGGGAACAAAAATAGATTAAATAAACTAAATAAGTCCTCTTCCCATTAAATAAATCAGAAAAGTCTGTCTTGTAACCAGTCCTCTTCAAACAAGTAAAGTCTGCCCATTTTGTGCCGTAGATTTTGTGTCTATGCCTAGTATTTAAACAAAATCATAATTTAAACGACTTCTTTCCTTCATTCACTTTGGAAATTTGGAATTGCAGCAAATCGAATTTTGGCAGGGAACAAAAATAGATCAATTAAACTAAATAAGTCTTCTTCCCATTAAATAAATTAAAAAAGTCTGTCTTGTAACCAGTCCTTTTCAAACAAGTAAAGTCTGCCCATTTTGTGCCGTCGATTTTGTGTTAATGCCTAGTATTTATACAAAATCATAATTTAAAGGACTTCATTCCTTCATTCACTTTGGAAATTTGGAATTGCAGCACATCAAATTTTGCCTGGGAAGAAAAGTAGATTAAATAAATTTAATAAGTCTTACTACTTCCCATTAAATAAATTAAATACGTCTTACTTGTTCCCACTCCTTTTCAAAACAGTAGTTTAAAACGAGGGCCCTTCACTCAATCTTTAACCTCAACCCCGCACGTTGTGTTGTATCTGTGAATGTTGGTTGTGGCCAAATGATAGTTTTCTTTCATTCGTTTAGGTTCCAAGAAAACTTGATGTAACTCTACTTTTAACTGCCGTTTCAGATAAGCGGGTATTACGTCGCAGTCAAATGCCGCGGATATGACGTAATTGCCCGAACCTCCGCCAAAATTCAAATCTGTTGGCGCGATGGCCGTGAGCCACTGAGCAGCGACGATTATCAACAGAAATATCTTTATTTTCTGCTTGCAACTGGACCGTCTAGAGCGTACACGGTAAGTAACACTCATTGTGTTTAAGGAGATTTACGTTTGTAATAGCAGAAGTGTAGCCGCGTTGCGTTGTACGTGTGAAAATTGGTCGAGGCGAAATGTTAATGTTTAATTTCATTCCTTTAGGTTCCACGGTGTTTGTTGGCTGCAAGTTTTCCACTGCAAGAAGAGGCTCGTATCATTGACCAGGAGCGAGCTACAATGGTGAGTAGCCATAACATTTATGTTAAACACTTCCTATTTCATGTCTAACAGTACTTGATTTAACAAATAACCATAAATAAATACAGTGTGGGCACTGAAGTTAACATATGTGATTATACTGCCTAATCTGTCACCGAGTAGATTGTTGCAAAGTAATATAAGATCCAAAGTTGTAATTCAGAATAGTTTTCAAAAGAAGGCCATTAGAATTATATACAAGTCTGATTACCCTGAACAAGCTATTAATTAAATCACAAATTCTTCAATTCAAAGATTTGGTAGATTATCAGACAAATAATGTCTAACAGTAATTGATTTAACACATCACGATAAGTAGATTGAGTGTGGGCACTCTCAAGTTAACATATGTGATTATACTGCCTAATCTGTTACAGAGTATGTTGTTGCCAAGTAATGTAGAATAGATCCAAAGTAGTAATCCAGAATAGTTTTGAAGAGGCCATTAGAATGATAAACAAATCTGATTACCTTGAACATAATAACAAGCTAAGTGTTTAATATGTCCTATGAAGTCAAAATTGGGCACCATCATGTGGTGAAATTTGGAATTGCATCACATCCAATTTTGCCTGGGAACAAACAGATTACATAAATCTTAGTTTTGAATAAGCCACTCCTTCTCAAACAAGTAAACTCTGCCCATTTTGCGCAGTAGATGTTCTGTTAATATCTAGTATTTATACAAAGTCATAATTTAAATTGCTTTCAACCTTCATTCATCGGTTCAACCAACATTACTCGCTCTTATTACCAACTTGTATTGATTTAACTAAGCGTTTAATACTTCCTATCAGGTCTCAAATCGAGATTTGGCAAAATACAATTTCAGCAAATCCAATTTTGCCAGGGAACAAAAATAGATTAAATAAACTAAATAAGTCCTCTTCCCATTAAATAAATCAGAAAAGTCTGTCTTGTAACCAGTCCTCTTCAAACAAGTAAAGTCTGCCCATTTTGTGCCGTAGATTTTGTGTCTATGCCTAGTATTTAAACAAAATCATAATTTAAACGACTTCTTTCCTTCATTCACTTTGGAAATTTGGAATTGCAGCAAATCGAATTTTGGCAGGGAACAAAAATAGATCAATTAAACTAAATAAGTCTTCTTCCCATTAAATAAATTAAAAAAGTCTGTCTTGTAACCAGTCCTTTTCAAACAAGTAAAGTCTGCCCATTTTGTGCCGTCGATTTTGTGTTAATGCCTAGTATTTATACAAAATCATAATTTAAAGGACTTCATTCCTTCATTCACTTTGGAAATTTGGAATTGCAGCACATCAAATTTTGCCTGGGAAGAAAAGTAGATTAAATAAATTTAATAAGTCTTACTACTTCCCATTAAATAAATTAAATACGTCTTACTTGTTCCCACTCCTTTTCAAAACCGTAGTTTAAAACGAGGGCCCTTCACTCAATCTTTAACCCCAACCCCGCACGTTGTGTTGTATCTGTGAATGTTGGTTGTGGCCAAATGATAGTTTTCTTTCATTCGTTTAGGTTCCAAGAAAACTTGATGTAACTCTACTTTTAACTGCCGTTTCAGATAAGCGGGTATTACGTCGCAGTCATGTGCCGTGGATATGACGTAATTGCCCGAACCTCCGCCAAAATTCAAATCTGTTGGCGCGATGGCCGTGAGCCACTGAGCAGCGACGATTATCAACAGAAATATCTTTATTTTCTGCTTGCAACTGGACCGTCTAGAGCGTACACGGTAAGTAACACTCATTGTGTTTAAGGAGATTTACGTTTGTAATAGCAGAAGTGTAGCCGCGTTGCGTTGTACGTGTGAAAATTGGTCGAGGCGAAATGTTAATGTTTAATTTCATTCCTTTACGTTCCACGGTGTTTGTTGGCTGCAAGTTTTCCACTGCAAGAAGAGGCTCGTATCATTGACCAGGAGCGAGCTACAATGGTGAGTAGCCATAACATTTATGTTAAACACTTCCTATTTCATGTCTAACAGTACTTGATTTAACAAATAACCATAAATAAATACAGTGTGGGCACTGAAGTTAACATATGTGATTATACTGCCTAATCTGTCACGGAGTAGATTGTTGCAAAGTAATATAAGATCCAAAGTTGTAATTCAGAATAGTTTTCAAAAGAAGGCCATTAGAATTATATACAAGTCTGATTACCCTGAACAAGCTATTAATTAAATCACAAATTCTTCAATTCAAAGATTTGGTAGATTATCAGACAAATAATGTCTAACAGTAATTGATTTAACACATCACGATAAGTAGATTGAGTGTGGGCACTCTCAAGTTAACATGTGATTATACTGCCTAATCTGTTACAGAGTATGTTGTTGCCAAGTAATGTAGAATAGATCCAAAGTAGTAATCCAGAATAGTTTTGAAGAGGCCATTAGAATGATAAACAAATCTGATTACCTTGAACATAATAACAAGCTAAGTGTTTAATATGTCCTATGAAGTCAAAATTGGGCACCATCATGTGGTGAAATTTGGAATTGCATCACATCCAATTTTGCCTGGGAACAAACAGATTACATAAATCTTAGTTTTGAATAAGCCACTCCTTCTCAAACAAGTAAACTCTGCCCATTTTGCGCAGTAGATGTTCTGTTAATATCTAGTATTTATACAAGTCATAATTTAAATTGCTTTCAACCTTCATTCATCGGTTCAACCAACATTACTCGCTCTTATTACCAACTTGTATTGATTTAACTAAGCGTTTAATACTTCCTATCAGGTCTCAAATCGAGATTTGGCAAAATACAATTTCAGCAAATCCAATTTTGCCAGGGAACAAAAATAGATTAAATAAACTAAATAAGTCCTCTTCCCATTAAATAAATCAGAAAAGTCTGTCTTGTAACCAGTCCTCTTCAAACAAGTAAAGTCTGCCCATTTTGTGCCGTAGATTTTGTGTCTATGCCTAGTATTTAAACAAAATCATAATTTAAACGACTTCTTTCCTTCATTCACTTTGGAAATTTGGAATTGCAGCAAATCGAATTTTGGCAGGGAACAAAAATAGATCAATTAAACTAAATAAGTCTTCTTCCCATTAAATAAATTAAAAAAGTCTGTCTTGTAACCAGTCCTTTTCAAACAAGTAAAGTCTGCCCATTTTGTGCCGTCGATTTTGTGTTAATGCCTAGTATTTATACAAAATCATAATTTAAAGGACTTCATTCCTTCATTCACTTTGGAAATTTGGAATTGCAGCACATCAAATTTTGCCTGGGAAGAAAAGTAGATTAAATAAATTTAATAAGTCTTACTACTTCCCATTAAATAAATTAAATACGTCTTACTTGTTCCCACTCCTTTTCAAAACAGTAGTTTAAAACGAGGTCCCTTCACTCAACCTTTAACCCCAACCCCGCACGTTGTGTTGTATCTGTGAATGTTGGTTGTGGCCAAATGATAGTTTTCTTTCATTCGTTTAGGTTCCACGGTGTTTGTTGGCTATGTTTTCCACTGTCAGAAGGATGAAAATACAAAGTACAACACTTGGACGTGGGCGAAGACGTCACCGGTGAGTCCTTCCTTCCTATTTATTTACCTTCTAGATGCTAGAGGCTAAGTGTTAGAGGCTAAGTGTTAGAGGCTAAGTGTTAAACACAATACGAACAACACAACGATACTGCACTGAACAACACGATACCGCACTGAGAAACACGATACCGCACTGAACAACACGATACCGCACTGAACAACACCATGCCGCACTGAACAACACCATGCCGCACTGAACAACATTATGCCGCACTGAACAACACCATGCCGCACTAAACAACACCATGCCGCACTGAACAACACCATGCCTCACTGAACGACACCATGCCGCACTGAAAGACACCATGCCGCACTGAACGACACCATGCCGCACTGAAAGACACCATCCCGCACTGAACACCATGCCGCACTGAACAACACCATCCTGCACTGAACAACACCATCCCGCACTGAACAACACCATGCCGCACTGAACAACATTATGCCGCACTGAACAACACCATGCCGCACTGAACAACACCATGCCGCACTGAACAACATTATGCCGCACTGAACAACACCATGCCGCACTGAACAACACCATGCCGCACTGAACAACACCATGCCGCACTGAACAACATTATGCCGCACTGAACAACACCATGCCGCACTGAACAACACCATCCTGCACTGAACAACACCATTCCGCATTGAACACCATGCCGCACTGAACAACACCATCCCGCACTGAACAACACCATCCCGCACTGAACAACACCATGCCGCACTGAACAACATTATGCCGCACTGAACAACATTATGCCGCACTGAACAACACCATGCCGCACTGAACAACACCATGCCGCACTGAACAACACCATGCCGCACTGAACAACATTATAACGCACTGAACAACACCATCCCGCACTGAACAACACCATGCCGCACTAAACAACATTATGCCGCACTGAACAACATTATGCCGAAATGAACAACACCATGCCGCACTGAACAACACCATGCCGCACTGAACAACACCATCCTGCACTGAACAAAACCATCCCGCACTGAACAACACCATGCCGCACTGAACAACACCATGCCGCACTGAACAACACCATGCCGCAATGAACAACACCATCCCGCACTGAACAACATTATGCCGCACTGAACAACATTATGCCGCACTGAACAACATTATGCCGCACTGAACAACATTATGCCGCACTGAACAACACCATGCCGCACTGAACAACACCATGCCGCACTGAACAACACCATGCCGCACTGAACAACACCATGCCGCACTGAACAACACGATCCCGCATTGAACAACACCATGCCGCACTGAACAACACCATCCTGCACTGAACAACACCATCCCGCACTGAACAACACCATGCCGCAATGAACAACACCATCCCGCACTGAACAACACCATGCCGCACTGAGCAACACCATGCCGCACTGAACAACACCATCCTGCACTGAACAACACCATGCCGCACTGAACAACACCATTCCGCACTGAACAACACCATGCCGCACTGAACAACATTACGCTGCACTGAACAACACCATGCCGCACTGAACAACACCATGCCGCACTGAACAACACCATGCCGCATTGAACAACACCATGCCGCATTGAACAACACCATGCCGCACTGAACAACACCATCCTGCACTGAACAACACCATGCCGCATTGAACAACACCATGCCGCACTGAACAACACCATCCTGCACTGAACAACACCATCCCGCACTGAACAACACCATCCCGCATTGAACAACACCATCCTGCACTGAACAACACCATGCCGCACTGAACAACACCATGCCGCACTGAACAACACCATTCCGCACTGAACAACACCATGCCGCACTGAACAACACCATCCCGCACTGAAAAACACCATGCCGCATTGAACAACATCATCCTGCACTGAACAACACCATCCTGCACTGAACAACACCATGCCGCACTGAACAACACCATGCCGCACTGAACAACACCATGCCGCACTGAACAACACCATGCCGCACTGAACAACATTATGCCGCACTGAACAACATTATGTCGCACTGAACAACACCATGCCGCACTGAACAACACCATGCCGCACTGAACAACATTATGCCGCACTGAAAAACACCATGCCGCACTGAACAACACCATCCCGCACTGAACAACACCATGCCGCATTGAACAACACCATGCCGCACTGAACAACACCATGCTGCACTGAACAACATTATGCTGCACTGAACAACACGATCCTGCATTGAACAACACCATGCCGCACTGAACAACACCATCCTGCACTGAACAACACCATCCTGCACTGAACAACACCACCCCGCACTGAACAACACGATCCCGCATTGAACACCATCCCGCACTGAACAACACCATGCCGCACTGAACAACACCATTCCGCACTGAACAACACCATGCCGCACTGAACAACACCATGCCGCACTGAACAACACCATGCCGCACTGAACAACACCATGCCGCACTGAACAACATTATGCCGCACTGAACAACACCATGCCGCACTGAACAACACCATCCCGCACTGAACAACACCATGCCGCATTGAACAACACCATGCCGCACTGAACAACACCATCCTGCACTGAACAACACCATCCCGCACTAAACAACACCATGCCGCACTGAACAACATTATGGCGCACTGGACAACATTATGCCGCACTGAACAACACCATGCCGCACTGAACAACACCATGCCGCACTGAACAACACCATGCCGCACTGAACAACACCATGCCGCACTGAACAACATTATGCCGCACTGAACAACACCATGCCGCACTGAACAACACCATGCCGCACTGAACAACACGATCCCGCATTGAACAACACCATCCTGCACTGAACAACACCATGCCGCACTGAACAACACCATGCCGCACTGAACAACACCATTCCGCACTGAACAACACCATGCCGCACTGAACAACACCATCCTGCACTGAACAACACCATCCCGCACTGAACAACACCATGCCGCATTAAACAACACCATGCCGCACTGAACAACACCATCCTGCACTGAACAACACCATGCCGCACTGAACAACACCATGCCGCACTGAACAACACCATGCCGCACTGAACAACATTATGCCGCACTGAACAACATTATGCCGCACTAAACAACATTATGTCGCACTGAACAACACCATGCCGCACTGAACAACACCATGCTGCACTGAACAACATTATGCCGCACTGAACAACACGATCCCGCATTGAACAACACCATCCCGCAGTGAACAACACCATGCCGCATTGAACAACACCATGCCGCACTGAACAACACCATGCTGCACTGAACAACATTATGCTGCACTGAACAACACGATCCTGCATTGAACAACACCATGCCGCACTGAACAACACCATCCTGCACTGAACAACACCATGCCGCACTGAACAACACCATGCCGCACTGAACAACATTATGCCGCACTGAAAAACACCAGGCCGCACTGAACAACACCATCCCGCACTGAACAACACCATGCCGCATTGAACAACACCATGCCGCACTGAACAACACCATGCTGCACTGAACAACATTATGCTGCACTGAACAACACGATCCTGCATTGAACAACACCATGCCGCACTGAACAACACCATCCTGCACTGAACAACACCATCCTGCACTGAACAACACCACCCCGCACTGAACAACATGATCCCGCATTGAACAACACCATCCCGCACTGAACAACACCATGCCGCACTGAACAACACCATTCCGCACTGAACAACACCATGCCGCACTGAACAACACCATGCCGCACTGAACAACACCATGCCGCACTGAACAACACCATGCCGCACTGAACAACATTATGCCGCACTGAACAACACCATGCCGCACTGAACAACACCATCCCGCACTGAACAACACCATGCCGCATTGAACAACACCATGCCGCACTGAACAACACCATCCTGCACTGAACAACACCATCCCGCACTAAACAACACCATGCCGCACTGAACAACATTATGGCGCACTGGACAACATTATGCCGCACTGAACAACACCATGCTGCACTGAACAACATTATGCTGCACTGAAAAACACGATCCTGCATTGAACAACACCATGCCGCACTGAACAACACCATCCTGCACTGAACAACACCATGCCGCACTGAACAACACCATGCCGCACTGAACAACATTATGCCGCACTGAAAAACACCATGCCGCACTGAACAACACCATCCCGCACTGAACAACACCATGCCGCATTGAACAACACCATGCCGCACTGAACAACACCATGCTGCACTGAACAACATTATGCTGCACTGAACAACACGATCCTGCATTGAACAACACCATGCCGCACTGAACAACACCATCCTGCACTGAACAACACCATCCTGCACTGAACAACACCACCCCGCACTGAACAACATGATCCCGCATTGAACAACACCATCCCGCACTGAACACCATGCCGCACTGAACAACACCATTCCGCACTGAACAACACCATGCCGCACTGAACAACACCATGCCGCACTGAACAACACCATGCCGCACTGAACAACACCATGCCGCACTGAACAACACCATGCCGCACTGAACAACACCATGCTGCACTGAACAACACCATGCCGCACTGAACAACATTATGCCGCACTGAACAACACCATGCCGCACTTAACAACACCATCCTGCACTGAACAACACCATGCCGCATTGAACAACACCATGCCGCACTGAACAACACCATCCTGCACTGAACAACACCATCCCGCACTAAACAACACCATGCCGCACTGAACAACATTATGGCGCACTGGACAACATTATGCCGCACTGAACAACACCATGCTGCACTGAACAACATTATGCTGCACTGAACAACACGATCCTGCATTGAACAACACCATGCCGCATTGAACAACACCATGCCGCACTGAACAACACCATGCTGCACTGAACAACATTATGCTGCACTGAACAACACGATCCTGCATTGAACAACACCATGCCGCACTGAACAACACCATCCTGCACTGAACAACACCTTTCCACACTGAACAACACCATGCCGCACTGAACAACATTATGCCGCACTGAACAACACCATGCCGCACTGAACAACACCATGCCGCACTGAACAACACCATGCCGCACTGAACAACACCATGCCGCAATGAACAACACCATCCCGCACTGAACAACACCATGCCGCATTGAACAACACCATGCCGCACTGAACAACACCATCCCGCACTGAACAACACCATCCCGCACTGAACAACACCATGCCGCACTGAACAACATTATGGCGCACTGAACAACATTATGCCGCACTGAACAACACCATGCCGCACTGAACAACACCATGCCGCACTGAACAACACCATGCCGCACTGAACAACACGACGTCGCACTGAACAACACGACGCCGCACAGAACAACACGACGCCGCACAGAATAACACAATACCGCACAGAACAACACAATACCGCACAAACAGTTTTAGATAATATTACGTCGCAGTCATGTGACGCGGACATGACGTCAATAGGCGGAACTCACGGCAAAATTATAATCCGTGGGCGTGGCTTGCAACAGGAAGTAGGAAAGCGGCAGTTCTGGCAAACAAGACACAGCGGTTAGTAACACGATGACTAACAAGGCAAATATTTTTGTTTTCAGCTTGCAACTTGACCGTCTAGAGCGTACAAGGTAATTACAACTGTTTTTTTTTAGCCCTGAAAAGCGAGGGAGTGTGGCGTTTGGGAGGAATGTCGAACTCGGCGTCTGCTTCCAGCCACAGACGCCAAATTTCGACGATTATTTCGACTGGTCAACGGTTGTAAATTATTGCGTTGACTAAAAACTTTATTTAACTCTACTCTTAACTTTGCCGTTTCAGATATGCGGGTATTACACCGCGGAAATGACGTCAATAGGCTGAACTCTCACCAAAATTCAAATCTGTGGGCGCAATGGCCTTGAGCGAGACACCGGATACAAACACGACGATTATCAACAGAAATATCTTTATTTTCTGCTTGCAAGTGGACCGTCTAGAGCGTACACGGTAAGTACAACTCATTGTGTTTAAAAAGATTTACGTTTGTGTAGTTTGCGTTGCGTTGTATCTGTGAATGTTGGTTGAGGCTAAATGTTAATGTTTAATTTCATTCCTTTAGGTTCCACGGTGTTTGTTGGCTGTATGTTTTCCACTGCAAGAAGAGGCTCGTATCATTGACCAGCAGGAGCTACAATGGTGAGTACCCCTTTCGTCTTCCATTTATGTTAAACACTTCCTATTTCATGTCTAACAGTACTCGATTTAACAAATAACCATAAATAAATACAGTGTGGGCAGTCACGTTAACATATGTGATTATCCTGCCTAATATGTTTATCACAAATATGTCACTAATCACTAATATGTTTATTTGTTTATCACAACACCTTTGGACCTTCAGCAATCGATTATTTACCTTCATCTACATAGAGACAGAACGATGGTGTCTTAAACATCTCATTCATTTCACCAAATAACTTCACGCAGGTGGATAACGGCCGTCTCGGTCACGCTATGTTGCGTGATGCAGTTTTGAAGAACCAAATGCATTTATTCAATGAATAAGTCAAGCTAGTTCTATGTTTATGATGTTGTAAGTTACGGTACCGATTGAAGTTGAGTTCGAAGCCAGTGGAAAACAGCGCTGCGTTTGTGCTCTCCAGGTACAAATGTTGTGATCTCTGACTGACGACCGGGCGAGACTCGAGTAAGAGATGTCCAAACGAGCTCCGGCAGGGCGGGCCAAGGCGGAGCGAACGGACGCCCTTCAGGCCGCCAATGACGAGCTGAGAACCAAACTGATGGACGTCCAGTTAGAACTTCAGCAGGAGAAGAACAAGGTGAAAACCTCAACAGACAGACACTGCCTGCCTCCCTGCCTGCCTCCCTGCCTGCCTCCCTGCCTGCCTCCCTCCCTCCCAGTTTTCCCGATGTAGATTAGACATGCGTGTGCCATGACTGTGTCAGCCTACATCAACAAATGCACCGAGGACGTCAGCACCACTAAGAATATCATCACCCGGGGCAACCAACGACCCTGGATGACTGAGGAGGTACGTCAAACGCTACGAGCGCGGAACTCTGCCTTCAAGTCTGGCGACAAGGAGACACTGAGGACAGCGAGAGCCAACTTGAACCGTGCCATCAGGATAGCGAAGCGAGACCGCAGTCGAAAATTTCAGGATCGTTTACACGACGTCAAAAACATCAGGAGTATGTGGCAAGGCATACGGGCGATTACAGACTACAACTCACCCCCCCCCCCCCGGTGGGTGTAGTTGATGCTGACTTTCTAAATGGTCTAAATAACTTCTTTGGGAGGTTCGAGGCACTAAACGGCACTCCAGCAGTTAAAACTGTCCCCCATCAGGAAGAGGAGGTACTCTGCCTTGACTCCGCCGATGTGTTGAAGACCCTGAGGAGAGTCAACCCCTGTAAGGCCCCTGGCCCCGACAACATTCCTGGGCGTGTGTTCAGGGAATGTGCAAGTCATCTGGCTGGGGTCATCACAGACATTTTTAACACCTCGCTGGGCCAAGCCACAGTGCCGGCGTGCTTTAAGTGTCATCATTTAATGATTACCGGCCTGTTGCACTGACTCCGGTTATGATGAAGTGCTTCGAAAGGCTGCTTAAAGGTCACATCGTTTCCAGACTCCCCCTATTATTTGACCCGTTCCAGTTTGCCGACCGGCAAAACCGCTCCACTCAGGACGCCATCTCCTCCGTTCTTCACCTGAGCCTGGCTCACCTGGAGGAGAAGAACACCCATGTGCGGAGGCTGTTCCTGGACTTCAGCTCAGCGTTTAACACCATCATCCCACAGCATCTGGTAGGAAAATTGGAACACCTGGGCTTCAACACCCCCCTTCGCAACTGGCTGCTAGACTTCCTCACCAACAGACCTCAGTCAGTCCGGGTCGGACAGAACACCTCTGATGTCATCACCCTCAGCACAGGCTCCCTTCAGGGCTGCGTCCTGAGCCCCCTGCTGTGCACCCTGATGACACACGACTGCGTCCTCAGGTTCACCACCAATCACATCGTGAAGTCAGCAGACGACACAACGGTGGTGGGGCTCATCAGAGACAACAACGACCTGGACTACAGAGAGGAGGTGGAGCAGCTGGTGGGCTGGTGCAGAGAAAACAGCCTGATCCTGAATGAGGAGAAGATGAAGGAGATCATCGTCGACTTCAGGAAAAAACAGCCTCACCACGCTCCACTGATCATCAACAGCTCAGCTGTGGAGGTGGTCAGCACCACCAAATTCCTGGGGGTCCACATCACAGAAGACCTCACCTGGACTATGAACACTACGGCACTGGTCAAGAGGGCACAGAAGCGCTTGTACTTCCTGCGGAGGATGAGGAGAGCCCACCTGCCCCCACCCATCATGAGGACGTTCTACAGGAGCACCATAGAGAGCATTCTGACAAGCTGTCTCTCTGTGTGGTGTGGAGGCTGCACCGCCTCCGATTGGAAGAACGTGAGGAGAGTGGTGAGGACAGCAGAGAGGATCATAGGGGCTCCTCTTCCCTCCATTCAGGACATTTCATCTCAGCGCTGCATGTCCCGTGCCCGTAACATCATCAATGACCCATCACACCCCCACCATGGACTGTTCTCCCTGCTGCCCTCTGGGAAGAGGTTTGCAGCATCCGCTGCAGGTCCACCAGGTTCTGCAACAGCTTTTTCCCTGCTGTCATCAGACTGTTGAACACTAGAACTGTTGAGCTCTAAACTGAACTCTGCATCACACATTCACAGAACTGTACTTTATGACACTACGGACCTCTATCTTGCACTATCTCGCACTACCAACTTTACTGAACTTGTATAAACCCTTTAAATAGAAGTTTAATACATGGTTTAGCATTCCTCTGCACACTCTTGAATACTGTTTTGCCTACTTGCACTATTGCATAATTATCACTGCTGCACTTTATACTTATTTTTAATATATATATATATATATATATATATATATATATATATATATATAGTATATATGTATATATATATATTTTCATAGGGTATGTTACTTCTATTCAACTGCAATATCACTACTTTGTTGTAAGACGTATGCAACGGAATTTCGTTTTGTATGCACCATGTGCAGACAAGATGACAATAAAGTTCGTCTAAGTCTAAGTCATGTCAGGTCAGCTGTCTGGAGAGAGAGAGAAGTCAGGACCTGCGGGCGGAGCACCACCGTGCCACCGCCGCCATGACGGAACTCAAAAGCAAACTCCATGAGGAGAAGCAGAAAGAGTTAGCCATTACCAGGGAGACATTACTGCGGCAGCATGAAATGGAGCTGATGAGAGTGATCAAAATCAAAGATGGAGAGATCCAGCGACTGAATGCCTTGGTCCTCAGCCTGAGGGACGGCTCCATGGACAAGGTGATCCGCTCTATCCGTGTCTGACTATCCGCACGCCACGTCGGGCTTCGATGCGGCCGCTACCGTATTGTGTAGCTTGTCCCCAGTAAGCGTCGCGGCGCTCCGTTGCGGTCTCAACGGCCCGGTGTGGCGCAATGTCTGCTCAGGTGAGGAGGGGGGGCGCTTTGCTGGCGGAGGTGGAGGAGACGCGGCGGTGTCGGGAGACCGAGCGGTGTCGCCTCCACCAGGAGCGCGGAAGAAGCCCTGGCAGCGGCCCAGCAGGCCTGGCAGTCCCGAGCGGCCGAGCTCCGATCGGCTCATCACCAGCATCGGGAGGAGCTGAGCCGAACCAAGAGAGACTGCGAGAGGGAGATCCGCCGACTGGTAGGACTGATCAGATGCGCGGTGCGTGGCTATGTTCCCAATTTCGTTGTATACCTGCAGTGCAATGACACCTAAGGCATTCTATTCTATTCTATTTCACAAGAAGAAAATGTCCGGTTGCTCGCTTCGCTTTTGTCACAGCAAAGGTGTTCTAGTCGATTCAAGAAAAAAATTGGCCGGTTGCTCTCTTTGTTTTTGTCACAATTCTGGCAAATGAGTTTGCCCGCCTGCCTGAGCGCTCCCCGTTTGTACATCCAGACGGATGAGATCAAGCTGAAAGACAGAGCGGTTAGTGTTTTGGATGAAGCCCTGGGGCCGGCCACGTCCACCGCCTTCAGCTGCAGACTCAGGCTGCCGAGCAGCAGATCGCTGCCCTGAGGGATTCCCAAAGGGCGGGCCTAAACTACCCTGGAAGTGGGGTCAACGCCGCTACTAGCAATCCTCTTCATTGCGTAAGCCACCTCATCACACACTTGCAGTACGCATGACTTAGTTCGTTGCTGGAGGAAGGTAGCACAAAAACAGTTTTGAACTTTGAACGAGTGCTTGTGTGTGTGTGTTGCGGGGCGTTTTCAGTCTCAGGAGGATCGGGACACGCGACGGTTTCATCTGAAAATCGCTGAGCTCAGCGCAGTCATCAGGAAACTGGAGGATCGAAACGCCCTGCTTTCTGAAGAGCGCAATGAACTGGTAATTTATTGACGGCACGCTTGAAGGTTTGCGCTACGTTTGATGCGCGCCATCCAGCGAGGCACCCATTGCGCTTGCTTATTAGTTGAGCGGCGCGGCGAGTCGGTTGCCTGGTAGATGTCTTTTATTGGGAGCCAAAGCCACGATTCCGTTCAAACCGATGCAAAAGGAATGGATACGTTCTGGCCCGCGTGTTGTGCGTCTTTCACATCCCGCACTTCATGCTTGCAGCTAAAGCGACTGAGAGAAACAGAAAGCCAGTTTCTGCCACTCCTGTACAAAAACAAACGCCTGAGCAGGAAGAATGAAGAACTCTCGCTGGTGCTGTGTCGCCTTGAAAACAAAGTGCGCTTTGTCACCCAGGAGAACGAGGAGATGGCAAGCTTGGTAAGTCGACGCGGACAACGGCGGCGTGCCAACAGAGTCCACTGCATTTGTGTTCCACAGAGAAGGCCTAGTTCGCTCAATGACCTGGACCGCGGTTGCGGCCAGCAGGACGGTGAAATGGAGTTCCTTCAAGTTGTGGAGCAGCGGCACATCATCGACGACTTGTCCAAGGTCTTCAGGCAGGCGACTCGGTGCACGTACGGCAGCGCCGCGCTCGCTCGCTGTCGCCAGGAAACCTTTTCCGTCCAAAGCTTGGCCGGCGGCCGCCATCCAAAAAATTGGCCCCTTAAATTCCGACCTTTCAAGCAGGAGCATTGTGCGCACGCGTTTGAACACGCTTTAGACTTGTTTTGCCGTTTTCAGCAGCTCAAAGCTCCCGTTTTGTCAGCGCCTTTGCCACTCGCTGTGCGCTGAAAACGACGGACTTGCCCGGCTGCTCAGCCCGTCAACCATGAGCCGCGAGCGCGACGTCATTGTCCGTAGGCAGCTAGTGGCAAAATGCACCCTGTTAGAGTTGCGCTCGCTCCAACTTATTTTGCAAGAACCACACGGGAGACAAGTAAGTTCTTTTGGACACCTGCAGGTGGAGAGTCCATCCGTTGTACGAATGAAGTCTGACTCTCGGCTCCTGCACGAGCATTTTAATTAAGAGAAACAGGGTGGGTGTAAGAGTGGATTGAATAGAGGAAGCCCTTGACCTCTAGTCAAAACATAGCAAGGGGTGTTTTACGACTTTGTGTAGGAAGGGATAAGCGATAGGGATAAATAAGGGATAAATAATATTATTTATTACAGGTCGCAGTCAAAGTCAAAGCAACACAATGATACGATAAAGATAATCTGGAAAACCCTGACACACCCTGTAGTTGTCACTTTTGGAAAAGACGAGCGTCCCTCCAATCATCGCCGGTGACGTGTTTTTCAGGCTCTGGAGACAGGAGCTCATGTCAGAAATGTCATTGTGAGTCGCGTTTGTTTCTGCGCCGGAGCCGTTCGTTCCCTTTGCATCCAAAGAATCTCAAAGGCGGATTATTTGTGTCGACAGGAGAGAGATTTGCTGCTACGATACCGACGTCGAGAATCTCTGAGGAGGAACAAAGCGTGAGGTCCTGCAAGGTGAGTCTGTTTGTTTGCGGCTGCTTGGTGTTGCGCAAGATGAAATGGCCTTTTTCTCGCTATTGTTCCTCTCGTCGATTCATCGTGAGGTGTCGCTTCAGTTTGTTCAGAGAGATGTTTGCTTCCGCGCCCGCAGGTCATCGAAACATTTTACGGCTACGACGAAGACGTGTTGGTGGACTCGGACGGATCGTCCTTGTCTTTTCACACCGACAGAACCCCCGACACGGAACCCGAAGAGGTAGCCCGCCATTTCTGCCAGCGTATTGGCACCAAACATTCCTCTTCAGCCTGGAATCGGACTCGTCTTTGCGTCGCGGGTGCTTTGTCGCCGGTCTGACTGATTCTGGTACTAGTGCTGTGTTGCATTGGTGTGTGCATGAAGAGGCGGAGCTTCGCTACCGCCAGCTGACGCAAGAATATCAAGCGCTGCAACGAGCCTACGCTCTGCTAGCCCAGACCAGCGAAGGGGACTACGACGCCGAGAAGGAGATCAAGGTGGCGCCCCTTCCCGCAACCCCCGGCCGGGTCGCAGCCTCCCCGTTCTCACCCAGCCTCGGGTGTTCTCTGGTCTGAAAGGAGGAGGAGGAGCCTCCCTCCTCCTCCTTTCAGACCAGAGAAAAGCTGATGGTAGAAATGGGTCACTATCAAAGCAGAGTAGCAGATCTGGAGTCAGCGCTGAAGCAACAAGGACAGGTAAGCTCATCAATGAGCACACCTTTTTCTCAGACAAAATAGCTACATTCTTCAGTCACTCATCCGTCTGGCATTACTGGACCAACCCCCCCCCCCCCCCCCCCCCGAACGTGGCTGGGAAAATGCGGAGAAAAGCAAATGTCATTTTCCAGTCAACCAAAGAATTTGTGGATGAAAATGACACAACATTCCAAAGCTGTCCACGCGTTTGTCTCTTCTAGAATGTCAAGTGGGTGGAGGAGAAGCAGCTGCTGCGTCAGAGCAATCAGCAGTTGGCCGAAAAGGTGACGGAAAGAAAGGCGCTGGGCGGAGTCGCTTGGCGTCACACCTGTCGGGAAGCCCCGCAGATGAGGTCTGACTGTCTTTTCAGGTCAGGCGGATGGAGGCGGAAGAAGCGCGTCTGAAAGAGCACATCCAGGATATCCGAGACCAAAACGAACTGCTTGAGTTCCGCATCCTGGAGCTGGAGGTGGGAAGACTCGCACAAGCGTGTTGAGGCCAGAGATGTGACGGACGGACGGACGGACGGACGGACGGATGCATGCCTCTGCCTTTCAGGAGAGGGAGTGGCGCTCCCCCGTCTTGAAGTTTCTGCAAGTCCGTTTCCCAGACGGCCTCAGCCCTTTGCAGATCTACTGCGAGGCCGAGG
Source organism: Syngnathus floridae (assembly GCF_059516105.1). Classification (NCBI taxonomy): domain Eukaryota; kingdom Metazoa; phylum Chordata; class Actinopteri; order Syngnathiformes; family Syngnathidae; genus Syngnathus; species Syngnathus floridae. Next base: position 1,188,187 of record NW_028284053.1, read on the forward strand.
GCGTGAGCGTACGTAAGGCGTCCCTCGCAACCCTAACCTTAACCCGAGGTCCCAGAACACCTTACATTGCTCCTTGCGCCTTTCCCCCGGACATCGTCATCAGTGATCTGATGAAGAAGCTGGACATCCTGGGCTATAACGCCGTAAGTGTATGTCGAACTCCTTATGTTCGCACTCCACGAGACTCGGCGGCTCAAATGTGACTTTTGGAAGGCTTTGCGCTGAAAGAAGCTTGTTGACGCTGTGCCTTTGGGCTCTTGCAGAATCTCACCAACGAGGAGCAGGTGGTCGTGATTCACGCCAGGACCCTTCTCACCCTAGCCGAGAAGGTAACGCGCACGTCCACGCACGCTCTCGCATTCTGCTTATGTGACAGCAGCCTTTCCTCAGTGGTTAGAATACATCAAAGTGACCAAGTCAACACTTCAACAGAAGATGTTGGACATTGAAAGTGAGAAGGTAGACAGACACGCGACATCAGCCAAGGGGAACTCCGGCAATGTGCCCCAACAATTCTGACCTTGAGCTGTGCTAGGATATGTTCTGCAAGCAGAAGGGCTACCTGGATGAAGAGTTGGACTTCAGGAAGTGTTCCATGGACCAGGCTCATAAGGTAAGCCGCCCTCAAATCTCCCGCCGGACCACTGATGGACGAGGATTGCGGCCCAGAGGATCCTGGAGCTGGAGGCCATGTTGTACGAGGCGCTACCGCAGCGGGACTGCCCCGCCACGGACGGCGAAAAAGCCAGCCACGCTGGCGTGAATGACGTGCTGACGGCGGATCAGAGAGAAGAGCTTAGGAGCGCCGTGGACCAATGGAAGCGAGCCCTGATGTGCGAGTTGAGGGAGCGCGACGCTTGCATCCTCCAAGAGAGAATGGATCTGCTGCACAGCGCGCAACAGGTAAGGGCCCAAAGCCAGCCCGGCACTTACTTGCACGCTTACTGGCTTTTGAATGCCACTTTCCATTTGTCCGTCCTAGAGGAACAAAGAGCTGAAAGAATTCATCGAAGCTCAGAAGAGACAAATCAAACAATTGGAGGAGAAGTTTCTGTTTCTCTTTCTATTCTTCTCCTTGGCCTTCATTCTGTGGCCCTAACACCAGCTGGTGAGTGAGCTCCAGCGGCACCGCACTCGACACCTCCGATACACTGCCAGCCGGTCTCAGACGTTGGCAGACGCTCCGATGCCAACGTATACCCCCCGCCACGGTGACAGAGGCACCGCGTCACACCGGCGCTCATCCAATCAGAAGGCAGGAAAAGCAAATTCACATGCAGGGCACTTTTGAACCAGAAGAGAGCGCCACAAAAAACGGTTGTTGCCCCAAACGCGCACTAAAAAGGGTCAGAATAACAAGAGTCCCACTGGCCAGCCGGGGCCACCCGTCCAGCTGTTTCTTCAGGGGGGAAAAAAATTGGAGTCACCGGTGAGTACATTTTGCATTTAGCTCTGCTTTTCTGCTTCTGTCTTCAAGTGTGTGGCATCCTGCGATCAAAGAGTCAGCCAACCCCAAAGCGGTTGACCTCAACGTCCCACCACCATGCCTACCAGAGCAGGTGACGTGATGCTTTGGACATCCTTCCGTCTCAGATGCCCAAAAGTACTCTTTGCCACATCTGCGGCAATACGGTGTCTTTTCAAAGGTGCAAATAAATCCAGCGTGGGCGGAACACGCACGTCTTCGGTTTTTCCCGCTTTGTTTGTGTGACAGCTGTTGTGAAAATTTTATACAAATAAAGTTGTATAGTACAGGTTTGGCCAAGCCGCAACTCCCGAACCGCATGCGGCTCTTTTATGTTCATATCAACATTTGTGTGTGTGTGTGTGTGTGTGTGTGTGGGGGGGGGGTTGTGCGTGTTGGCTTCACTTGAGTTCAATTTGGTATTTTGGTCAAAAGCGCATGTGGTGAAATTCCACAAAGTAGGATGGGCAAACACATTTCTTTAAACTATGAGTGTCAATTGGGCTCTCGAAATGGCAGGGAAAAGATGCACAGCAAAACGAAAATACGTAGATGAACACAGGACGTTTTAATCAGAGTGGGAAAGTTTCTATTTTTTGTTGAACGTGATGGCAAACCATTCTGCCTGATATGTCAGACCTCAGCGCATTTCAAAGATTCAAATCTTCAGCGCCATGCACTTCAGCTCACTCCATGCTAACATTGATCAGGCGTCGAACCCGCATCATCATGCTTAAGAGGTGGCCATGCTAACCAGTGCGCCATTATGTCAACGCATAATAACTAAGTCTACTGGTCAAAACAGCGGTTACTATATGACGTCGCTACGTCGTGGTCACGTGACGCAGACAAGACGTCAATGGACGTGGGCAGAGTTAACTTGTTTAAAAGGGAGTAGGCAGAAGAAATATTTAATTTATTTAAATCTATTTTGAGTGCACACCATTATGCCAATGCATAACAACTGTAAATCTACTAAACAAAACAGCGGTTGCTATATGACATCTGCCACGTCGTGGTCACGTGACATACGTGACGTCGATGGGCGTAACTTTCGCCGGAATTCAAATCCGCGGGGAGAGTTAACTTGTTTAAAAGAGAGTGGGCAGAAGAATTATTTAATTTATTTAAATCTATTTGGTGTGTGCGCCATTATGTCAATGCATAACAACTGTAAGTCTACTAAACAAAACAGCGGTTGCTATATGACGTCTGCCACGTCGTGGTCACGTGACGCGGACGTGACGTCGACGCCTACTTTACATCCCACCGATCACAGGACCCCTCGGCTGCATAACCGTGCCCCCTTCCCAACCAATCGGATTTGCTATACGCGAAAACGACGCCAATGGAAAGAGCTTCCGCCCAAATTTAAATCCGTGGGCGTGGCTCGCAGCAGGAAGTAGGAAAATGGCGGCGATGTTGACAAAGACACAGCGGATGGTAACAAACGACTAACAAGAGAAATATTTTTATTTTCTGCTTGCAACTGGACCGTCCAGAGCGTACACGGTAAGTACAACTCATCGTTTTTAAAAAGAAGTACTTTTGTTGCCCTGAAAAGCGAGTGAGCGTGGCGTTTGTGGGGGACGTCGAATTTCGACGATTCTTTCTGGTCAACGGTTGTAAATGATTGTGTTGATTAAAAAAGAAAACTTGATGTAACTCTACTTTTAACTGCCGTTTCAGATAGATTTGGAATTGCATCACATCCAATTTTGCCTAGAGCGTACACGGTAAGTAACACTCGTTGTGTTTAAGGAGATTTACGTTTGTAATAGCAGAAGTGTAGCCGCGTTGCGTTGTACGTGTGAATGTTGGTCCGGGCGAAATGTTAATGTTTAATTTCATTCCTTTAGGTTCCACGGTGTTTGTTGGCTGCAAGTTTTCCACTGCAAGAAGAGGCTCATATCATTGACCAGGAGCGAGCTACAATGGTGAGTAGCCATAACATTTATGTTAAACACTTCCTATTTCATGTCTAACAGTACTTGATTTAACAAATAACCATAAATAAATACAGTGTGGGCACTGAAGTTAACATATGTGATTATACTGCCTAATCTGTCACCGAGTAGATTGTTGCAAAGTAATATAAGATCCAAAGTTGTAATTCAGAATAGTTTTCAAAAGAAGGCCATTAGAATTATATACAAGTCTGATTACCCTGAACAAGCTATTAATTAAATCACAAATTCTTCAATTCAAAGATTTGGTAGATTATCAGACAAATAATGTCTAACAGTAATTGATTTAACACATCACGATAAGTAGATTGAGTGTGGGCACTCTCAAGTTAACAGATATGATTATACTGCCTAATCTGTTACAGAGTATGTTGTTGCCAAGTAATGTAGAATAGATCCAAAGTAGTAATCCAGAATAGTTTTAAAGAGGCCATTAGAATAATAAACAAATCTGATTACCTTGAACATAATAAAAAGCTAAGTGTTTAATATGTCCTATGAAGTCAAAATTGGGCACCATCATGTGGTGAAATTTGGAATTGCATCACATCCAATTTTGCCTGGGAACAAACAGATTAAATAAATCTTAGTTTTGAATAAGCCACTCCTTCTCAAACAAGTAAACTCTGCCCATTTCGCGCAGTAGATGTTCTGTTAATATCTAGTATTTATACAAAGTCATAATTTAAATTGCTTTCAACCTTCATTCATCGGTTCAACCAACATTACTCGCTCTTATTACCAACTTGTATTGATTTAACTAAGCGTTTAATACTTCCTATCAGGTCTCAAGGCAAGATTTGGCAAAATACAATTTCAGCAAATCCAATTTTGCCAGGGAACAAAAATAGATTAAATAAACTAAATAAGTCTTCTTCCCATTAAATAAATCAGAAAAGTCTGTCTTGTAACCAGTCCTCTTCAAACAAGTAAAGTCTGCCCATTTTGTGCCGTAGATTTTGTGTCTATGCCTAGTATTTAAACAAAATCATAATTTAAACGACTTCTTTCCTTCATTCACTTTGGAAATTTGGAATTGCAGCAAATCGAATTTTGGCAGGGAACAAAAATAGATCAATTAAACTAAATAAGTCTTCTTCCCATTAAATAAATTAAAAAAGTCTGTCTTGTAACCAGTCCTTTTCAAACAAGTAAAGTCTGCCCATTTTGTGCCGTCGATTTTGTGTTAATGCCTAGTATTTATACAAAATCATAATTTAAAGGACTTCATTCCTTCATTCACTTTGGAAATTTGGAATTGCAGCACATCAAATTTTGCCTGGGAAGAAAAGTAGATTAAATAAATTTAATGAGTCTTACTACTTCCCATTAAATAAATTAAATACGTCTTACTTGTTCCCACTCCTTTTCAAAACAGTAGTTTAAAACGAGGGCCCTTCACTCAATCTTTAACCCCAACCCCGCACGTTGTGTTGTATCTGTGAGTGTTGGTTGTGGCCAAATGATAGTTTTCTTTCATTCGTTTAGGTTCCAAGAAAACTTGATGTAACTCTACTTTTAACTGCCGTTTCAGATAAGCGGGTATTACGTCGCAGTCATGTGCCGTGGATATGACGTAATTGCCCGAACCTCCGCCAAAATTCAAATCTGTTGGCGCGATGGCCGTGAGCCACTGAGCAGCGACGATTATCAACAGAAATATCTTTATTTTCTGCTTGCAACTGGACCGTCTAGAGCGTACACGGTAAGTAACACTCATTGTGTTTAAGGAGATTTACGTTTGTAATAGCAGAAGTGTAGCCGCGTTGCGTTGTACGTGTGAAAATTGGTCGAGGCGAAATGTTAATGTTTAATTTCATTCCTTTAGGTTCCACGGTGTTTGTTGGCTGCAAGTTTTCCACTGCAAGAAGAGGCTCGTATCATTGACCAGGAGCGAGCTACAATGGTGAGTAGCCATAACATTTATGTTAAACACTTCCTATTTCATGTCTAACAGTACTTGATTTAACAAATAACCATAAATAAATACAGTGTGGGCACTGAAGTTAACATATGTGATTATACTGCCTAATCTGTCACGGAGTAGATTGTTGCAAAGTAATATAAGATCCAAAGTTGTAATTCAGAATAGTTTTCAAAAGAAGGCCATTAGAATTATATACAAGTCTGATTACCCTTAACATAACAACAAGCTATTAATTAAATCACAAATTCTTCAATTCAAAGATTTGGTAGATTATCAGACAAATAATGTCTAACAGTAATTGATTTAACATCACGATAAGTAGATTGAGTGTGGGCACTCTCAAGTTAACAGATATGATTATACTGCCTAATCTGTTACAGAGTATGTTGTTGCCAAGTAATGTAGAATAGATCCAAAGTAGTAATCCAGAATAGTTTTGAAGAGGCCATTAGAATAATAAACAAATCTGATTACCTTGAACATAATAACAAGCTAAGTGTTTAATATGTCCTATGAAGTCAAAATTGGGCACCATCATGTGGTGAAATTTGGAATTGCATCACATCCAATTTTGCCTGGGAACAAACAGATTAAATAAATCTTAGTTTTGAATAAGCCACTCCTTCTCAAACAAGTAAACTCTGCCCATTTCGCGCAGTAGATGTTCTGTTAATATCTAGTATTTATACAAAGTCATAATTTAAATTGCTTTCAACCTTCATTCATCGGTTCAACCAACATTACTCGCTCTTATTACCAACTTGTATTGATTTAACTAAGCGTTTAATACTTCCTATCAGGTCTCAAGGCAAGATTTGGCAAAATACAATTTCAGCAAATCCAATTTTGCCAGGGAACAAAAATAGATTAAATAAACTAAATAAGTCTTCTTCCCATTAAATAAATCAGAAAAGTCTGTCTTGTAACCAGTCCTCTTCAAACAAGTAAAGTCTGCCCATTTTGTGCCGTAGATTTTGTGTCTATGCCTAGTATTTAAACAAAATCATAATTTAAACGACTTCTTTCCTTCATTCACTTTGGAAATTTGGAATTGCAGCAAATCGAATTTTGCCAGGGAACAAAAATAGATCAATTAAACTAAATAAGTCTTCTTCCCATTAAATAAATTAAAAAAGTCTGTCTTGTAACCAGTCCTTTTCAAACAAGTAAAGTCTGCCCATTTTGTGCCGTCGATTTTGTGTTAATGCCTAGTATTTATACAAAATCATAATTTAAAGGACTTCATTCCTTCATTCACTTTGGAAATTTGGAATTGCAGCACATCAAATTTTGCCTGGGAAGAAAAGTAGATTAAATAAATTTAATAAGTCTTACTACTTCCCATTAAATAAATTAAATACGTCTTACTTGTTCCCACTCCTTTACAAAAAAGTAGTTTAAAACGAGGTCCCTTCACTCAACCTTTAACCCTATTTATTCACCTTCTAGGCTAAGTGTTAAAGGCTAAGTGTTAAAGGCTAAGTGTTAAAGGCTAAGTGTTAGAGGCTAAGTGCCAGAGGCTAGGCGCCAGAGGCGAGTTTTTGTGGGCTGAAGTTTTAGTGGGGTTAGTGTGAATACAATCCAAAAGAATACAACAGAATACAATACAATAGAATATAATACATAGATTAAATTCAATAGCTCTTACTACTTCCCATTAAATAAATTAAATACGTCTTACTTGTTCCCAATCCTTTTCAAAAAAGTAGTTTAAAACGAGGGCCCTTCACTCAACCTTTAACCTCAACCCCGCACGTCACATTGTGTTGTATCTGTGAATGTTGGTTGTGGCCAAATGATAGTTTTCTTTCATTCGTTTAGGTTCCACGGTGTTTGTTGGCTATGTTTTCCACTGTCAGAAGGATGAAAATACAAAGTACAACGCTTGGACGTGGGCGAAGACGTCACCGGTGAGTCCTTCCTTCCTATTTATTTACCTTCTAGATGCTAGAGGCTAAGTGTTAGAGGCTAAGTGTTAGAGGCTAAGTGTTAAACACAATACGAACAACACAACGATACTGCACTGAACAACACGATACCGCACTGAGAAACACGATACCGCACTGAACAACACGATACCGCACTGAACAACACCATGCCGCACTGAACACCATGCCACACTGAACAACACCATCCCGCACTGAACAACACCATGCCGCACTAAACAACACCATGCCGCACTGAACAACACCATGCCTCACTGAACGACACCATGCCGCACTGAAAGACACCATGCCGCACTGAACGACACCATGCCGCACTGAAAGACACCATCCCGCACTGAACACCATGCCGCACTGAACAACATTATGCCGCACTGAACATTATGCCGCACTGAACAACACCATGCCGCACTGAACAACACCATGCCGCACTGAACAACATTATGCCGCACTGAACAACACCATGCCGCACTGAACAACACCATGCCGCACTGAACAACACCATGCCGCACTGAACAACATTATGCTGCACTGAACAACACCATGCCGCACTGAACAACACCATCCTGCACTGAACAACACCATTCCGCATTGAACACCATGCCGCACTGAACAAAACCATCCCGCACTGAACAACACCATCCCGCACTGAACAACACCATGCCGCACTGAACAACATTATGCCGCACTGAACAACATTATGCCGCACTGAACAACACCATGCCGCACTGAACAACACCATGCCGCACTGAAAGACACCATCCCGCACTGAACACCATGCCGCACTGAACAACACCATCCTGCACTGAACAACACCATCCCGCACTGAACAACACCATGCCGCACTGAACAACATTATGCCGCACTGAACATTATGCCGCACTGAACAACACCATGCCGCACTGAACAACACCATGCCGCACTGAACAACATTATGCCGCACTGAACAACACCATGCCGCACTGAACAACACCATCCTGCACTGAACAACAACATTCCGCATTGAACACCATGCCGCACTGAACAACACCATCCCGCACTGAACAACACCATCCCGCACTGAACAACACCATGCCGCACTGAACAACATTATGCCGCACTGAACAACATTATGCCGCACTGAACAACACCATGCCGCACTGAACAACACCATGCCGCACTGAACAACACCATGCCGCACTGAACAACATTATAACGCACTGAACAACACCATCCCGCACTGAACAACACCATGCCGCACTAAACAACATTATGCCGCACTGAACAACATTATGCCGAAATGAACAACACCATGCCGCACTGAACAACACCATGCCGCACTGAACAACACCATCCTGCACTGAACAACACCATCCCGCACTGAACAACACCATGCCGCACTGAACAACACCATGCCGCACTGAACAACACCATGCCGCAATGAACAACACCATCCCGCACTGAACAACATTATGCCGCACTGAACAACATTATGCCGCACTGAACAACATTATGCCGCACTGAACAACACCATGCCGCACTGAACAACACCATCCTGCACTGAACAACACCATCCCGCACTGAACAACACCATGCCGCACTGAACAACATTATGGCGCACTGAACAACATTATGCCGCACTGAACAACACCATGCCGCACTGAACAACACCATGCCGCACTGAACAACACCATGCCGCAATGAACAACACCATCCCGCACTGAACAACACCATGCCGCACTGAGCAACACCATGCCGCACTGAACAACACCATCCTGCACTGAACAACACCATGCCGCACTGAACAACACCATTCCGCACTGAACAACACCATGCCGCACTGAACAACATTACGCTGCACTGAACAACACCATGCCGCACTGAACAACACCATGCCGCACTGAACAACACCATGCCGCATTGAACAACACCATGCCGCATTGAACAACACCATGCCGCACTGAACAACACCATCCTGCACTGAACAACACCATGCCGCATTGAACAACACCATGCCGCACTGAACAACACCATCCTGCACTGAACAACACCATCCCGCACTGAACAACACCATCCCGCATTGAACAACACCATCCTGCACTGAACAACACCATGCCGCACTGAACAACACCATGCCGCACTGAACAACACCATTCCGCACTGAACAACACCATGCCGCACTGAACAACACCATCCTGCACTGAACAACACCATCCCGCACTGAACAACACCATGCCGCATTGAACAACACCATCCTGCACTGAACAACACCATCCTGCACTGAACAACACCATGCCGCACTGAACAACACCATGCCGCACTGAACAACACCATGCCGCACTGAACAACACCATGCCGCACTGAACAACATTATGCCGCACTGAACAACATTATGTCGCACTGAACAACACCATGCCGCACTGAACAACACCATGCCGCACTGAACAACATTATGCCGCACTGAAAAACACCATGCCGCACTGAACAACACCATCCCGCACTGAACAACACCATGCCGCATTGAACAACACCATGCCGCACTGAACAACACCATGCTGCACTGAACAACATTATGCTGCACTGAACAACACGATCCTGCATTGAACAACACCATGCCGCACTGAACAACACCATCCTGCACTGAACAACACCATCCTGCACTGAACAACACCACCCCGCACTGAACAACACGATCCCGCATTGAACACCATCCCGCACTGAACAACACCATGCCGCACTGAACAACACCATTCCGCACTGAACAACACCATGCCGCACTGAACAACACCATGCCGCACTGAACAACACCATGCCGCACTGAACAACACCATGCCGCACTGAACAACACCATGCCGCACTGAACAACACGATCCCGCATTGAACAACACCATCCTGCACTGAACAACACCATGCCGCACTGAACAACACCATGCCGCACTGAACAACACCATTCCGCACTGAACAACACCATGCCGCACTGAACAACACCATCCTGCACTGAACGACACCATCCCGCACTGAACAACACCATGCCGCATTAAACAACACCATGCCGCACTGAACAACACCATCCTGCACTGAACAACACCATGCCGCACTGAACAACACCATGCCGCACTGAACAACACCATGCCGCACTGAACAACATTATGCCGCACTGAACAACATTATGCCGCACTAAACAACATTATGTCGCACTGAACAACACCATGCCGCACTGAACAACACCATGCTGCACTGAACAACATTATGCCGCACTGAACAACACGATCCCGCATTGAACAACACCATCCCGCAGTGAACAACACCATGCCGCATTGAACAACACCATGCCGCACTGAACAACACCATGCTGCACTGAACAACATTATGCTGCACTGAACAACACGATCCTGCATTGAACAACACCATGCCGCACTGAACAACACCATCCTGCACTGAACAACACCATGCCGCACTGAACAACACCATGCCGCACTGAACAACATTATGCCGCACTGAAAAACACCATGCCGCACTGAACAACACCATCCCGCACTGAACAACACCATGCCGCATTGAACAACACCATGCCGCACTGAACAACACCATGCTGCACTGAACAACATTATGCTGCACTGAACAACACGATCCTGCATTGAACAACACCATGCCGCACTGAACAACACCATCCTGCACTGAACAACACCATCCTGCACTGAACAACACCACCCCGCACTGAACAACACGATCCCGCATTGAACAACACCATCCCGCACTGAACAACACCATGCCGCACTGAACAACACCATTCCGCACTGAACAACACCATGCCGCACTGAACAACACCATGCCGCACTGAACAACACCATGCCGCACTGAACAACACCATGCCGTACTGAACAACATTATGCCGCACTGAACAACACCATGCCGCACTGAACAACACCATCCCGCACTGAACAACACCATGCCGCATTGAACAACACCATGCCGCACTGAACAACACCATCCTGCACTGAACAACACCATCCCGCACTAAACAACACCATGCCGCACTGAACAACATTATGGCGCACTGGACAACATTATGCCGCACTGAACAACACCATGCCGCACTGAACAACACCATGCCGCACTGAACAACACCATGCCGCACTGAACAACACCATGCCGCACTGAACAACATTATGCCGCACTGAACAACACCATGCCGCACTGAACAACACCATCCCGCACTGAACAACACCATGCCGCATTGAACAACACCATGCCGCACTGAACAACACCATCCTGCACTGAACAACACCATCCCGCACTAAACAACACCATGCCGCACTGAACAACACCATGCCGCACTGGACAACATTATGCCGCACTGAACAACACCATGCCGCACTGAACAACACCATGCCGCACTGAACAACACCATGCCGCACTGAACAACACCATGCCGCACTGAACACCATGCCGCACTGAACAACACCATGCCGCACTGAACAACACCATGCCGCACTGAACAACACGATCCCGCATTGAACAACACCATCCTGCACTGAACAACACCATGCCGCACTGAACAACACCATGCCGCACTGAACAACACCATTCCGCACTGAACAACACCATGCCGCACTGAACAACACCATCCTGCACTGAACAACACCATCCCGCACTGAACAACACCATGCCGCATTGAACAACACCATGCCGCACTGAACAACACCATCCTGCACTGAACAACACCATGCCGCACTGAACAACACCATGCCGCACTGAACAACACCATGCCGCACTGAACAACATTATGCCGCACTGAACAACATTATGCCGCACTAAACAACATTATGTCGCACTGAACAACACCATGCCGCACTGAACAACACCATGCTGCACTGAACAACATTATGCCGCACTGAACAACACGATCCCGCATTGAACAACACCATCCCGCAGTGAACAACACCATGCCGCATTGAACAACACCATGCCGCACTGAACAACACCATGCTGCACTGAACAACATTATGCTGCACTGAACAACACGATCCTGCATTGAACAACACCATGCCGCACTGAACAACACCATCCTGCACTGAACAACACCTTTCCACACTGAACAAGACCATGCCGCACTGAACAACATTATGCCGCACTGAACAACACCATGCCGCACTGAACAACACCATGCCGCACTGAACAACACCATGCCGCACTGAACAACACCATGCCGCAATGAACAACACCATCCCGCACTGAACAACACCATGCCGCATTGAACAACACCATGCCGCACTGAACAACACCATCCCGCACTGAACAACACCACCCCGCACTGAACAACACGATCCCGCATTGAACAACACCATCCCGGACTGAACAACACCATGCCGCACTGAACAACACCATTCCGCACTGAACAACACCATGCCGCACTGAACAACACCATGCCGCACTGAACAACACCATGCCGCACTGAACAACACCATGCCGCACTGAACAACATTATGCCGCACTGAACAACACCATGCCGCACTGAACAACACCATCCCGCACTGAACAACACCATGCCGCATTGAACAACACCATGCCGCACTGAACAACACCATCCTGCACTGAACAACACCATCCCGCACTGAACAACACCATGCCGCACTGAACAACATTATGGCGCACTGAACAACATTATGCCGCACTGAACAACACCATGCCGCACTGAACAACACCATGCCGCACTGAACAACACCATGCCGCACTGAACAACATTATGCCGCACTGAACAACATTATGCCGCACTGAACAACACCATGCCGCACTGAACAACACCATGCCGCACTGAACAACACCATGCCGCACTGAACAACACGACGTCGCACTGAACAACACGACGCCGCACAGAACAACACGACGCCGCACAGAATAACACAATACCGCACAGAACAACACAATACCGCACAAACAGTTTTAGATAATATTACGTCGCAGTCATGTGACGCGGACATGACGTCAATAGGCGGAACTCACGGCAAAATTATAATCCGTGGGCGTGGCTTGCAACAGGAAGTAGGAAAGCGGCAGTTCTGGCAAACAAGACACAGCTGTTAGTAACACGATGACTAACAAGGCAAATATTTTTGTTTTCAGCTTGCAACTTGACCGTCTAGAGCGTACAAGGTAATTACAACTGTTTTTTTTTAGCCCTGAAAAGCGAGGGAGTGTGGCGTTTGGGAGGAATGTCGAACTCGGCGTCTGCTTCCAGCCACAGACGCCAAATTTCGACGATTATTTCGACTGGTCAACGGTTGTAAATTATTGCGTTGACTAAAAACTTTATTTAACTCTACTCTTAACTTTGCCGTTTCAGATATGCGGGTATTACACCGCGGAAATGACGTCAATAGGCTGAACTCTCGCCAAAATTCAAATCTGTGGGCGCAATGGCCTTGAGCGAGACACCGGATACAAACACGACGATTATCAACAGAAATATCTTTATTTTCCGCTTGCAAGTGGACCGTCTAGAGCGTACACGGTAAGTACAACTCATTGTGTTTAAAAAGATTTACGTTTGTGTAGTTTGCGTTGCGTTGTATCTGTGAATGTTGGTTGAGGCTAAATGTTAATGTTTAATTTCATTCCTTTAGGTTCCACGGTGTTTGTTGGCTGTATGTTTTCCACTGCAAGAAGAGGCTCGTATCATTGACCAGCAGGAGCTACAATGGTGAGTACCCCTTTCGTCTTCCATTTATGTTAAACACTTCCTATTTCATGTCTAACAGTACTCGATTTAACAAATAACCATAAATAAATACAGTGTGGGCAGTCACGTTAACATATGTGATTATCCTGCCTAATATGTTTATCACAAATATGTCACTAATCACTAATATGTTTATTTGTTTATCACAACACCTTTGGACCTTCAGCAATCGATTATTTACCTTCATCTACATAGAGACAGAACGATGGTGTCTTAAACATCTCATTCATTTCACCAAATAACTTCACGCAGGTGGATAACGGCCGTCTCGGTCACGCTATGTTGCGTGATGCAGTTTTGAAGAACCAAATGCATTTATTCAATGAATAAGTCAAGCTAGTTCTATGTTTATGATGTTGTAAGTTACGGTACCGATTGAAGTTGAGTTCGAAGCCAGTGGAAAACAGCGCTGCGTTTGTGCTCTCCAGGTACAAATGTTGTGATCTCTGACGACCGGGCGAGACTCGAGTAAGAGATGTCCAAACGAGCTCCGGCAGGGCGGGCCAAGGCGGAGCGAACGGACGCCCTTCAGGCCGCCAATGACGAGCTGAGAACCAAACTGATGGACGTCCAGTTAGAACTTCAGCAGGAGAAGAACAAGGTGAAAACCTCAACAGACAGACACTGCCTGCCTCCCTGCCTGCCTCCCTGCCTGCCTCCCTGCCTGCCTCCCTCCCTCCCAGTTTTCCCGATGTAGATTAGACATGCGTGTGCCATGACTGTGTCAGCCTACATCAACAAATGCACCGAGGACGTCAGCACCACTAAGAATATCATCACCCGGGGCAACCAACGACCCTGGATGACTGAGGAGGTACGTCAAACGCTACGAGCGCGGAACTCTGCCTTCAAGTCTGGCGACAAGGAGACACTGAGGACAGCGAGAGCCAACTTGAACCGTGCCATCAGGATAGCGAAGCGAGACCGCAGTCGAAAATTTCAGGATCGTTTACACGACGTCAAAAACATCAGGAGTATGTGGCAAGGCATACGGGCGATTACAGACTACAACTCACCCTCCCCCCCCCCGGTGGGTGTAGTTGATGCTGACTTTCTAAATGGTCTAAATAACTTCTTTGGGAGGTTCGAGGCACTAAACGGCACTCCAGCAGTTAAAACTGTCCCCCATCAGGAAGAGGAGGTACTCTGCCTTGACTCCGCCGATGTGTTGAAGACCCTGAGGAGAGTCAACCCCTGTAAGGCCCCTGGCCCCGACAACATTCCTGGGCGTGTGTTCAGGGAATGTGCAAGTCATCTGGCTGGGGTCATCACAGACATTTTTAACACCTCGCTGGGCCAAGCCACAGTGCCGGCGTGCTTTAAGACTGCCTCCATCATTCCGGTGCCGAAGAAACCTCAAATCACCTCATTTAATGATTACCGGCCTGTTGCACTGACTCCGGTTATGATGAAGTGCTTCGAAAGGCTGCTTAAAGGTCACATCGTTTCCAGACTCCCCCTATTATTTGACCCGTTCCAGTTTGCCGACCGGCAAAACCGCTCCACTCAGGACGCCATCTCCTCCGTTCTTCACCTGAGCCTGGCTCACCTGGAGGAGAAGAACACCCATGTGCGGAGGCTGTTCCTGGACTTCAGCTCAGCGTTTAACACCATCATCCCACAGCATCTGGTAGGAAAATTGGAACACCTGGGCTTCAACACCCCCCTTCGCAACTGGCTGCTAGACTTCCTCACCAACAGACCTCAGTCAGTCCGGGTCGGACAGAACACCTCTGATGTCATCACCCTCAGCACAGGCTCCCTTCAGGGCTGCGTCCTGAGCCCCCTGCTGTGCACCCTGATGACACACGACTGCGTCCTCAGGTTCACCACCAATCACATCGTGAAGTCAGCAGACGACACAACGGTGGTGGGGCTCATCAGAGACAACAACGACCTGGACTACAGAGAGGAGGTGGAGCAGCTGGTGGGCTGGTGCAGAGAAAACAGCCTGATCCTGAATGAGGAGAAGATGAAGGAGATCATCGTCGACTTCAGGAAAAAACAGCCTCACCACGCTCCACTGATCATCAACAGCTCAGCTGTGGAGGTGGTCAGCACCACCAAATTCCTGGGGGTCCACATCACAGAAGACCTCACCTGGACTATGAACACTACGGCACTGGTCAAGAGGGCACAGAAGCGCTTGTACTTCCTGCGGAGGATGAGGAGAGCCCACCTGCCCCCACCCATCATGAGGACGTTCTACAGGAGCACCATAGAGAGCATTCTGACAAGCTGTCTCTCTGTGTGGTGTGGAGGCTGCACCGCCTCCGATTGGAAGAACGTGAGGAGAGTGGTGAGGACAGCAGAGAGGATCATAGGGGCTCCTCTTCCCTCCATTCAGGACTTTTCATCTCAGCGCTGCATGTCCCGTGCCCGTAACATCATCAATGACCCATCACACCCCCACCATGGACTGTTCTCCCTGCTGCCCTCTGGGAAGAGGTTTGCAGCATCCGCTGCAGGTCCACCAGGTTCTGCAACAGCTTTTTCCCTGCTGTCATCAGACTGTTGAACACTAGAACTGTTGAGCTCTAAACTGAACTCTGCATCACACATTCACAGAACTGTACTTTATGACACTACGGACCTCTATCTTGCACTATCTCGCACTACCAACTTTACTGAACTTGTATAAACCCTTTAAATAGAAGTTTAATACATGGTTTAGCATTCCTCTGCACACTCTTGAATACTGTTTTGCCTACTTGCACTATTGCATAATTATCACTGCTGCACTTTATACTTATTTTTAATATATATATATATATATATATATATATATATATATATATATATAGTATATATGTATATATATATATTTTCATAGGGTATGTTACTTCTATTCAACTGCAATATCACTACTTTGTTGTAAGACGTATGCAACGGAATTTCGTTTTGTATGCACCATGTGCAGACAAGATGACAATAAAGTTCGTCTAAGTCTAAGTCATGTCAGGTCAGCTGTCTGGAGAGAGAGAGAAGTCAGGACCTGCGGGCGGAGCACCACCGTGCCACCGCCGCCATGACGGAACTCAAAAGCAAACTCCATGAGGAGAAGCAGAAAGAGTTAGCCATTACCAGGGAGACATTACTGCGGCAGCATGAAATGGAGCTGATGAGAGTGATCAAAATCAAAGATGGAGAGATCCAGCGACTGAATGCCTTGGTCCTCAGCCTGAGGGACGGCTCCATGGACAAGGTGATCCGCTCTATCCGTGTCTGACTATCCGCACGCCACGTCGGGCTTCGATGCGGCCGCTACCGTATTGTGTAGCTTGTCCCCAGTAAGCGTCGCGGCGCTCCGTTGCGGTCTCAACGGCCCGGTGTGGCGCAATGTCTGCTCAGGTGAGGAGGGGGGGCGCTTTGCTGGCGGAGGTGGAGGAGACGCGGCGGTGTCGGGAGACCGAGCGGTGTCGCCTCCACCAGGAGCGCGGAAGAAGCCCTGGCAGCGGCCCAGCAGGCCTGGCAGTCCCGAGCGGCCGAGCTCCGATCGGCTCATCACCAGCATCGGGAGGAGCTGAGCCGAACCAAGAGAGACTGCGAGAGGGAGATCCGCCGACTGGTAGGACTGATCAGATGCGCGGTGCGTGGCTATGTTCCCAATTTCGTTGTATACCTGCAGTGCAATGACACCTAAGGCATTCTATTCTATTCTATTTCACAAGAAGAAAATGTCCGGTTGCTCGCTTCGCTTTTGTCACAGCAAAGGTGTTCTAGTCGATTCAAGAAAAAAATTGGCCGGTTGCTCTCTTTGTTTTTGTCACAATTCTGGCAAATGAGTTTGCCCGCCTGCCTGAGCGCTCCCCGTTTGTACATCCAGACGGATGAGATCAAGCTGAAAGACAGAGCGGTTAGTGTTTTGGATGAAGCCCTGGGGCCGGCCACGTCCACCGCCTTCAGCTGCAGACTCAGGCTGCCGAGCAGCAGATCGCTGCCCTGAGGGATTCCCAAAGGGCGGGCCTAAACTACCCTGGAAGTGGGGTCAACGCCGCTACTAGCAATCCTCTTCATTGCGTAAGCCACCTCATCACACACTTGCAGTACGCATGACTTAGTTCGTTGCTGGAGGAAGGTAGCACAAAAACAGTTTTGAACTTTGAACGAGTGCTTGTGTGTGTGTGTTGCGGGGCGTTTTCAGTCTCAGGAGGATCGGGACACGCGACGGTTTCATCTGAAAATCGCTGAGCTCAGCGCAGTCATCAGGAAACTGGAGGATCGAAACGCCCTGCTTTCTGAAGAGCGCAATGAACTGGTAATTTATTGACGGCACGCTTGAAGGTTTGCGCTACGTTTGATGCGCGCCATCCAGCGAGGCACCCATTGCGCTTGCTTATTAGTTGAGCGGCGCGGCGAGTCGGTTGCCTGGTAGATGTCTTTTATTGGGAGCCAAAGCCACGATTCCGTTCAAACCGATGCAAAAGGAATGGATACGTTCTGGCCCGCGTGTTGTGCGTCTTTCACATCCCGCACTTCATGCTTGCAGCTAAAGCGACTGAGAGAAACAGAAAGCCAGTTTCTGCCACTCCTGTACAAAAACAAACGCCTGAGCAGGAAGAATGAAGAACTCTCGCTGGTGCTGTGTCGCCTTGAAAACAAAGTGCGCTTTGTCACCCAGGAGAACGAGGAGATGGCAAGCTTGGTAAGTCGATGCGGACAACGGCGGCGTGCCAACAGAGTCCACTGCATTTGTGTTCCACAGAGAAGGCCTAGTTCGCTCAATGACCTGGACCGCGGTTGCGGCCAGCAGGACGGTGAAATGGAGTTCCTTCAAGTTGTGGAGCAGCGGCACATCATCGACGACTTGTCCAAGGTCTTCAGGCAGGCGACTCGGTGCACGTACGGCAGCGCCGCGCTCGCTCGCTGTCGCCAGGAAACCTTTTCCGTCCAAAGCTTGGCCGGCGGCCGCCATCCAAAAAATTGGCCCCTTAAATTCCGACCTTTCAAGCAGGAGCATTGTGCGCACGCGTTTGAACACGCTTTAGACTTGTTTTGCCGTTTTCAGCAGCTCAAAGCTCCCGTTTTGTCAGCGCCTTTGCCACTCGCTGTGCGCTGAAAACGACGGACTTGCCCGGCTGCTCAGCCCGTCAACCATGAGCCGCGAGCGCGACGTCATTGTCCGTAGGCAGCTAGTGGCAAAATGCACCCTGTTAGAGTTGCGCTCGCTCCAACTTATTTTGCAAGAACCACACGGGAGACAAGTAAGTTCTTTTGGACACCTGCAGGTGGAGAGTCCATCCGTTGTACGAATGAAGTCTGACTCTCGGCTCCTGCACGAGCATTTTAATTAAGAGAAACAGGGTGGGTGTAAGAGTGGATTGAATAGAGGAAGCCCTTGACCTCTAGTCAAAACATAGCAAGGGGTGTTTTACGACTTTGTGTAGGAAGGGATAAGCGATAGGGATAAATAAGGGATAAATAATATTATTTATTACAGGTCGCAGTCAAAGTCAAAGCAACACAATGATACGATAAAGATAATCTGGAAAACCCTGACACACCCTGTAGTTGTCACTTTTGGAAAAGACGAGCGTCCCTCCAATCATCGCCGGTGACGTGTTTTTCAGGCTCTGGAGACAGGAGCTCATGTCAGAAATGTCATTGTGAGTCGCGTTTGTTTCTGCGCCGGAGCCGTTCGTTCCCTTTGCATCCAAAGAATCTCAAAGGCGGATTATTTGTGTCGACAGGAGAGAGATTTGCTGCTACGATACCGACGTCGAGAATCTCTGAGGAGGAACAAAGCGTGAGGTCCTGCAAGGTGAGTCTGTTTGTTTGCGGCTGCTTGGTGTTGCGCAAGATGAAATGGCCTTTTTCTCGCTATCGTTCCTCTCGTCGATTCATCGTGAGGTGTCGCTTCAGTTTGTTCAGAGAGATGTTTGCTTCCGCGCCCGCAGGTCATCGAAACATTTTACGGCTACGACGAAGACGTGTTGGTGGACTCGGACGGATCGTCCTTGTCTTTTCACACCGACAGAACCCCCGACACGGAACCCGAAGAGGTAGCCCGCCATTTCTGCCAGCGTATTGGCACCAAACATTCCTCTTCAGCCTGGAATCGGACTCGTCTTTGCGTCGCGGGTGCTTTGTCGCCGGTCTGACTGATTCTGGTACTAGTGCTGTGTTGCATTGGTGTGTGCATGAAGAGGCGGAGCTTCGCTACCGCCAGCTGACGCAAGAATATCAAGCGCTGCAACGAGCCTACGCTCTGCTAGCCCAGACCAGCGAAAGGGGACTACGACGCCGAGAAGGAGATCAAGGTGGCGCCCCTTCCCGCAACCCCCGGCCGGGTCGCAGCCTCCCCGTTCTCACCCAGCCTCGGGTGTTCTCTGGTCTGAAAGGAGGAGGAGGAGCCTCCCTCCTCCTCCTTTCAGACCAGAGAAAAGCTGATGGTAGAAATGGGTCACTATCAAAGCAGAGTAGCAGATCTGGAGTCAGCGCTGAAGCAACAAGGACAGGTAAGCTCATCAATGAGCACACCTTTTTCTCAGACAAAATAGCTACATTCTTCAGTCACTCATCCGTCTGGCATTACTGGACCAACCCCCCCCCCCCCCCCCCCCCCCGAACGTGGCTGGGAAAATGCGGAGAAAAGCAAATGTCATTTTCCAGTCAACCAAAGAATTTGTGGATGAAAATGACACAACATTCCAAAGCTGTCCACGCGTTTGTCTCTTCTAGAATGTCAAGTGGGTGGAGGAGAAGCAGCTGCTGCGTCAGAGCAATCAGCAGTTGGCCGAAAAGGTGACGGAAAGAAAGGCGCTGGGCGGAGTCGCTTGGCGTCACACCTGTCGGGAAGCCCCGCAGATGAGGTCTGACTGTCTTTTCAGGTCAGGCGGATGGAGGCGGAAGAAGCGCGTCTGAAAGAGCACATCCAGGATATCCGAGACCAAAACGAACTGCTTGAGTTCCGCATCCTGGAGCTGGAGGTGGGAAGACTCGCACAAGCGTGTTGAGGCCAGAGATGTGACGGACGGACGGACGGACGGACGGACGGATGCATGCCTCTGCCTTTCAGGAGAGGGAGTGGCGCTCCCCCGTCTTGAAGTTTCTGCAAGTCCGTTTCCCAGACGGCCTCAGCCCTTTGCAGATCTACTGCGAGGCCGAGGGCGTGAGCGTACGTAAGGCGTCCCTCGCAACCCTAACCTTAACCCGAGGTCCCAGAACACCTTACATTGCTCCTTGCGCCTTTCCCCCGGACATCGTCATCAGTGATCTGATGAAGAAGCTGGACATCCTGGGCTATAACGCCGTAAGTGTATGTCGAACTCCTTATGTTCGCACTCCACGAGACTCGGCGGCTCAAATGTGACTTTTGGAAGGCTTTGCGCTGAAAGAAGCTTGTTGACGCTGTGCCTTTGGGCTCTTGCAGAATCTCACCAACGAGGAGCAGGTGGTCGTGATTCACGCCAGGACCCTTCTCACCCTAGCCGAGAAGGTAACGCGCACGTCCACGCACGCTCTCGCATTCTGCTTATGTGACAGCAGCCTTTCCTCAGTGGTTAGAATACATCAAAGTGACCAAGTCAACACTTCAACAGAAGATGTTGGACATTGAAAGTGAGAAGGTAGACAGACACGCGACATCAGCCAAGGGGAACTCCGGCAATGTGCCCCAACAATTCTGACCTTGAGCTGTGCTAGGATATGTTCTGCAAGCAGAAGGGCTACCTGGATGAAGAGTTGGACTTCAGGAAGTGTTCCATGGACCAGGCTCATAAGGTAAGCCGCCCTCAAATCTCCCGCCGGACCACTGATGGACGAGGATTGCGGCCCAGAGGATCCTGGAGCTGGAGGCCATGTTGTACGAGGCGCTACCGCAGCGGGACTGCCCCGCCACGGACGGCGAAAAAGCCAGCCACGCTGGCGTGAATGACGTGCTGACGGCGGATCAGAGAGAAGAGCTTAGGAGCGCCGTGGACCAATGGAAGCGAGCCCTGATGTGCGAGTTGAGGGAGCGCGACGCTTGCATCCTCCAAGAGAGAATGGATCTGCTGCACAGCGCGCAACAGGTAAGGGCCCAAAGCCAGCCCGGCACTTACTTGCACGCTTACTGGCTTTTGAATGCCACTTTCCATTTGTCCGTCCTAGAGGAACAAAGAGCTGAAAGAATTCATCGAAGCTCAGAAGAGACAAATCAAACAATTGGAGGAGAAGTTTCTGTTTCTCTTTCTATTCTTCTCCTTGGCCTTCATTCTGTGGCCCTAACACCAGCTGGTGAGTGAGCTCCAGCGGCACCGCACTCGACACCTCCGATACACTGCCAGCCGGTCTCAGACGTTGGCAGACGCTCCGATGCCAACGTATACCCCCCGCCACGGTGACAGAGGCACCGCGTCACACCGGCGCTCATCCAATCAGAAGGCAGGAAAAGCAAATTCACATGCAGGGCACTTTTGAACCAGAAGAGAGCGCCACAAAAAACGGTTGTTGCCCCAAACGCGCACTAAAAAGGGTCAGAATAACAAGAGTCCCACTGGCCAGCCGGGGCCACCCGTCCAGCTGTTTCTTCAGGGGGGAAAAAAATTGGAGTCACCGGTGAGTACATTTTGCATTTAGCTCTGCTTTTCTGCTTCTGTCTTCAAGTGTGTGGCATCCTGCGATCAAAGAGTCAGCCAACCCCAAAGCGGTTGACCTCAACGTCCCACCACCATGCCTACCAGAGCAGGTGACGTGATGCTTTGGACAACCTTCCGTCTCAGATGCCCAAAAGTACTCTTTGCCACATCTGCGGCAATACGGTGTCTTTTCAAAGGTGCAAATAAATCCAGCGTGGGCGGAACACGCACGTCTTCGGTTTTTCCCGCTTTGTTTGTGTGACAGCTGTTGTGAAAATTTTATACAAATAAAGTTGTATAGTACAGGTTTGGCCAAGCCGCAACTCCCGAACCGCATGCGGCTCTTTTATGTTCATATCAACATTTGTGTGTGTGTGTGTGTGTGTGTGGGGGGGGGGGGGGTTGTGCGTGTTGGCTTCACTTGAGTTCAATTTGGTATTTTGGTCAAAAGCGCATGTGGTGAAATTCCACAAAGTAGGATGGGCAAACACATTTCTTTAAACTATGAGTGTCAATTGGGCTCTCGAAATGGCAGGGAAAAGATGCACAGCAAAACGAAAATACGTAGATGAACACAGGACGTTTTAATCAGAGTGGGAAAGTTTCTATTTTTTGTTGAACGTGATGGCAAACCATTCTGCCTGATATGTCAGACCTCAGCGCATTTCAAAGATTCAAATCTTCAGCGCCATGCACTTCAGCTCACTCCATGCTAACATTGATCAGGCGTCGAACCCGCATCATCATGCTTAAGAGGTGGCCATGCTAACCAGTGCGCCATTATGTCAACGCATAATAACTAAGTCTACTGGTCAAAACAGCGGTTACTATATGACGTCGCTACGTCGTGGTCACGTGACGCAGACAAGACGTCAATGGATGTGGGCAGAGTTAACTTGTTTAAAAGGGAGTAGGCAGAAGAAATATTTAATTTATTTAAATCTATTTTGAGTGCACACCATTATGCCAATGCATAACAACTGTAAATCTACTAAACAAAACAGCGGTTGCTATATGACATCTGCCACGTCGTGGTCACGTGACATACGTGACGTCGATGGGCGTAACTTTCGCCGGAATTCAAATCCGCGGGGAGAGTTAACTTGTTTAAAAGAGAGTGGGCAGAAGAATTACTTAATTTATTTAAATCTATTTGGTGTGTGCGCCATTATGTCAATGCATAACAACTGTAAGTCTACTAAACAAAACAGCGGTTGCTATATGACGTCTGCCACGTCGTGGTCACGTGACGCGGACGTGACGTCGACGCCTACTTTACATCCCACCGATCACAGGACCCCTCGGCTGCATAACCGTGCCCCCTTCCCAACCAATCGGATTTGCTATACGCGAAAACGACGCCAATGGAAAGAGCTTCCGCCCAAATTTAAATCCGTGGGCGTGGCTCGCAGCAGGAAGTAGGAAAATGGCGGCGATGTTGACAAAGACACAGCGGATGGTAACAAACGACTAACAAGAGAAATATTTTTATTTTCTGCTTGCAACTGGACCGTCCAGAGCGTACACGGTAAGTACAACTCATCGTTTTTAAAAAGAAGTACTTTTGTTGCCCTGAAAAGCGAGTGAGCGTGGCGTTTGTGGGGGACGTCGAATTTCGACGATTCTTTCTGGTCAACGGTTGTAAATGATTGTGTTGATTAAAAAAGAAAACTTGATGTAACTCTACTTTTAACTGCCGTTTCAGATAGATTTGGAATTGCATCACATCCAATTTTGCCTAGAGCGTACACGGTAAGTAACACTCGTTGTGTTTAAGGAGATTTACGTTTGTAATAGCAGAAGTGTAGCCGCGTTGCGTTGTACGTGTGAATGTTGGTCCGGGCGAAATGTTAATGTTTAATTTCATTCCTTTAGGTTCCACGGTGTTTGTTGGCTGCAAGTTTTCCACTGCAAGAAGAGGCTCATATCATTGACCAGGAGCGAGCTACAATGGTGAGTAGCCATAACATTTATGTTAAACACTTCCTATTTCATGTCTAACAGTACTTGATTTAACAAATAACCATAAATAAATACAGTGTGGGCACTGAAGTTAACATATGTGATTATACTGCCTAATCTGTCACCGAGTAGATTGTTGCAAAGTAATATAAGATCCAAAGTTGTAATTCAGAATAGTTTTCAAAAGAAGGCCATTAGAATTATATACAAGTCTGATTACCCTGAACAAGCTATTAATTAAATCACAAATTCTTCAATTCAAAGATTTGGTAGATTATCAGACAAATAATGTCTAACAGTAATTGATTTAACACATCACGATAAGTAGATTGAGTGTGGGCACTCTCAAGTTAACATATGTGATTATACTGCCTAATCTGTTACAGAGTATGTTGTTGCCAAGTAATGTAGAATAGATCCAAAGTAGTAATCCAGAATAGTTTTGAAGAGGCCATTAGAATGATAAACAAATCTGATTACCTTGAACATAATAACAAGCTAAGTGTTTAATATGTCCTATGAAGTCAAAATTGGGCACCATCATGTGGTGAAATTTGGAATTGCATCACATCCAATTTTGCCTGGGAACAAACAGATTACATAAATCTTAGTTTTGAATAAGCCACTCCTTCTCAAACAAGTAAACTCTGCCCATTTTGCGCAGTAGATGTTCTGTTAATATCTAGTATTTATACAAAGTCATAATTTAAATTGCTTTCAACCTTCATTCATCGGTTCAACCAACATTACTCGCTCTTATTACCAACTTGTATTGATTTAACTAAGCGTTTAATACTTCCTATCAGGTCTCAAATCGAGATTTGGCAAAATACAATTTCAGCAAATCCAATTTTGCCAGGGAACAAAAATAGATTAAATAAACTAAATAAGTCCTCTTCCCATTAAATAAATCAGAAAAGTCTGTCTTGTAACCAGTCCTCTTCAAACAAGTAAAGTCTGCCCATTTTGTGCCGTAGATTTTGTGTCTATGCCTAGTATTTAAACAAAATCATAATTTAAACGACTTCTTTCCTTCATTCACTTTGGAAATTTGGAATTGCAGCAAATCGAATTTTGGCAGGGAACAAAAATAGATCAATTAAACTAAATAAGTCTTCTTCCCATTAAATAAATTAAAAAAGTCTGTCTTGTAACCAGTCCTTTTCAAACAAGTAAAGTCTGCCCATTTTGTGCCGTCGATTTTGTGTTAATGCCTAGTATTTATACAAAATCATAATTTAAAGGACTTCATTCCTTCATTCACTTTGGAAATTTGGAATTGCAGCACATCAAATTTTGCCTGGGAAGAAAAGTAGATTAAATAAATTTAATAAGTCTTACTACTTCCCATTAAATAAATTAAATACGTCTTACTTGTTCCCACTCCTTTTCAAAACAGTAGTTTAAAACGAGGGCCCTTCACTCAATCTTTAACCTCAACCCCGCACGTTGTGTTGTATCTGTGAATGTTGGTTGTGGCCAAATGATAGTTTTCTTTCATTCGTTTAGGTTCCAAGAAAACTTGATGTAACTCTACTTTTAACTGCCGTTTCAGATAAGCGGGTATTACGTCGCAGTCAAATGCCGCGGATATGACGTAATTGCCCGAACCTCCGCCAAAATTCAAATCTGTTGGCGCGATGGCCGTGAGCCACTGAGCAGCGACGATTATCAACAGAAATATCTTTATTTTCTGCTTGCAACTGGACCGTCTAGAGCGTACACGGTAAGTAACACTCATTGTGTTTAAGGAGATTTACGTTTGTAATAGCAGAAGTGTAGCCGCGTTGCGTTGTACGTGTGAAAATTGGTCGAGGCGAAATGTTAATGTTTAATTTCATTCCTTTAGGTTCCACGGTGTTTGTTGGCTGCAAGTTTTCCACTGCAAGAAGAGGCTCGTATCATTGACCAGGAGCGAGCTACAATGGTGAGTAGCCATAACATTTATGTTAAACACTTCCTATTTCATGTCTAACAGTACTTGATTTAACAAATAACCATAAATAAATACAGTGTGGGCACTGAAGTTAACATATGTGATTATACTGCCTAATCTGTCACCGAGTAGATTGTTGCAAAGTAATATAAGATCCAAAGTTGTAATTCAGAATAGTTTTCAAAAGAAGGCCATTAGAATTATATACAAGTCTGATTACCCTGAACAAGCTATTAATTAAATCACAAATTCTTCAATTCAAAGATTTGGTAGATTATCAGACAAATAATGTCTAACAGTAATTGATTTAACACATCACGATAAGTAGATTGAGTGTGGGCACTCTCAAGTTAACATATGTGATTATACTGCCTAATCTGTTACAGAGTATGTTGTTGCCAAGTAATGTAGAATAGATCCAAAGTAGTAATCCAGAATAGTTTTGAAGAGGCCATTAGAATGATAAACAAATCTGATTACCTTGAACATAATAACAAGCTAAGTGTTTAATATGTCCTATGAAGTCAAAATTGGGCACCATCATGTGGTGAAATTTGGAATTGCATCACATCCAATTTTGCCTGGGAACAAACAGATTACATAAATCTTAGTTTTGAATAAGCCACTCCTTCTCAAACAAGTAAACTCTGCCCATTTTGCGCAGTAGATGTTCTGTTAATATCTAGTATTTATACAAAGTCATAATTTAAATTGCTTTCAACCTTCATTCATCGGTTCAACCAACATTACTCGCTCTTATTACCAACTTGTATTGATTTAACTAAGCGTTTAATACTTCCTATCAGGTCTCAAATCGAGATTTGGCAAAATACAATTTCAGCAAATCCAATTTTGCCAGGGAACAAAAATAGATTAAATAAACTAAATAAGTCCTCTTCCCATTAAATAAATCAGAAAAGTCTGTCTTGTAACCAGTCCTCTTCAAACAAGTAAAGTCTGCCCATTTTGTGCCGTAGATTTTGTGTCTATGCCTAGTATTTAAACAAAATCATAATTTAAACGACTTCTTTCCTTCATTCACTTTGGAAATTTGGAATTGCAGCAAATCGAATTTTGGCAGGGAACAAAAATAGATCAATTAAACTAAATAAGTCTTCTTCCCATTAAATAAATTAAAAAAGTCTGTCTTGTAACCAGTCCTTTTCAAACAAGTAAAGTCTGCCCATTTTGTGCCGTCGATTTTGTGTTAATGCCTAGTATTTATACAAAATCATAATTTAAAGGACTTCATTCCTTCATTCACTTTGGAAATTTGGAATTGCAGCACATCAAATTTTGCCTGGGAAGAAAAGTAGATTAAATAAATTTAATAAGTCTTACTACTTCCCATTAAATAAATTAAATACGTCTTACTTGTTCCCACTCCTTTTCAAAACAGTAGTTTAAAACGAGGGCCCTTCACTCAATCTTTAACCCCAACCCCGCACGTTGTGTTGTATCTGTGAATGTTGGTTGTGGCCAAATGATAGTTTTCTTTCATTCGTTTAGGTTCCAAGAAAACTTGATGTAACTCTACTTTTAACTGCCGTTTCAGATAAGCGGGTATTACGTCGCAGTCATGTGCCGTGGATATGACGTAATTGCCCGAACCTCCGCCAAAATTCAAATCTGTTGGCGCGATGGCCGTGAGCCACTGAGCAGCGACGATTATCAACAGAAATATCTTTATTTTCTGCTTGCAACTGGACCGTCTAGAGCGTACACGGTAAGTAACACTCATTGTGTTTAAGGAGATTTACGTTTGTAATAGCAGAAGTGTAGCCGCGTTGCGTTGTACGTGTGAAAATTGGTCGAGGCGAAATGTTAATGTTTAATTTCATTCCTTTAGGTTCCACGGTGTTTGTTGGCTGCAAGTTTTCCACTGCAAGAAGAGGCTCGTATCATTGACCAGGAGCGAGCTACAATGGTGAGTAGCCATAACATTTATGTTAAACACTTCCTATTTCATGTCTAACAGTACTTGATTTAACAAATAACCATAAATAAATACAGTGTGGGCACTGAAGTTAACATATGTGATTATACTGCCTAATCTGTCACGGAGTAGATTGTTGCAAAGTAATATAAGATCCAAAGTTGTAATTCAGAATAGTTTTCAAAAGAAGGCCATTAGAATTATATACAAGTCTGATTACCCTTAACATAACAACAAGCTATTAATTAAATCACAAATTCTTCAATTCAAAGATTTGGTAGATTATCAGACAAATAATGTCTAACAGTAATTGATTTAACACATCACGATAAGTAGATTGAGTGTGGGCACTCTCAAGTTAACAGATATGATTATACTGCCTAATCTGTTACAGAGTATGTTGTTGCCAAGTAATGTAGAATAGATCCAAAGTAGTAATCCAGAATAGTTTTGAAGAGGCCATTAGAATAATAAACAAATCTGATTACCTTGAACATAATAACAAGCTAAGTGTTTAATATGTCCTATGAAGTCAAAATTGGGCACCATCATGTGGTGAAATTTGGAATTGCATCACATCCAATTTTGCCTGGGAACAAACAGATTAAATAAATCTTAGTTTTGAATAAGCCACTCCTTCTCAAACAAGTAAACTCTGCCCATTTCGCGCAGTAGATGTTCTGTTAATATCTAGTATTTATACAAAGTCATAATTTAAATTGCTTTCAACCTTCATTCATCGGTTCAACCAACATTACTCGCTCTTATTACCAACTTGTATTGATTTAACTAAGCGTTTAATACTTCCTATCAGGTCTCAAGGCAAGATTTGGCAAAATACAATTTCAGCAAATCCAATTTTGCCAGGGAACAAAAATAGATTAAATAAACTAAATAAGTCTTCTTCCCATTAAATAAATCAGAAAAGTCTGTCTTGTAACCAGTCCTCTTCAAACAAGTAAAGTCTGCCCATTTTGTGCCGTAGATTTTGTGTCTATGCCTAGTATTTAAACAAAATCATAATTTAAACGACTTCTTTCCTTCATTCACTTTGGAAATTTGGAATTGCAGCAAATCGAATTTTGCCAGGGAACAAAAATAGATCAATTAAACTAAATAAGTCTTCTTCCCATTAAATAAATTAAAAAAGTCTGTCTTGTAACCAGTCCTTTTCAAACAAGTAAAGTCTGCCCATTTTGTGCCGTCGATTTTGTGTTAATGCCTAGTATTTATACAAAATCATAATTTAAAGGACTTCATTCCTTCATTCACTTTGGAAATTTGGAATTGCAGCACATCAAATTTTGCCTGGGAAGAAAAGTAGATTAAATAAATTTAATAAGTCTTACTACTTCCCATTAAATAAATTAAATACGTCTTACTTGTTCCCACTCTTTTACAAAAAAGTAGTTTAAAACGAGGTCCCTTCACTCAACCTTTAACCCTATTTATTCACCTTCTAGGCTAAGTGTTAAAGGCTAAGTGTTAAAGGCTAAGTGTTAAAGGCTAAGTGTTAGAGGCTAAGTGCCAGAGGCTAGGCGCCAGAGGCGAGTTTTTGTGGGCTGAAGTTTTAGTGGGGTTAGTGTGAATACAATCCAAAAGAATACAACAGAATACAATACAATAGAATATAATACATAGATTAAATTCAATAGCTCTTACTACTTCCCATTAAATAAATTAAATACGTCTTACTTGTTCCCAATCCTTTTCAAAAAAGTAGTTTAAAACGAGGGCCCTTCACTCAACCTTTAACCTCAACCCCGCACGTCACATTGTGTTGTATCTGTGAATGTTGGTTGTGGCCAAATGATAGTTTTCTTTCATTCGTTTAGGTTCCACGGTGTTTGTTGGCTATGTTTTCCACTGTCAGAAGGATGAAAATACAAAGTACAACGCTTGGACGTGGGCGAAGACGTCACCGGTGAGTCCTTCCTTCCTATTTATTTACCTTCTAGATGCTAGAGGCTAAGTGTTAGAGGCTAAGTGTTAGAGGCTAAGTGTTAAACACAATACGAACAACACAACGATACTGCACTGAACAACACGATACCGCACTGAGAAACACGATACCGCACTGAACAACACGATACCGCACTGAACAACACCATGCCGCACTGAACACCATGCCACACTGAACAACACCATCCCGCACTGAACAACACCATGCCGCACTAAACAACACCATGCCGCACTGAACAACACCATGCCTCACTGAACGACACCATGCCGCACTGAAAGACACCATGCCGCACTGAACGACACCATGCCGCACTGAAAGACACCATCCCGCACTGAACACCATGCCGCACTGAACAACACCATCCTGCACTGAACAACACCATCCCGCACTGAACAACACCATGCCGCACTGAACAACATTATGCCGCACTGAACATTATGCCGCACTGAACAACACCATGCCGCACTGAACAACACCATGCCGCACTGAACAACATTATGCCGCACTGAACAACACCATGCCGCACTGAACAACACCATGCCGCACTGAACAACATTATGCCGCACTGAACAACACCATGCCGCACTGAACAACACCATCCTGCACTGAACAACACCATTCCGCATTGAACACCATGCCGCACTGAACAACACCATCCCGCACTGAACAACACCATCCCGCACTGAACAACACCATGCCGCACTGAACAACATTATGCCGCACTGAACAACATTATGCCGCACTGAACAACACCATGCCGCACTGAACAACACCATGCCGCACTGAACAACACCATGCCGCACTGAACAACATTATAACGCACTGAACAACACCATCCCGCACTGAACAACACCATGCCGCACTAAACAACATTATGCCGCACTGAACAACATTATGCCGAAATGAACAACACCATGCCGCACTGAACAACACCATGCCGCACTGAACAACACCATCCTGCACTGAACAACACCATCCCGCACTGAACAACACCATGCCGCACTGAACAACACCATGCCGCACTGAACAACACCATGCCGCAATGAACAACACCATCCCGCACTGAACAACATTATGCCGCACTGAACAACATTATGCCGCACTGAACAACATTATGCCGCACTGAACAACACCATGCCGCACTGAACAACACCATCCTGCACTGAACAACACCATCCCGCACTGAACAACACCATGCCGCACTGAACAACATTATGGCGCACTGAACAACATTATGCCGCACTGAACAACACCATGCCGCACTGAACAACACCATGCCGCACTGAACAACACCATGCCGCAATGAACAACACCATCCCGCACTGAACAACACCATGCCGCACTGAGCAACACCATGCCGCACTGAACAACACCATCCTGCACTGAACAACACCATGCCGCACTGAACAACACCATTCCGCACTGAACAACACCATGCCGCACTGAACAACATTACGCTGCACTGAACAACACCATGCCGCACTGAACAACACCATGCCGCACTGAACAACACCATGCCGCATTGAACAACACCATGCCGCATTGAACAACACCATGCCGCACTGAACAACACCATCCTGCACTGAACAACACCATGCCGCATTGAACAACACCATGCCGCACTGAACAACACCATCCTGCACTGAACAACACCATCCCGCACTGAACAACACCATCCCGCATTGAACAACACCATCCTGCACTGAACAACACCATGCCGCACTGAACAACACCATGCCGCACTGAACAACACCATTCCGCACTGAACAACACCATGCCGCACTGAACAACACCATCCTGCACTGAACAACACCATCCCGCACTGAACAACACCATGCCGCATTGAACAACACCATCCTGCACTGAACAACACCATCCTGCACTGAACAACACCATGCCGCACTGAACAACACCATGCCGCACTGAACAACACCATGCCGCACTGAACAACACCATGCCGCACTGAACAACATTATGCCGCACTGAACAACATTATGTCGCACTGAACAACACCATGCCGCACTGAACAACACCATGCCGCACTGAACAACATTATGCCGCACTGAAAAACACCATGCCGCACTGAACAACACCATCCCGCACTGAACAACACCATGCCGCATTGAACAACACCATGCCGCACTGAACAACACCATGCTGCACTGAACAACATTATGCTGCACTGAACAACACGATCCTGCATTGAACAACACCATGCCGCACTGAACAACACCATCCTGCACTGAACAACACCATCCTGCACTGAACAACACCACCCCGCACTGAACAACACGATCCCGCATTGAACACCATCCCGCACTGAACAACACCATGCCGCACTGAACAACACCATTCCGCACTGAACAACACCATGCCGCACTGAACAACACCATGCCGCACTGAACAACACCATGCCGCACTGAACAACACCATGCCGCACTGAACAACATTATGCCGCACTGAACAACACCATGCCGCACTGAACAACACCATCCCGCACTGAACAACACCATGCCGCATTGAACAAC
Source organism: Syngnathus floridae (assembly GCF_059516105.1). Lineage (NCBI taxonomy): Eukaryota > Metazoa > Chordata > Actinopteri > Syngnathiformes > Syngnathidae > Syngnathus > Syngnathus floridae. Next base: position 1,221,090 of record NW_028284053.1, read on the forward strand.
ACCATGCCGCACTGAACAACACCATCCTGCACTGAACAACACCATCCCTCACTAAACAACACCATGCCGCACTGAACAACATTATGGCGCACTGGACAACATTATGCCGCACTGAACAACACCATGCCGCACTGAACAACACCATGCCGCACTGAACAACACCATGCCGCACTGAACAACACCATGCCGCACTGAACAACATTATGCCGCACTGAACAACACCATGCCGCACTGAACAACACCATGCCGCACTGAACAACACGATCCCGCATTGAACAACACCATCCTGCACTGAACAACACCATGCCGCACTGAACAACACCATGCCGCACTGAACAACACCATTCCGCACTGAACAACACCATGCCGCACTGAACGACACCATCCTGCACTGAACAACACCATCCCGCACTGAACAACACCATGCCGCATTAAACAACACCATGCCGCACTGAACAACACCATCCTGCACTGAACAACACCATGCCGCACTGAACAACACCATGCCGCACTGAACAACACCATGCCGCACTGAACAACATTATGCCGCACTGAACAACATTATGCCGCACTAAACAACATTATGTCGCACTGAACAACACCATGCCGCACTGAACAACACCATGCTGCACTGAACAACATTATGCCGCACTGAACAACACGATCCCGCATTGAACAACACCATCCCGCAGTGAACAACACCATGCCGCATTGAACAACACCATGCCGCACTGAACAACACCATGCTGCACTGAACAACATTATGCTGCACTGAACAACACGATCCTGCATTGAACAACACCATGCCGCACTGAACAACACCATCCTGCACTGAACAACACCATGCCGCACTGAACAACACCATGCCGCACTGAACAACATTATGCCGCACTGAAAAACACCATGCCGCACTGAACAACACCATCCCGCACTGAACAACACCATGCCCCATTGAACAACACCATGCCGCACTGAACAACACCATGCTGCACTGAACAACATTATGCTGCACTGAACAACACGATCCTGCATTGAACAACACCATGCCGCACTGAACAACACCATCCTGCACTGAACAACACCACCCCGCACTGAACAACACAATCCCGCATTGAACAACACCATCCCGCACTGAAAAACACCATGCCGCACTGAACAACACCATTCCGCACTGAACAACACCATGCCGCACTGAACAACACCATGCCGCACTGAACAACACCATGCCGCACTGAACAACACCATGCCGTACTGAACAACATTATGCCGCACTGAACAACACCATGCCGCACTGAACAACACCATCCCGCACTGAACAACACCATGCCGCATTGAACAACACCATGCCGCACTGAACAACACCATCCTGCACTGAACAACACCATCCCGCACTAAACAACACCATGCCGCACTGAACAACATTATGGCGCACTGGACAACATTATGCCGCACTGAACAACACCATGCCGCACTGAACAACACCATGCCGCACTGAACAACACCATGCCGCACTGAACAACACCATGCCGCACTGAACAACATTATGCCGCACTGAACAACACCATGCCGCACTGAACAACACCATGCCGCACTGAACAACACGATCCCGCATTGAACAACACCATCCTGCACTGAACAACACCATGCCGCACTGAACAACACCATGCCGCACTGAACAACACCATGCCGCACTGAACAACACCATGCCGCACTGAACAACACCATCCTGCACTGAACAACACCATCCCGCACTGAACAACACCATGCCGCATTGAACAACACCATGCCGCACTGAACAACACCATCCTGCACTGAACAACACCATGCCGCACTGAACAACACCATGCCGCACTGAACAACACCATGCCGCACTGAACAACATTATGCCGCACTGAACAACATTATGCCGCACTAAACAACATTATGTCGCACTGAACAACACCATGCCGCACTGAACAACACCATGCTGCACTGAACAACATTATGCCGCACTGAACAACACGATCCCGCATTGAACAACACCATCCCGCAGTGAACAACACCATGCCGCATTGAACAACACCATGCCGCACTGAACAACACCATGCTGCACTGAACAACATTATGCTGCACTGAACAACACGATCCTGCATTGAACAACACCATGCCGCACTGAACAACACCATCCTGCACTGAACAACACCTTTCCACACTGAACAACACCATGCCGCACTGAACAACATTATGCCGCACTGAACAACACCATGCCGCACTGAACAACACCATGCCGCACTGAACAACACCATGCCGCACTGAACAACACCATGCCGCAATGAACAACACCATCCCGCACTGAACAACACCATGCCGCATTGAACAACACCATGCCGCACTGAACAACACCATCCCGCACTGAACAACACCACCCCGCACTGAACAACACGATCCCGCATTGAACAACACCATCCCGGACTGAACAACACCATGCCGCACTGAACAACACCATTCCGCACTGAACAACACCATGCCGCACGGAACAACACCATGCCGCACTGAACAACACCATGCCGCACTGAACAACACCATGCCGCACTGAACAACATTATGCCGCACTGAACAACACCATGCCGCACTGAACAACACCATCCCGCACTGAACAACACCATGCCGCATTGAACAACACCATGCCGCACTGAACAACACCATCCTGCACTGAACAACACCATCCCGCACTGAACAACACCATGCCGCACTGAACAACATTATGGCGCACTGAACAACATTATGCCGCACTGAACAACACCATGCCGCACTGAACAACACCATGCCGCACTGAACAACACCATGCCGCACTGAACAACATTATGCCGCACTGAACAACATTATGCCGCACTGAACAACACCATGCCGCACTGAACAACACCATGCCGCACTGAACAACACCATGCCGCACTGAACAACACGACGTCGCACTGAACAACACGACGCCGCACAGAACAACACGACGCCGCACAGAATAACACAATACCGCACAGAACAACACAATACCGCACAAACAGTTTTAGATAATATTACGTCGCAGTCATGTGACGCGGACATGACGTCAATAGGCGGAACTCACGGCAAAATTATAATCCGTGGGCGTGGCTTGCAACAGGAAGTAGGAAAGCGGCAGTTCTGGCAAACAAGACACAGCTGTTAGTAACACGATGACTAACAAGGCAAATATTTTTGTTTTCAGCTTGCAACTTGACCGTCTAGAGCGTACAAGGTAATTACAACTGGTTTTTTTTAGCCCTGAAAAGCAAGGGAGTGTGGCGTTTGGGAGGAATGTCGAACTCGGCGTCTGCTTCCAGCCACAGACGCCAAATTTCGACGATTATTTCGACTGGTCAACGGTTGTAAATTATTGCGTTGACTAAAAACTTTATTTAACTCTACTCTTAACTTTGCCGTTTCAGATATGCGGGTATTACACCGCGGAAATGACGTCAATAGGCTGAACTCTCGCCAAAATTCAAATCTGTGGGCGCAATGGCCTTGAGCGAGACACCGGATACAAACACGACGATTATCAACAGAAATATCTTTATTTTCCGCTTGCAAGTGGACCGTCTAGAGCGTACACGGTAAGTACAACTCATTGTGTTTAAAAAGATTAACGTTTGTGTAGTTTGCGTTGCGTTGTATCTGTGAATGTTGGTTGAGGCTAAATGTTAATGTTTAATTTCATTCCTTTAGGTTCCACGGTGTTTGTTGGCTGTATGTTTTCCACTGCAAGAAGAGGCTCGTATCATTGACCAGCAGGAGCTACAATGGTGAGTACCCCTTTCGTCTTCCATTTATGTTAAACACTTCCTATTTCATGTCTAACAGTACTCGATTTAACAAATAACCATAAATAAATACAGTGTGGGCAGTCACGTTAACATATGTGATTATCCTGCCTAATATGTTTATCACAAATATGTCACTAATCACTAATATGTTTATTTGTTTATCACAACACCTTTGGACCTTCAGCAATCGATTATTTCCCTTCATCTACATAGAGACAGAACGATGGTGTCTTAAACATCTCATTCATTTCACCAAATAACTTCACGCAGGTGGATAACGGCCGTCTCGGTCACGCTATGTTGCGTGATGCAGTTTTGAAGAACCAAATGCATTTATTCAATGAATAAGTCAAGCTAGTTCTATGTTTATGATGTTGTAAGTTACGGTACCGATTGAAGTTGAGTTCGAAGCCAGTGGAAAACAGCGCTGCGTTTGTGCTCTCCAGGTACAAATGTTGTGATCTCTGACTGACGACCGGGCGAGACTCGAGTAAGAGATGTCCAAACGAGCTCCGGCAGGGCGGGCCAAGGCGGAGCGAACGGACGCCCTTCAGGCCGCCAATGACGAGCTGAGAACCAAACTGATGGACGTCCAGTTAGAACTTCAGCAGGAGAAGAACAAGGTGAAAACCTCAACAGACAGACACTGCCTGCCTCCCTGCCTGCCTCCCTGCCTGCCTCCCTGCCTGCCTCCCTCCCTCCCAGTTTTCCCGATGTAGATTAGACATGCGTGTGCCATGACTGTGTCAGCCTACATCAACAAATGCACCGAGGACGTCAGCACCACTAAGAATATCATCACCCGGGGCAACCAACGACCCTGGATGACTGAGGAGGTACGTCAAACGCTACGAGCGCGGAACTCTGCCTTCAAGTCTGGCGACAAGGAGACACTGAGGACAGCGAGAGCCAACTTGAACCGTGCCATCAGGATAGCGAAGCGAGACCGCAGTCGAAAATTTCAGGATCGTTTCCACGACGTCAAAAACATCAGGAGTATGTGGCAAGGCATACGGGCGATTACAGACTACAACTCACCCTCCCCCCCCCGGTGGGTGTAGTTGATGCTGACTTTCTAAATGGTCTAAATAACTTCTTTGGGAGGTTCGAGGCACTAAACGGCACTCCAGCAGTTAAAACTGTTCCCCATCAGGAAGAGGAGGTACTCTGCCTTGACTCCGCCGATGTGTTGAAGACCCTGAGGAGAGTCAACCCCTGTAAGGCCCCTGGCCCCGACAACATTCCTGGGCGTGTGTTCAGGGAATGTGCAAGTCATCTGGCTGGGGTCATCACAGACATTTTTAACACCTCGCTGGGCCAAGCCACAGTGCCGGCGTGCTTTAAGACTGCCTCCATCATTCCGGTGCCGAAGAAACCTCAAATCACCTCATTTAATGAGTACCGGCCTGTTGCACTGACTCCGGTTATGATGAAGTGCTTCGAAAGGCTGCTTAAAGGTCACATCGTTTCCAGACTCCCCCTATTATTTGACCCGTTCCAGTTTGCCGACCGGCAAAACCGCTCCACTCAGGACGCCATCTCCTCCGTTCTTCACCTGAGCCTGGCTCACCTGGAGGAGAAGAACACCCATGTGCGGAGGCTGTTCCTGGACTTCAGCTCAGCGTTTAACACCATCATCCCACAGCATCTGGTAGGAAAATTGGAACACCTGGGCTTCAACACCCCCCTTCGCAACTGGCTGCTAGACTTCCTCACCAACAGACCTCAGTCAGTCCGGGTCGGACAGAACACCTCTGATGTCATCACCCTCAGCACAGGCTCCCTTCAGGGCTGCGTCCTGAGCCCCCTGCTGTGCACCCTGATGACACACGACTGCGTCCTCAGGTTCACCACCAATCACATCGTGAAGTCAGCAGACGACACAACGGTGGTGGGGCTCATCAGAGACAACAACGACCTGGACTACAGAGAGGAGGTGGAGCAGCTGGTGGGCTGGTGCAGAGAAAACAGCCTGATCCTGAATGAGGAGAAGATGAAGGAGATCATCGTCGACTTCAGGAAAAAACAGCCTCACCACGCTCCACTGATCATCAACAGCTCAGCTGTGGAGGTGGTCAGCACCACCAAATTCCTGGGGGTCCACATCACAGAAGACCTCACCTGGACTATGAACACTACGGCACTGGTCAAGAGGGCACAGAAGCGCTTGTACTTCCTGCGGAGGATGAGGAGAGCCCACCTGCCCCCACCCATCATGAGGACGTTCTACAGGAGCACCATAGAGAGCATTCTGACAAGCTGTCTCTCTGTGTGGTGTGGAGGCTGCACCGCCTCCGATTGGAAGAACGTGAGGAGAGTGGTGAGGACAGCAGAGAGGATCATAGGGGCTCCTCTTCCCTCCATTCAGGACATTTCATCTCAGCGCTGCATGTCCCGTGCCCGTAACATCATCAATGACCCATCACACCCCCACCATGGACTGTTCTCCCTGCTGCCCTCTGGGAAGAGGTTTGCAGCATCCGCTGCAGGTCCACCAGGTTCTGCAACAGCTTTTTCCCTGCTGTCATCAGACTGTTGAACACTAGAACTGTTGAGCTCTAAACTGAACTCTGCATCACACATTCACAGAACTGTACTTTATGACACTACGGACCTCTATCTTGCACTATCTCGCACTACCAACTTTACTGAACTTGTATAAACCCTTTAAATAGAAGTTTAATACATGGTTTAGCATTCCTCTGCACACTCTTGAATACTGTTTTGCCTACTTGCACTATTGCATAATTATCACTGCTGCACTTTATACTTATTTTTAATATATATATATATATATATATATAGTATATATGTATATATATATATTTTCATAGGATATGTTACTTCTATTCAACTGCAATATCACTACTTTGTTGTAAGACGTATGCAACGGAATTTCGTTTTGTATGCACCATGTGCAGACAAGATGACAATAAAGTTTGTCTAAGTCTAAGTCATGTCAGGTCAGCTGTCTGGAGAGAGAGAGAAGTCAGGACCTGCGGGCGGAGCACCACCGTGCCACCGCCGCCATGACGGAACTCAAAAGCAAACTCCATGAGGAGAAGCAGAAAGAGTTAGCCATTACCAGGGAGACATTACTGCGGCAGCATGAAATGGAGCTGATGAGAGTGATCAAAATCAAAGATGGAGAGATCCAGCGACTGAATGCCTTGGTCCTCAGCCTGAGGGACGGCTCCATGGACAAGGTGATCCGCTCTATCCGTGTCTGACTATCCGCACGCCACGTCGGGCTTCGATGCGGCCGCTACCGTATTGTGTAGCTTGTCCCCAGTAAGCGTCGCGGCGCTCCGTTGCGGTCTCAACGGCCCGGTGTGGCGCAATGTCTGCTCAGGTGAGGAGGGGGGGCGCTTTGCTGGCGGAGGTGGAGGAGACGCGGCGGTGTCGGGAGACCGAGCGGTGTCGCCTCCACCAGGAGCGCGGAAGAAGCCCTGGCAGCGGCCCAGCAGGCCTGGCAGTCCCGAGCGGCCGAGCTCCGATCGGCTCATCACCAGCATCGGGAGGAGCTGAGCCGAACCAAGAGAGACTGCGAGAGGGAGATCCGCCGACTGGTAGGACTGATCAGATGCGCGGTGCGTGGCTATGTTCCCAATTTCGTTGTATACCTGCAGTGCAATGACACCTAAGGCATTCTATTCTATTCTATTTCACAAGAAGAAAATGTCCGGTTGCTCGCTTCGCTTTTGTCACAGCAAAGGTGTTCTAGTCGATTCCAGAAAAAAATTGGCCGGTTGCTCTCTTTGTTTTTGTCACAATTCTGGCAAATGAGTTTGCCCGCCTGCCTGAGCGCTCCCCGTTTGTACATCCAGACGGATGAGATCAAGCTGAAAGACAGAGCGGTTAGTGTTTTGGATGAAGCCCTGGGGCCGGCCACGTCCACCGCCTTCAGCTGCAGACTCAGGCTGCCGAGCAGCAGATCGCTGCCCTGAGGGATTCCCAAAGGGCGGGCCTAAACTACCCTGGAAGTGGGGTCAACGCCGCTACTAGCAATCCTCTTCATTGCGTAAGCCACCTCATCACACACTTGCAGTACGCATGACTTAGTTCGTTGCTGGAGGAAGGTAGCACAAAAACAGTTTTGAACTTTGAACGAGTGCTTGTGTGTGTGTGTTGCGGGGCGTTTTCAGTCTCAGGAGGATCGGGACACGCGACGGTTTCATCTGAAAATCGCTGAGCTCAGCGCAGTCATCAGGAAACTGGAGGATCGAAACGCCCTGCTTTCTGAAGAGCGCAATGAACTGGTAATTTATTGACGGCACGCTTGAAGGTTTGCGCTACGTTTGATGCGCGCCATCCAGCGAGGCACCCATTGCGCTTGCTTATTAGTTGAGCGGCGCGGCGAGTCGGTTGCCTGGTAGATGTCTTTTATTGGGAGCCAAAGCCACGATTCCGTTCAAACCGATGCAAAAGGAATGGATACGTTCTGGCCCGCGTGTTGTGCGTCTTTCACATCCCGCACTTCATGCTTGCAGCTAAAGCGACTGAGAGAAACAGAAAGCCAGTTTCTGCCACTCCTGTACAAAAACAAACGCCTGAGCAGGAAGAATGAAGAACTCTCGCTGGTGCTGTGTCGCCTTGAAAACAAAGTGCGCTTTGTCACCCAGGAGAACGAGGAGATGGCAAGCTTGGTAAGTCGACGCGGACAACGGCGGCGTGCCAACAGAGTCCACTGCATTTGTGTTCCACAGAGAAGGCCTAGTTCGCTCAATGACCTGGACCGCGGTTGCGGCCAGCAGGACGGTGAAATGGAGTTCCTTCAAGTTGTGGAGCAGCGGCACATCATCGACGACTTGTCCAAGGTCTTCAGGCAGGCGACTCGGTGCACGTACGGCAGCGCCGCGCTCGCTCGCTGTCGCCAGGAAACCTTTTCCGTCCAAAGCTTGGCCGGCGGCCGCCATCCAAAAAATTGGCCCCTTAAATTCCGACCTTTCAAGCAGGAGCATTGTGCGCACGCGTTTGAACACGCTTTAGACTTGTTTTGCCGTTTTCAGCAGCTCAAAGCTCCCGTTTTGTCAGCGCCTTTGCCACTCGCTGTGCGCTGAAAACGACGGACTTGCCCGGCTGCTCAGCCCGTCAACCATGAGCCGCGAGCGCGACGTCATTGTCCGTAGGCAGCTAGTGGCAAAATGCACCCTGTTAGAGTTGCGCTCGCTCCAACTTATTTTGCAAGAACCACACGGGAGACAAGTAAGTTCTTTTGGACACCTGCAGGTGGAGAGTCCATCCGTTGTACGAATGAAGTCTGACTCTCGGCTCCTGCACGAGCATTTTAATTAAGAGAAACAGGGTGGGTGTAAGAGTGGATTGAATAGAGGAAGCCCTTGACCTCTAGTCAAAACATAGCAAGGGGTGTTTTACGACTTTGTGTAGGAAGGGATAAGCGATAGGGATAAATAAGGGATAAATAATATTATTTATTACAGGTCGCAGTCAAAGTCAAAGCAACACAATGATACGATAAAGATAATCTGGAAAACCCTGACACACCCTGTAGTTGTCACTTTTGGAAAAGACGAGCGTCCCTCCAATCATCGCCGGTGACGTGTTTTTCAGGCTCTGGAGACAGGAGCTCATGTCAGAAATGTCATTGTGAGTCGCGTTTGTTTCTGCGCCGGAGCCGTTCGTTCCCTTTGCATCCAAAGAATCTCAAAGGCGGATTATTTGTGTCGACAGGAGAGAGATTTGCTGCTACGATACCGACGTCGAGAATCTCTGAGGAGGAACAAAGCGTGAGGTCCTGCAAGGTGAGTCTGTTTGTTTGCGGCTGCTTGGTGTTGCGCAAGATGAAATGGCCTTTTTCTCGCTATTGTTCCTCTCGTCGATTCATCGTGAGGTGTCGCTTCAGTTTGTTCAGAGAGATGTTTGCTTCCGCGCCCGCAGGTCATCGAAACATTTTACGGCTACGACGAAGACGTGTTGGTGGACTCGGACGGATCGTCCTTGTCTTTTCACACCGACAGAACCCCCGACACGGAACCCGAAGAGGTAGCCCGCCATTTCTGCCAGCGTATTGGCACCAAACATTCCTCTTCAGCCTGGAATCGGACTCGTCTTTGCGTCGCGGGTGCTTTGTCGCCGGTCTGACTGATTCTGGTACTAGTGCTGTGTTGCATTGGTGTGTGCATGAAGAGGCGGAGCTTCGCTACCGCCAGCTGACGCAAGAATATCAAGCGCTGCAACGAGCCTACGCTCTGCTAGCCCAGACCAGCGAAGGGGACTACGACGCCGAGAAGGAGATCAAGGTGGCGCCCCTTCCCGCAACCCCCGGCCGGGTCGCAGCCTCCCCGTTCTCACCCAGCCTCGGGTGTTCTCTGGTCTGAAAGGAGGAGGAGGAGCCTCCCTCCTCCTCCTTTCAGACCAGAGAAAAGCTGATGGTAGAAATGGGTCACTATCAAAGCAGAGTAGCAGATCTGGAGTCAGCGCTGAAGCAACAAGGACAGGTAAGCTCATCAATGAGCACACCTTTTTCTCAGACAAAATAGCTACATTCTTCAGTCACTCATCCGTCTGGCATTACTGGACCAACCCCCCCCCCCCCCCCCCCCGAACGTGGCTGGGAAAATGCGGAGAAAAGCAAATGTCATTTTCCAGTCAACCAAAGAATTTGTGGATGAAAATGACACAACATTCCAAAGCTGTCCACGCGTTTGTCTCTTCTAGAATGTCAAGTGGGTGGAGGAGAAGCAGCTGCTGCGTCAGAGCAATCAGCAGTTGGCCGAAAAGGTGACGGAAAGAAAGGCGCTGGGCGGAGTCGCTTGGCGTCACACCTGTCGGGAAGCCCCGCAGATGAGGTCTGACTGTCTTTTCAGGTCAGGCGGATGGAGGCGGAAGAAGCGCGTCTGAAAGAGCACATCCAGGATATCCGAGACCAAAACGAACTGCTTGAGTTCCGCATCCTGGAGCTGGAGGTGGGAAGACTCGCACAAGCGTGTTGAGGCCAGAGATGTGACGGACGGACGGACGGACGGACGGACGGATGCATGCCTCTGCCTTTCAGGAGAGGGAGTGGCGCTCCCCCGTCTTGAAGTTTCTGCAAGTCCGTTTCCCAGACGGCCTCAGCCCTTTGCAGATCTACTGCGAGGCCGAGGGCGTGAGCGTACGTAAGGCGTCCCTCGCAACCCTAACCTTAACCCGAGGTCCCAGAACACCTTACATTGCTCCTTGCGCCTTTCCCCCGGACATCGTCATCAGTGATCTGATGAAGAAGCTGGACATCCTGGGCTATAACGCCGTAAGTGTATGTCGAACTCCTTATGTTCGCACTCCACGAGACTCGGCGGCTCAAATGTGACTTTTGGAAGGCTTTGCGCTGAAAGAAGCTTGTTGACGCTGTGCCTTTGGGCTCTTGCAGAATCTCACCAACGAGGAGCAGGTGGTCGTGATTCACGCCAGGACCCTTCTCACCCTAGCCGAGAAGGTAACGCGCACGTCCACGCACGCTCTCGCATTCTGCTTATGTGACAGCAGCCTTTCCTCAGTGGTTAGAATACATCAAAGTGACCAAGTCAACACTTCAACAGAAGATGTTGGACATTGAAAGTGAGAAGGTAGACAGACACGCGACATCAGCCAAGGGGAACTCCGGCAATGTGCCCCAACAATTCTGACCTTGAGCTGTGCTAGGATATGTTCTGCAAGCAGAAGGGCTACCTGGATGAAGAGTTGGACTTCAGGAAGTGTTCCATGGACCAGGCTCATAAGGTAAGCCGCCCTCAAATCTCCCGCCGGACCACTGATGGACGAGGATTGCGGCCCAGAGGATCCTGGAGCTGGAGGCCATGTTGTACGAGGCGCTACCGCAGCGGGACTGCCCCGCCACGGACGGCGAAAAAGCCAGCCACGCTGGCGTGAATGACGTGCTGACGGCGGATCAGAGAGAAGAGCTTAGGAGCGCCGTGGACCAATGGAAGCGAGCCCTGATGTGCGAGTTGAGGGAGCGCGACGCTTGCATCCTCCAAGAGAGAATGGATCTGCTGCACAGCGCGCAACAGGTAAGGGCCCAAAGCCAGCCCGGCACTTACTTGCACGCTTACTGGCTTTTGAATGCCACTTTCCATTTGTCCGTCCTAGAGGAACAAAGAGCTGAAAGAATTCATCGAAGCTCAGAAGAGACAAATCAAACAATTGGAGGAGAAGTTTCTGTTTCTCTTTCTATTCTTCTCCTTGGCCTTCATTCTGTGGCCCTAACACCAGCTGGTGAGTGAGCTCCAGCGGCACCGCACTCGACACCTCCGATACACTGCCAGCCGGTCTCAGACGTTGGCAGACGCTCCGATGCCAACGTATACCCCCCGCCACGGTGACAGAGGCACCGCGTCACACCGGCGCTCATCCAATCAGAAGGCAGGAAAAGCAAATTCACATGCAGGGCACTTTTGAACCAGAAGAGAGCGCCACAAAAAACGGTTGTTGCCCCAAACGCGCACTAAAAAGGGTCAGAATAACAAGAGTCCCACTGGCCAGCCGGGGCCACCCGTCCAGCTGTTTCTTCAGGGGGGAAAAAAATTGGAGTCACCGGTGAGTACATTTTGCATTTAGCTCTGCTTTTCTGCTTCTGTCTTCAAGTGTGTGGCATCCTGCGATCAAAGAGTCAGCCAACCCCAAAGCGGTTGACCTCAACGTCCCACCACCATGCCTACCAGAGCAGGTGACGTGATGCTTTGGACAACCTTCCGTCTCAGATGCCCAAAAGTACTCTTTGCCACATCTGCGGCAATACGGTGTCTTTTCAAAGGTGCAAATAAATCCAGCGTGGGCGGAACACGCACGTCTTCGGTTTTTCCCGCTTTGTTTGTGTGACAGCTGTTGTGAAAATTTTATACAAATAAAGTTGTATAGTACAGGTTTGGCCAAGCCGCAACTCCCGAACCGCATGCGGCTCTTTTATGTTCATATCAACATTTGTGTGTGTGTGTGTGTGTGTGTGTGGGGGGGGGGGGGTTGTGCGTGTTGGCTTCACTTGAGTTCAATTTGGTATTTTGGTCAAAAGCGCATGTGGTGAAATTCCACAAAGTAGGATGGGCAAACACATTTCTTTAAACTATGAGTGTCAATTGGGCTCTCGAAATGGCAGGGAAAAGATGCACAGCAAAACGAAAATACGTAGATGAACACAGGACGTTTTAATCAGAGTGGGAAAGTTTCTATTTTTTGTTGAACGTGATGGCAAACCATTCTGCCTGATATGTCAGACCTCAGCGCATTTCAAAGATTCAAATCTTCAGCGCCATGCACTTCAGCTCACTCCATGCTAACATTGATCAGGCGTCGAACCCGCATCATCATGCTTAAGAGGTGGCCATGCTAACCAGTGCGCCATTATGTCAACGCATAATAACTAAGTCTACTGGTCAAAACAGCGGTTACTATATGACGTCGCTACGTCGTGGTCACGTGACGCAGACAAGACGTCAATGGACGTGGGCAGAGTTAACTTGTTTAAAAGGGAGTAGGCAGAAGAAATATTTAATTTATTTAAATCTATTTTGAGTGCACACCATTATGCCAATGCATAACAACTGTAAATCTACTAAACAAAACAGCGGTTGCTATATGACATCTGCCACGTCGTGGTCACGTGACATACGTGACGTCGATGGGCGTAACTTTCGCCGGAATTCAAATCCGCGGGGAGAGTTAACTTGTTTAAAAGAGAGTGGGCAGAAGAATTATTTAATTTATTTAAATCTATTTGGTGTGTGCGCCATTATGTCAATGCATAACAACTGTAAGTCTACTAAACAAAACAGCGGTTGCTATTTGACGTCTGCCACGTCGTGGTCACGTGACGCGGACGTGACGTCGACGCCTACTTTACATCCCACCGATCACAGGACTCCTCGGCTGCATAACCGTGCCCCCTTCCCAACCAATCGGATTTGCTATACGCGAAAACGACGCCAATGGAAAGAGCTTCCGCCCAAATTTAAATCCGTGGGCGTGGCTCGCAGCAGGAAGTAGGAAAATGGCGGCGATGTTGACAAAGACACAGCGGATGGTAACATACGACTAACAAGAGAAATATTTTTGTTTTCTGCTTGCAACTGGACCGTCCAGAGCGTACACGGTAAGTACAACTCATCGTTTTTAAAAAGAAGTACTTTTGTTGCCCTGAAAAGCGAGTGAGCGTGGCGTTTGTGGGGGACGTCGAATTTCGACGATTCTTTCTGGTCAACGGTTGTAAATGATTGTGTTGATTAAAAAAGAAAACTTGATGTAACTCTACTTTTAACTGCCGTTTCAGATAGATTTGGAATTGCATCACATCCAATTTTGCCTAGAGCGTACACGGTAAGTAACACTCGTTGTGTTTAAGGAGATTTACGTTTGTAATAGCAGAAGTGTAGCCGCGTTGCGTTGTACGTGTGAATGTTGGTCCGGGCGAAATGTTAATGTTTAATTTCATTCCTTTAGGTTCCACGGTGTTTGTTGGCTGCAAGTTTTCCACTGCAAGAAGAGGCTCATATCATTGACCAGGAGCGAGCTACAATGGTGAGTAGCCATAACATTTATGTTAAACACTTCCTATTTCATGTCTAACAGTACTTGATTTAACAAATAACCATAAATAAATACAGTGTGGGCACTGAAGTTAACATATGTGATTATACTGCCTAATCTGTCACCGAGTAGATTGTTGCAAAGTAATATAAGATCCAAAGTTGTAATTCAGAATAGTTTTCAAAAGAAGGCCATTAGAATTATATACAAGTCTGATTACCCTGAACAAGCTATTAATTAAATCACAAATTCTTCAATTCAAAGATTTGGTAGATTATCAGACAAATAATGTCTAACAGTAATTGATTTAACACATCACGATAAGTAGATTGAGTGTGGGCACTCTCAAGTTAACATATGTGATTATACTGCCTAATCTGTTACAGAGTATGTTGTTGCCAAGTAATGTAGAATAGATCCAAAGTAGTAATCCAGAATAGTTTTGAAGAGGCCATTAGAATGATAAACAAATCTGATTACCTTGAACATAATAACAAGCTAAGTGTTTAATATGTCCTATGAAGTCAAAATTGGGCACCATCATGTGGTGAAATTTGGAATTGCATCACATCCAATTTTGCCTGGGAACAAACAGATTACATAAATCTTAGTTTTGAATAAGCCACTCCTTCTCAAACAAGTAAACTCTGCCCATTTTGCGCAGTAGATGTTCTGTTAATATCTAGTATTTATACAAAGTCATAATTTAAATTGCTTTCAACCTTCATTCATCGGTTCAACCAACATTACTCGCTCTTATTACCAACTTGTATTGATTTAACTAAGCGTTTAATACTTCCTATCAGGTCTCAAATCGAGATTTGGCAAAATACAATTTCAGCAAATCCAATTTTGCCAGGGAACAAAAATAGATTAAATAAACTAAATAAGTCCTCTTCCCATTAAATAAATCAGAAAAGTCTGTCTTGTAACCAGTCCTCTTCAAACAAGTAAAGTCTGCCCATTTTGTGCCGTAGATTTTGTGTCTATGCCTAGTATTTAAACAAAATCATAATTTAAACGACTTCTTTCCTTCATTCACTTTGGAAATTTGGAATTGCAGCAAATCGAATTTTGGCAGGGAACAAAAATAGATCAATTAAACTAAATAAGTCTTCTTCCCATTAAATAAATTAAAAAAGTCTGTCTTGTAACCAGTCCTTTTCAAACAAGTAAAGTCTGCCCATTTTGTGCCGTCGATTTTGTGTTAATGCCTAGTATTTATACAAAATCATAATTTAAAGGACTTCATTCCTTCATTCACTTTGGAAATTTGGAATTGCAGCACATCAAATTTTGCCTGGGAAGAAAAGTAGATTAAATAAATTTAATAAGTCTTACTACTTCCCATTAAATAAATTAAATACGTCTTACTTGTTCCCACTCCTTTTCAAAACAGTAGTTTAAAACGAGGGCCCTTCACTCAATCTTTAACCCCAACCCCGCACGTTGTGTTGTATCTGTGAATGTTGGTTGTGGCCAAATGATAGTTTTCTTTCATTCGTTTAGGTTCCAAGAAAACTTGATGTAACTCTACTTTTAACTGCCGTTTCAGATAAGCGGGTATTACGTCGCAGTCATGTGCCGCGGATATGACGTAATTGCCCGAACCTCCGCCAAAATTCAAATCTGTTGGCGCGATGGCCGTGAGCCACTGAGCAGCGACGATTATCAACAGAAATATCTTTATTTTCTGCTTGCAACTGGACCGTCTAGAGCGTACACGGTAAGTAACACTCATTGTGTTTAAGGAGATTTACGTTTGTAATAGCAGAAGTGTAGCCGCGTTGCGTTGTACGTGTGAAAATTGGTCGAGGCGAAATGTTAATGTTTAATTTCATTCCTTTAGGTTCCACGGTGTTTGTTGGCTGCAAGTTTTCCACTGCAAGAAGAGGCTCGTATCATTGACCAGGAGCGAGCTACAATGGTGAGTAGCCATAACATTTATGTTAAACACTTCCTATTTCATGTCTAACAGTACTTGATTTAACAAATAACCATAAATAAATACAGTGTGGGCACTGAAGTTAACATATGTGATTATACTGCCTAATCTGTCACGGAGTAGATTGTTGCAAAGTAATATAAGATCCAAAGTTGTAATTCAGAATAGTTTTCAAAAGAAGGCCATTAGAATTATATACAAGTCTGATTACCCTGAACAAGCTATTAATTAAATCACAAATTCTTCAATTCAAAGATTTGGTAGATTATCAGACAAATAATGTCTAACAGTAATTGATTTAACACATCACGATAAGTAGATTGAGTGTGGGCACTCTCAAGTTAACATATGTGATTATACTGCCTAATCTGTTACAGAGTATGTTGTTGCCAAGTAATGTAGAATAGATCCAAAGTAGTAATCCAGAATAGTTTTGAAGAGGCCATTAGAATGATAAACAAATCTGATTACCTTGAACATAATAACAAGCTAAGTGTTTAATATGTCCTATGAAGTCAAAATTGGGCACCATCATGTGGTGAAATTTGGAATTGCATCACATCCAATTTTGCCTGGGAACAAACAGATTACATAAATCTTAGTTTTGAATAAGCCACTCCTTCTCAAACAAGTAAACTCTGCCCATTTTGCGCAGTAGATGTTCTGTTAATATCTAGTATTTATACAAAGTCATAATTTAAATTGCTTTCAACCTTCATTCATCGGTTCAACCAACATTACTCGCTCTTATTACCAACTTGTATTGATTTAACTAAGCGTTTAATACTTCCTATCAGGTCTCAAATCGAGATTTGGCAAAATACAATTTCAGCAAATCCAATTTTGCCAGGGAACAAAAATAGATTAAATAAACTAAATAAGTCCTCTTCCCATTAAATAAATCAGAAAAGTCTGTCTTGTAACCAGTCCTCTTCAAACAAGTAAAGTCTGCCCATTTTGTGCCGTAGATTTTGTGTCTATGCCTAGTATTTAAACAAAATCATAATTTAAACGACTTCTTTCCTTCATTCACTTTGGAAATTTGGAATTGCAGCAAATCAAATTTTGGCAGGGAACAAAAATAGATCAATTAAACTAAATAAGTCTTCTTCCCATTAAATAAATTAAAAAAGTCTGTCTTGTAACCAGTCCTTTTCAAACAAGTAAAGTCTGCCCATTTTGTGCCGTCGATTTTGTGTTAATGCCTAGTATTTATACAAAATCATAATTTAAAGGACTTCATTCCTTCATTCACTTTGGAAATTTGGAATTGCAGCACATCAAATTTTGCCTGGGAAGAAAAGTAGATTAAATAAATTTAATAAGTCTTACTACTTCCCATTAAATAAATTAAATACGTCTTACTTGTTCCCACTCCTTTTCAAAACAGTAGTTTAAAACGAGGGCCCTTCACTCAATCTTTAACCCCAACCCCGCACGTTGTGTTGTATCTGTGAATGTTGGTTGTGGCCAAATGATAGTTTTCTTTCATTCGTTTAGGTTCCAAGAAAACTTGATGTAACTCTACTTTTAACTGCCGTTTCAGATAAGCGGGTATTACGTCGCAGTCATGTGCCGTGGATATGACGTAATTGCCCGAACCTCCGCCAAAATTCAAATCTGTTGGCGCGATGGCCGTGAGCCACTGAGCAGCGACGATTATCAACAGAAATATCTTTATTTTCTGCTTGCAACTGGACCGTCTAGAGCGTACACGGTAAGTAACACTCATTGTGTTTAAGGAGATTTACGTTTGTAATAGCAGAAGTGTAGCCGCGTTGCGTTGTACGTGTGAAAATTGGTCGAGGCGAAATGTTAATGTTTAATTTCATTCCTTTAGGTTCCACGGTGTTTGTTGGCTGCAAGTTTTCCACTGCAAGAAGAGGCTCGTATCATTGACCAGGAGCGAGCTACAATGGTGAGTAGCCATAACATTTATGTTAAACACTTCCTATTTCATGTCTAACAGTACTTGATTTAACAAATAACCATAAATAAATACAGTGTGGGCACTGAAGTTAACATATGTGATTATACTGCCTAATCTGTCACGGAGTAGATTGTTGCAAAGTAATATAAGATCCAAAGTTGTAATTCAGAATAGTTTTCAAAAGAAGGCCATTAGAATTATATACAAGTCTGATTACCCTTAACATAACAACAAGCTATTAATTAAATCACAAATTCTTCAATTCAAAGATTTGGTAGATTATCAGACAAATAATGTCTAACAGTAATTGATTTAACACATCACGATAAGTAGATTGAGTGTGGGCACTCTCAAGTTAACAGATATGATTATACTGCCTAATCTGTTACAGAGTATGTTGTTGCCAAGTAATGTAGAATAGATCCAAAGTAGTAATCCAGAATAGTTTTGAAGAGGCCATTAGAATAATAAACAAATCTGATTACCTTGAACATAATAACAAGCTAAGTGTTTAATATGTCCTATGAAGTCAAAATTGGGCACCATCATGTGGTGAAATTTGGAATTGCATCACATCCAATTTTGCCTGGGAACAAACAGATTAAATAAATCTTAGTTTTGAATAAGCCACTCCTTCTCAAACAAGTAAACTCTGCCCATTTCGCGCAGTAGATGTTCTGTTAATATCTAGTATTTATACAAAGTCATAATTTAAATTGCTTTCAACCTTCATTCATCGGTTCAACCAACATTACTCGCTCTTATTACCAACTTGTATTGATTTAACTAAGCGTTTAATACTTCCTATCAGGTCTCAAGGCAAGATTTGGCAAAATACAATTTCAGCAAATCCAATTTTGCCAGGGAACAAAAATAGATTAAATAAACTAAATAAGTCTTCTTCCCATTAAATAAATCAGAAAAGTCTGTCTTGTAACCAGTCCTCTTCAAACAAGTAAAGTCTGCCCATTTTGTGCCGTAGATTTTGTGTCTATGCCTAGTATTTAAACAAAATCATAATTTAAACGACTTCTTTCCTTCATTCACTTTGGAAATTTGGAATTGCAGCAAATCGAATTTTGCCAGGGAACAAAAATAGATCAATTAAACTAAATAAGTCTTCTTCCCATTAAATAAATTAAAAAAGTCTGTCTTGTAACCAGTCCTTTTCAAACAAGTAAAGTCTGCCCATTTTGTGCCGTCGATTTTGTGTTAATGCCTAGTATTTATACAAAATCATAATTTAAAGGACTTCATTCCTTCATTCACTTTGGAAATTTGGAATTGCAGCACATCAAATTTTGCCTGGGAAGAAAAGTAGATTAAATAAATTTAATAAGTCTTACTACTTCCCATTAAATAAATTAAATACGTCTTACTTGTTCCCACTCCTTTACAAAAAAGTAGTTTAAAACGAGGTCCCTTCACTCAACCTTTAACCCTATTTATTCACCTTCTAGGCTAAGTGTTAAAGGCTAAGTGTTAAAGGCTAAGTGTTAAAGGCTAAGTGTTAGAGGCTAAGTGCCAGAGGCTAGGCGCCAGAGGCGAGTTTTTGTGGGCTGAAGTTTTAGTGGGGTTAGTGTGAATACAATCCAAAAGAATACAACAGAATACAATACAATAGAATTAATACATAGATTAAATTCAATAGCTCTTACTACTTCCCATTAAATAAATTAAATACGTCTTACTTGTTCCCAATCCTTTTCAAAAAAGTAGTTTAAAACGAGGGCCCTTCACTCAACCTTTAACCTCAACCCCGCACGTCACATTGTGTTGTATCTGTGAATGTTGGTTGTGGCCAAATGATAGTTTTCTTTCATTCGTTTAGGTTCCACGGTGTTTGTTGGCTATGTTTTCCACTGTCAGAAGGATGAAAATACAAAGTACAACGCTTGGACGTGGGCGAAGACGTCACCGGTGAGTCCTTCCTTCCTATTTATTTACCTTCTAGATGCTAGAGGCTAAGTGTTAGAGGCTAAGTGTTAGAGGCTAAGTGTTAAACACAATACGAACAACACAACGATACTGCACTGAACAACACGATACCGCACTGAGAAACACGATACCGCACTGAACAACACGATACCGCACTGAACAACACCATGCCGCACTGAACACCATGCCACACTGAACAACACCATCCCGCACTGAACAACACCATGCCGCACTAAACAACACCATGCCGCACTGAACAACACCATGCCTCACTGAACGACACCATGCCGCACTGAAAGACACCATGCCGCACTGAACGACACCATGCCGCACTGAAAGACACCATCCCGCACTGAACACCATGCCGCACTGAACAACACCATCCTGCACTGAACAACACCATCCCGCACTGAACAACACCATGCCGCACTGAACAACATTATGCCGCACTGAACATTATGCCGCACTGAACAACACCATGCCGCACTGAACAACATTATGCCGCACTGAACAACACCATGCCGCACTGAACAACACCATGCCGCACTGAACAACACCATGCCGCACTGAACAACATTATGCCGCACTGAACAACACCATGCCGCACTGAACAACACCATCCTGCACTGAACAACACCATTCCGCATTGAACACCATGCCGCACTGAACAACACCATCCCGCACTGAACAACACCATCCCGCACTGAACAACACCATGCCGCACTGAACAACATTATGCCGCACTGAACAACATTATGCCGCACTGAAAAACACCATGCCGCACTGAACAACACCATGCCGCACTGAACAACACCATGCCGCACTGAACAACATTATAACGCACTGAACAACACCATCCCGCACTGAACAACACCATGCCGCACTAAACAACATTATGCCGCACTGAACAACATTATGCCGAAATGAACAACACCATGCCGCACTGAACAACACCATGCCGCACTGAACAACACCATCCTGCACTGAACAACACCATCCCGCACTGAACAACACCATGCCGCACTGAACAACACCATGCCGCACTGAACAACACCATGCCGCAATGAACAACACCATCCCGCACTGAACAACATTATGCCGCACTGAACAACATTATGCCGCACTGAACAACACCATGCCGCACTGAACAACACCATGCCGCACTGAACAACACCATCCTGCACTGAACAACACCACCCCGCACTGAACAACACCATGCCGCACTGAACAACATTATGGCGCACTGAACAACATTATGCCGCACTGAACAACACCATGCCGCACTGAACAACACCATGCCGCACTGAACAACACCATGCCGCAATGAACAACACCATCCCGCACTGAACAACACCATGCCGCACTGAGCAACACCATGCCGCACTGAACAACACCATCCTGCACTGAACAACACCATGCCGCACTGAACAACACCATTCCGCACTGAACAACACCATGCCGCACTGAACAACATTACGCTGCACTGAACAACACCATGCCGCACTGAACAACACCATGCCGCACTGAACAACACCATGCCGCATTGAACAACACCATGCCGCATTGAACAACACCATGCCGCACTGAACAACACCATCCTGCACTGAACAACACCATGCCGCATTGAACAACACCATGCCGCACTGAACAACACCATCCTGCACTGAACAACACCATCCCGCACTGAACAACACCATCCCGCATTGAACAACACCATCCTGCACTGAACAACACCATGCCGCACTGAACAACACCATGCCGCACTGAACAACACCATTCCGCACTGAACAACACCATGCCGCACTGAACAACACCATCCTGCACTGAACAACACCATCCCGCACTGAACAACACCATGCCGCATTGAACAACACCATCCTGCACTGAACAACACCATCCTGCACTGAACAACACCATGCCGCACTGAACAACACCATGCCGCACTGAACAACACCATGCCGCACTGAACAACACGATGCCGCACTGAACAACATTATGCCGCACTGAACAACATTATGTCGCACTGAACAACACCATGCCGCACTGAACAACACCATGCCGCACTGAACAACATTATGCCGCACTGAAAAACACCATGCCGCACTGAACAACACCATCCCGCACTGAACAACACCATGCCGCATTGAACAACACCATGCCGCACTGAACAACACCATGCTGCACTGAACAACATTATGCTGCACTGAACAACACGATCCTGCATTGAACAACACCATGCCGCACTGAACAACACCATCCTGCACTGAACAACACCATCCTGCACTGAACAACACCACCCCGCACTGAACAACACGATCCCGCATTGAACACCATCCCGCACTGAACAACACCATGCCGCACTGAACAACACCATTCCGCACTGAACAACACCATGCCGCACTGAACAACACCATGCCGCACTGAACAACACCATGCCGCACTGAACAACACCATGCCGCACTGAACAACATTATGCCGCACTGAACAACACCATGCCGCACTGAACAACACCATCCCGCACTGAACAACACCATGCCGCATTGAACAACACCATGCCGCACTGAACAACACCATCCTGCACTGAACAACACCATCCCGCACTAAACAACACCATGCCGCACTGAACAACATTATGGCGCACTGGACAACATTATGCCGCACTGAACAACACCATGCCGCACTGAACAACACCATGCCGCACTGAACAACACCATGCCGCACTGAACAACACCATGCCGCACTGAACAACATTATGCCGCACTGAACAACACCATGCCGCACTGAACAACACCATGCCGCACTGAACAACACGATCCCGCATTGAACAACACCATCCTGCACTGAACAACACCATGCCGCACTGAACAACACCATGCCGCACTGAACAACACCATTCCGCACTGAACAACACCATGCCGCACTGAACGACACCATCCTGCACTGAACAACACCATCCCGCACTGAACAACACCATGCCGCATTAAACAACACCATGCCGCACTGAACAACACCATCCTGCACTGAACAACACCATGCCGCACTGAACAACACCATGCCGCACTGAACAACACCATGCCGCACTGAACAACATTATGCCGCACTGAACAACATTATGCCGCACTAAACAACATTATGTCGCACTGAACAACACCATGCCGCACTGAACAACACCATGCTGCACTGAACAACATTATGCCGCACTGAACAACACGATCCCGCATTGAACAACACCATCCCGCAGTGAACAACACCATGCCGCATTGAACAACACCATGCCGCACTGAACAACACCATGCTGCACTGAACAACATTATGCTGCACTGAACAACACGATCCTGCATTGAACAACACCATGCCGCACTGAACAACACCATCCTGCACTGAACAACACCATCCTGCACTGAACAACACCACCCCGCACTGAACAACACGATCCCGCATTGAACAACACCATCCCGCACTGAACAACACCATGCCGCACTGAACAACACCATTCCGCACTGAACAACACCATGCCGCACTGAACAACACCATGCCGCACTGAACAACACCATGCCGCACTGAACAACACCATGCCGCACTGAACAACATTATGCCGCACTGAACAACACCATGCCGCACTGAACAACACCATCCCGCACTGAACAACACCATGCCGCATTGAACAACACCATGCCGCACTGAACAACACCATCCTGCACTGAACAACACCATCCCGCACTAAACAACACCATGCCGCACTGAACAACATTATGGCGCACTGGACAACATTATGCCGCACTGAACAACACCATGCCGCACTGAACAACACCATGCCGCACTGAACAACACCATGCCGCACTGAACAACACCATGCCGCACTGAACAACATTATGCCGCACTGAACAACACCATGCCGCACTGAACAACACCATGCCGCACTGAACAACACGATCCCGCATTGAACAACACCATCCTGCACTGAACAACACCATGCCGCACTGAACAACACCATCCCGCACTAAACAACACCATGCCGCACTGAACAACACCATGCCGCACTGGACAACATTATGCCGCACTGAACAACACCATGCCGCACTGAACAACACCATGCCGCACTGAACAACACCATGCCGCACTGAACAACACCATGCCGCACTGAACACCATGCCGCACTGAACAACACCATGCCGCACTGAACAACACCATGCCGCACTGAACAACACGATCCCGCATTGAACAACACCATCCTGCACTGAACAACACCATGCCGCACTGAACAACACCATGCCGCACTGAACAACACCATTCCGCACTGAACAACACCATGCCGCACTGAACAACACCATCCTGCACTGAACAACACCATCCCGCACTGAACAACACCATGCCGCATTGAACAACACCATGCCGCACTGAACAACACCATCCTGCACTGAACAACACCATGCCGCACTGAACAACACCATGCCGCACTGAACATCACCATGCCGCACTGAACAACATTATGCCGCACTGAACAACATTATGCCGCACTAAACAACATTATGCCGCACTGAACAACACCATGCTGCACTGAACAACATTATGCCGCACTGAACAACACGATCCCGCATTGAACAACACCATCCCGCAGTGAACAACACCATGCCGCATTGAACAACACCATGCCGCACTGAACAACACCATGCTGCACTGAACAACATTATGCTGCACTGAACAACACGATCCTGCATTGAACAACACCATGCCGCACTGAACAACACCATCCTGCACTGAACAACACCTTTCCACACTGAACAACACCATGCCGCACTGAACAACATTATGCCGCACTGAACAACACCATGCCGCACTGAACAACACCATGCCGCACTGAACAACACCATGCCGCACTGAACAACACCATGCCGCAATGAACAACACCATCCCGCACTGAACAACACCATGCCGCATTGAACAACACCATGCCGCACTGAACAACACCATCCCGCACTGAACAACACCACCCCGCACTGAACAACACGATCCCGCATTGAACAACACCATCCCGGACTGAACAACACCATGCCGCACTGAACAACACCATTCCGCACTGAACAACACCATGCCGCACTGAACAACACCATGCCGCACTGAACAACACCATGCCGCACTGAACAACACCATGCCGCACTGAACAACATTATGCCGCACTGAACAACACCATGCCGCACTGAACAACACCATCCCGCACTGAACAACACCATGCCGCATTGAACAACACCATGCCGCACTGAACAACACCATCCTGCACTGAACAACACCATCCCGCACTGAACAACACCATGCCGCACTGAACAACATTATGGCGCACTGAACAACATTATGCCGCACTGAACAACACCATGCCGCACTGAACAACACCATGCCGCACTGAACAACACCATGCCGCACTGAACAACATTATGCCGCACTGAACAACATTATGCCGCACTGAACAACACCATGCCGCACTGAACAACACCATGCCGCACTGAACAACACCATGCCGCACTGAACAACACGACGTCGCACTGAACAACACGACGCCGCACAGAACAACACGACGCCGCACAGAATAACACAATACCGCACAGAACAACACAATACCGCACAAACAGTTTTAGATAATATTACGTCGCAGTCATGTGACGCGGACATGACGTCAATAGGCGGAACTCACGGCAAAATTATAATCCGTGGGCGTGGCTTGCAACAGGAAGTAGGAAAGCGGCAGTTCTGGCAAACAAGACACAGCTGTTAGTAACACGATGACTAACAAGGCAAATATTTTTGTTTTCAGCTTGCAACTTGACCGTCTAGAGCGTACAAGGTAATTACAACTGTTTTTTTTTAGCCCTGAAAAGCGAGGGAGTGTGGCGTTTGGGAGGAATGTCGAACTCGGCGTCTGCTTCCAGCCACAGACGCCAAATTTCGACGATTATTTCGACTGGTCAACGGTTGTAAATTATTGCGTTGACTAAAAACTTTATTTAACTCTACTCTTAACTTTGCCGTTTCAGATATGCGGGTATTACACCGCGGAAATGACGTCAATAGGCTGAACTCTCGCCAAAATTCAAATCTGTGGGCGCAATGGCCTTGAGCGAGACACCGGATACAAACACGACGATTATCAACAGAAATATCTTTATTTTCCGCTTGCAAGTGGACCGTCTAGAGCGTACACGGTAAGTACAACTCATTGTGTTTAAAAAGATTTACGTTTGTGTAGTTTGCGTTGCGTTGTATCTGTGAATGTTGGTTGAGGCTAAATGTTAATGTTTAATTTCATTCCTTTAGGTTCCACGGTGTTTGTTGGCTGTATGTTTTCCACTGCAAGAAGAGGCTCGTATCATTGACCAGCAGGAGCTACAATGGTGAGTACCCCTTTCGTCTTCCATTTATGTTAAACACTTCCTATTTCATGTCTAACAGTACTCGATTTAACAAATAACCATAAATAAATACAGTGTGGGCAGTCACGTTAACATATGTGATTATCCTGCCTAATATGTTTATCACAAATATGTCACTAATCACTAATATGTTTATTTGTTTATCACAACACCTTTGGACCTTCAGCAATCGATTATTTACCTTCATCTACATAGAGACAGAACGATGGTGTCTTAAACATCTCATTCATTTCACCAAATAACTTCACGCAGGTGGATAACGGCCGTCTCGGTCACGCTATGTTGCGTGATGCAGTTTTGAAGAACCAAATGCATTTATTCAATGAATAAGTCAAGCTAGTTCTATGTTTATGATGTTGTAAGTTACGGTACCGATTGAAGTTGAGTTCGAAGCCAGTGGAAAACAGCGCTGCGTTTGTGCTCTCCAGGTACAAATGTTGTGATCTCTGACTGACGACCGGGCGAGACTCGAGTAAGAGATGTCCAAACGAGCTCCGGCAGGGCGGGCCAAGGCGGAGCGAACGGACGCCCTTCAGGCCGCCAATGACGAGCTGAGAACCAAACTGATGGACGTCCAGTTAGAACTTCAGCAGGAGAAGAACAAGGTGAAAACCTCAACAGACAGACACTGCCTGCCTCCCTGCCTGCCTCCCTGCCTGCCTCCCTGCCTGCCTCCCTCCCTCCCAGTTTTCCCGATGTAGATTAGACATGCGTGTGCCATGACTGTGTCAGCCTACATCAACAAATGCACCGAGGACGTCAGCACCACTAAGAATATCATCACCCGGGGCAACCAACGACCCTGGATGACTGAGGAGGTACGTCAAACGCTACGAGCGCGGAACTCTGCCTTCAAGTCTGGCGACAAGGAGACACTGAGGACAGCGAGAGCCAACTTGAACCGTGCCATCAGGATAGCGAAGCGAGACCGCAGTCGAAAATTTCAGGATCGTTTCCACGACGTCAAAAACATCAGGAGTATGTGGCAAGGCATACGGGCGATTACAGACTACAACTCACCCTCCCCCCCCCCGGTGGGTGTAGTTGATGCTGACTTTCTAAATGGTCTAAATAACTTCTTTGGGAGGTTCGAGGCACTAAACGGCACTCCAGCAGTTAAAACTGTCCCCCATCAGGAAGAGGAGGTACTCTGCCTTGACTCCGCCGATGTGTTGAAGACCCTGAGGAGAGTCAACCCCTGTAAGGCCCCTGGCCCCGACAACATTCCTGGGCGTGTGTTCAGGGAATGTGCAAGTCATCTGGCTGGGGTCATCACAGACATTTTTAACACCTCGCTGGGCCAAGCCACAGTGCCGGCGTGCTTTAAGACTGCCTCCATCATTCCGGTGCCGAAGAAACCTCAAATCACCTCATTTAATGATTACCGGCCTGTTGCACTGACTCCGGTTATGATGAAGTGCTTCGAAAGGCTGCTTAAAGGTCACATCGTTTCCAGACTCCCCCTATTATTTGACCCGTTCCAGTTTGCCGACCGGCAAAACCGCTCCACTCAGGACGCCATCTCCTCCGTTCTTCACCTGAGCCTGGCTCACCTGGAGGAGAAGAACACCCATGTGCGGAGGCTGTTCCTGGACTTCAGCTCAGCGTTTAACACCATCATCCCACAGCATCTGGTAGGAAAATTGGAACACCTGGGCTTCAACACCCCCCTTCGCAACTGGCTGCTAGACTTCCTCACCAACAGACCTCAGTCAGTCCGGGTCGGACAGAACACCTCTGATGTCATCACCCTCAGCACAGGCTCCCTTCAGGGCTGCGTCCTGAGCCCCCTGCTGTGCACCCTGATGACACACGACTGCGTCCTCAGGTTCACCACCAATCACATCGTGAAGTCAGCAGACGACACAACGGTGGTGGGGCTCATCAGAGACAACAACGACCTGGACTACAGAGAGGAGGTGGAGCAGCTGGTGGGCTGGTGCAGAGAAAACAGCCTGATCCTGAATGAGGAGAAGATGAAGGAGATCATCGTCGACTTCAGGAAAAAACAGCCTCACCACGCTCCACTGATCATCAACAGCTCAGCTGTGGAGGTGGTCAGCACCACCAGATTCCTGGGGGTCCACATCACAGAAGACCTCACCTGGACTATGAACACTACGGCACTGGTCAAGAGGGCACAGAAGCGCTTGTACTTCCTGCGGAGGATGAGGAGAGCCCACCTGCCCCCACCCATCATGAGGACGTTCTACAGGAGCACCATAGAGAGCATTCTGACAAGCTGTCTCTCTGTGTGGTGTGGAGGCTGCACCGCCTCCGATTGGAAGAACGTGAGGAGAGTGGTGAGGACAGCAGAGAGGATCATAGGGGCTCCTCTTCCCTCCATTCAGGACATTTCATCTCAGCGCTGCATGTCCCGTGCCCGTAACATCATCAATGACCCATCACACCCCCACCATGGACTGTTCTCCCTGCTGCCCTCTGGGAAGAGGTTTGCAGCATCCGCTGCAGGTCCACCAGGTTCTGCAACAGCTTTTTCCCTGCTGTCATCAGACTGTTGAACACTAGAACTGTTGAGCTCTAAACTGAACTCTGCATCACACATTCACAGAACTGTACTTTATGACACTACGGACCTCTATCTTGCACTATCTCGCACTACCAACTTTACTGAACTTGTATAAACCCTTTAAATAGAAGTTTAATACATGGTTTAGCATTCCTCTGCACACTCTTGAATACTGTTTTGCCTACTTGCACTATTGCATAATTATCACTGCTGCACTTTATACTTATTTTTAATATATATATATATATATATATATATAGTATATATGTATATATATATATTTTCATAGGATATGTTACTTCTATTCAACTGCAATATCACTACTTTGTTGTAAGACGTATGCAACGGAATTTCGTTTTGTATGCACCATGTGCAGACAAGATGACAATAAAGTTTGTCTAAGTCTAAGTCATGTCAGGTCAGCTGTCTGGAGAGAGAGAGAAGTCAGGACCTGCGGGCGGAGCACCACCGTGCCACCGCCGCCATGACGGAACTCAAAAGCAAACTCCATGAGGAGAAGCAGAAAGAGTTAGCCATTACCAGGGAGACATTACTGCGGCAGCATGAAATGGAGCTGATGAGAGTGATCAAAATCAAAGATGGAGAGATCCAGCGACTGAATGCCTTGGTCCTCAGCCTGAGGGACGGCTCCATGGACAAGGTGATCCGCTCTATCCGTGTCTGACTATCCGCACGCCACGTCGGGCTTCGATGCGGCCGCTACCGTATTGTGTAGCTTGTCCCCAGTAAGCGTCGCGGCGCTCCGTTGCGGTCTCAACGGCCCGGTGTGGCGCAATGTCTGCTCAGGTGAGGAGGGGGGGCGCTTTGCTGGCGGAGGTGGAGGAGACGCGGCGGTGTCGGGAGACCGAGCGGTGTCGCCTCCACCAGGAGCGCGGAAGAAGCCCTGGCAGCGGCCCAGCAGGCCTGGCAGTCCCGAGCGGCCGAGCTCCGATCGGCTCATCACCAGCATCGGGAGGAGCTGAGCCGAACCAAGAGAGACTGCGAGAGGGAGATCCGCCGACTGGTAGGACTGATCAGATGCGCGGTGCGTGGCTATGTTCCCAATTTCGTTGTATACCTGCAGTGCAATGACACCTAAGGCATTCTATTCTATTCTATTTCACAAGAAGAAAATGTCCGGTTGCTCGCTTCGCTTTTGTCACAGCAAAGGTGTTCTAGTCGATTCCAGAAAAAAATTGGCCGGTTGCTCTCTTTGTTTTTGTCACAATTCTGGCAAATGAGTTTGCCCGCCTGCCTGAGCGCTCCCCGTTTGTACATCCAGACGGATGAGATCAAGCTGAAAGACAGAGCGGTTAGTGTTTTGGATGAAGCCCTGGGGCCGGCCACGTCCACCGCCTTCAGCTGCAGACTCAGGCTGCCGAGCAGCAGATCGCTGCCCTGAGGGATTCCCAAAGGGCGGGCCTAAACTACCCTGGAAGTGGGGTCAACGCCGCTACTAGCAATCCTCTTCATTGCGTAAGCCACCTCATCACACACTTGCAGTACGCATGACTTAGTTCGTTGCTGGAGGAAGGTAGCACAAAAACAGTTTTGAACTTTGAACGAGTGCTTGTGTGTGTGTGTTGCGGGGCGTTTTCAGTCTCAGGAGGATCGGGACACGCGACGGTTTCATCTGAAAATCGCTGAGCTCAGCGCAGTCATCAGGAAACTGGAGGATCGAAACGCCCTGCTTTCTGAAGAGCGCAATGAACTGGTAATTTATTGACGGCACGCTTGAAGGTTTGCGCTACGTTTGATGCGCGCCATCCAGCGAGGCACCCATTGCGCTTGCTTATTAGTTGAGCGGCGCGGCGAGTCGGTTGCCTGGTAGATGTCTTTTATTGGGAGCCAAAGCCACGATTCCGTTCAAACCGATGCAAAAGGAATGGATACGTTCTGGCCCGCGTGTTGTGCGTCTTTCACATCCCGCACTTCATGCTTGCAGCTAAAGCGACTGAGAGAAACAGAAAGCCAGTTTCTGCCACTCCTGTACAAAAACAAACGCCTGAGCAGGAAGAATGAAGAACTCTCGCTGGTGCTGTGTCGCCTTGAAAACAAAGTGCGCTTTGTCACCCAGGAGAACGAGGAGATGGCAAGCTTGGTAAGTCGACGCGGACAACGGCGGCGTGCCAACAGAGTCCACTGCATTTGTGTTCCACAGAGAAGGCCTAGTTCGCTCAATGACCTGGACCGCGGTTGCGGCCAGCAGGACGGTGAAATGGAGTTCCTTCAAGTTGTGGAGCAGCGGCACATCATCGACGACTTGTCCAAGGTCTTCAGGCAGGCGACTCGGTGCACGTACGGCAGCGCCGCGCTCGCTCGCTGTCGCCAGGAAACCTTTTCCGTCCAAAGCTTGGCCGGCGGCCGCCATCCAAAAAATTGGCCCCTTAAATTCCGACCTTTCAAGCAGGAGCATTGTGCGCACGCGTTTGAACACGCTTTAGACTTGTTTTGCCGTTTTCAGCAGCTCAAAGCTCCCGTTTTGTCAGCGCCTTTGCCACTCGCTGTGCGCTGAAAACGACGGACTTGCCCGGCTGCTCAGCCCGTCAACCATGAGCCGCGAGCGCGACGTCATTGTCCGTAGGCAGCTAGTGGCAAAATGCACCCTGTTAGAGTTGCGCTCGCTCCAACTTATTTTGCAAGAACCACACGGGAGACAAGTAAGTTCTTTTGGACACCTGCAGGTGGAGAGTCCATCCGTTGTACGAATGAAGTCTGACTCTCGGCTCCTGCACGAGCATTTTAATTAAGAGAAACAGGGTGGGTGTAAGAGTGGATTGAATAGAGGAAGCCCTTGACCTCTAGTCAAAACATAGCAAGGGGTGTTTTACGACTTTGTGTAGGAAGGGATAAGCGATAGGGATAAATAAGGGATAAATAATATTATTTATTACAGGTCGCAGTCAAAGTCAAAGCAACACAATGATACGATAAAGATAATCTGGAAAACCCTGACACACCCTGTAGTTGTCACTTTTGGAAAAGACGAGCGTCCCTCCAATCATCGCCGGTGACGTGTTTTTCAGGCTCTGGAGACAGGAGCTCATGTCAGAAATGTCATTGTGAGTCGCGTTTGTTTCTGCGCCGGAGCCGTTCGTTCCCTTTGCATCCAAAGAATCTCAAAGGCGGATTATTTGTGTCGACAGGAGAGAGATTTGCTGCTACGATACCGACGTCGAGAATCTCTGAGGAGGAACAAAGCGTGAGGTCCTGCAAGGTGAGTCTGTTTGTTTGCGGCTGCTTGGTGTTGCGCAAGATGAAATGGCCTTTTTCTCGCTATTGTTCCTCTCGTCGATTCATCGTGAGGTGTCGCTTCAGTTTGTTCAGAGAGATGTTTGCTTCCGCGCCCGCAGGTCATCGAAACATTTTACGGCTACGACGAAGACGTGTTGGTGGACTCGGACGGATCGTCCTTGTCTTTTCACACCGACAGAACCCCCGACACGGAACCCGAAGAGGTAGCCCGCCATTTCTGCCAGCGTATTGGCACCAAACATTCCTCTTCAGCCTGGAATCGGACTCGTCTTTGCGTCGCGGGTGCTTTGTCGCCGGTCTGACTGATTCTGGTACTAGTGCTGTGTTGCATTGGTGTGTGCATGAAGAGGCGGAGCTTCGCTACCGCCAGCTGACGCAAGAATATCAAGCGCTGCAACGAGCCTACGCTCTGCTAGCCCAGACCAGCGAAGGGGACTACGACGCCGAGAAGGAGATCAAGGTGGCGCCCCTTCCCGCAACCCCCGGCCGGGTCGCAGCCTCCCCGTTCTCACCCAGCCTCGGGTGTTCTCTGGTCTGAAAGGAGGAGGAGGAGCCTCCCTCCTCCTCCTTTCAGACCAGAGAAAAGCTGATGGTAGAAATGGGTCACTATCAAAGCAGAGTAGCAGATCTGGAGTCAGCGCTGAAGCAACAAGGACAGGTAAGCTCATCAATGAGCACACCTTTTTCTCAGACAAAATAGCTACATTCTTCAGTCACTCATCCGTCTGGCATTACTGGACCAACCCCCCCCCCCCCCCCCCCCGAACGTGGCTGGGAAAATGCGGAGAAAAGCAAATGTCATTTTCCAGTCAACCAAAGAATTTGTGGATGAAAATGACACAACATTCCAAAGCTGTCCACGCGTTTGTCTCTTCTAGAATGTCAAGTGGGTGGAGGAGAAGCAGCTGCTGCGTCAGAGCAATCAGCAGTTGGCCGAAAAGGTGACGGAAAGAAAGGCGCTGGGCGGAGTCGCTTGGCGTCACACCTGTCGGGAAGCCCCGCAGATGAGGTCTGACTGTCTTTTCAGGTCAGGCGGATGGAGGCGGAAGAAGCGCGTCTGAAAGAGCACATCCAGGATATCCGAGACCAAAACGAACTGCTTGAGTTCCGCATCCTGGAGCTGGAGGTGGGAAGACTCGCACAAGCGTGTTGAGGCCAGAGATGTGACGGACGGACGGACGGACGGACGGACGGATGCATGCCTCTGCCTTTCAGGAGAGGGAGTGGCGCTCCCCCGTCTTGAAGTTTCTGCAAGTCCGTTTCCCAGACGGCCTCAGCCCTTTGCAGATCTACTGCGAGGCCGAGGGCGTGAGCGTACGTAAGGCGTCCCTCGCAACCCTAACCTTAACCCGAGGTCCCAGAACACCTTACATTGCTCCTTGCGCCTTTCCCCCGGACATCGTCATCAGTGATCTGATGAAGAAGCTGGACATCCTGGGCTATAACGCCGTAAGTGTATGTCGAACTCCTTATGTTCGCACTCCACGAGACTCGGCGGCTCAAATGTGACTTTTGGAAGGCTTTGCGCTGAAAGAAGCTTGTTGACGCTGTGCCTTTGGGCTCTTGCAGAATCTCACCAACGAGGAGCAGGTGGTCGTGATTCACGCCAGGACCCTTCTCACCCTAGCCGAGAAGGTAACGCGCACGTCCACGCACGCTCTCGCATTCTGCTTATGTGACAGCAGCCTTTCCTCAGTGGTTAGAATACATCAAAGTGACCAAGTCAACACTTCAACAGAAGATGTTGGACATTGAAAGTGAGAAGGTAGACAGACACGCGACATCAGCCAAGGGGAACTCCGGCAATGTGCCCCAACAATTCTGACCTTGAGCTGTGCTAGGATATGTTCTGCAAGCAGAAGGGCTACCTGGATGAAGAGTTGGACTTCAGGAAGTGTTCCATGGACCAGGCTCATAAGGTAAGCCGCCCTCAAATCTCCCGCCGGACCACTGATGGACGAGGATTGCGGCCCAGAGGATCCTGGAGCTGGAGGCCATGTTGTACGAGGCGCTACCGCAGCGGGACTGCCCCGCCACGGACGGCGAAAAAGCCAGCCACGCTGGCGTGAATGACGTGCTGACGGCGGATCAGAGAGAAGAGCTTAGGAGCGCCGTGGACCAATGGAAGCGAGCCCTGATGTGCGAGTTGAGGGAGCGCGACGCTTGCATCCTCCAAGAGAGAATGGATCTGCTGCACAGCGCGCAACAGGTAAGGGCCCAAAGCCAGCCCGGCACTTACTTGCACGCTTACTGGCTTTTGAATGCCACTTTCCATTTGTCCGTCCTAGAGGAACAAAGAGCTGAAAGAATTCATCGAAGCTCAGAAGAGACAAATCAAACAATTGGAGGAGAAGTTTCTGTTTCTCTTTCTATTCTTCTCCTTGGCCTTCATTCTGTGGCCCTAACACCAGCTGGTGAGTGAGCTCCAGCGGCACCGCACTCGACACCTCCGATACACTGCCAGCCGGTCTCAGACGTTGGCAGACGCTCCGATGCCAACGTATACCCCCCGCCACGGTGACAGAGGCACCGCGTCACACCGGCGCTCATCCAATCAGAAGGCAGGAAAAGCAAATTCACATGCAGGGCACTTTTGAACCAGAAGAGAGCGCCACAAAAAACGGTTGTTGCCCCAAACGCGCACTAAAAAGGGTCAG
Organism: Syngnathus floridae; assembly: GCF_059516105.1. Classification (NCBI taxonomy): domain Eukaryota; kingdom Metazoa; phylum Chordata; class Actinopteri; order Syngnathiformes; family Syngnathidae; genus Syngnathus; species Syngnathus floridae. The sequence goes on from NW_028284053.1 coordinate 1,256,103, forward strand.
AATAACAAGAGTCCCACTGGCCAGCCGGGGCCACCCGTCCAGCTGTTTCTTCAGGGGGGAAAAAAATTGGAGTCACCGGTGAGTACATTTTGCATTTAGCTCTGCTTTTCTGCTTCTGTCTTCAAGTGTGTGGCATCCTGCGATCAAAGAGTCAGCCAACCCCAAAGCGGTTGACCTCAACGTCCCACCACCATGCCTACCAGAGCAGGTGACGTGATGCTTTGGACAACCTTCCGTCTCAGATGCCCAAAAGTACTCTTTGCCACATCTGCGGCAATACGGTGTCTTTTCAAAGGTGCAAATAAATCCAGCGTGGGCGGAACACGCACGTCTTCGGTTTTTCCCGCTTTGTTTGTGTGACAGCTGTTGTGAAAATTTTATACAAATAAAGTTGTATAGTACAGGTTTGGCCAAGCCGCAACTCCCGAACCGCATGCGGCTCTTTTATGTTCATATCAACATTTGTGTGTGTGTGTGTGTGTGTGTGTGGGGGGGGGTTGTGCGTGTTGGCTTCACTTGAGTTCAATTTGGTATTTTGGTCAAAAGCGCATGTGGTGAAATTCCACAAAGTAGGATGGGCAAACACATTTCTTTAAACTATGAGTGTCAATTGGGCTCTCGAAATGGCAGGGAAAAGATGCACAGCAAAACGAAAATACGTAGATGAACACAGGACGTTTTAATCAGAGTGGGAAAGTTTCTATTTTTTGTTGAACGTGATGGCAAACCATTCTGCCTGATATGTCAGACCTCAGCGCATTTCAAAGATTCAAATCTTCAGCGCCATGCACTTCAGCTCACTCCATGCTAACATTGATCAGGCGTCGAACCCGCATCATCATGCTTAAGAGGTGGCCATGCTAACCAGTGCGCCATTATGTCAACGCATAATAACTAAGTCTACTGGTCAAAACAGCGGTTACTATATGACGTCGCTACGTCGTGGTCACGTGACGCAGACAAGACGTCAATGGACGTGGGCAGAGTTAACTTGTTTAAAAGGGAGTAGGCAGAAGAAATATTTAATTTATTTAAATCTATTTTGAGTGCACACCATTATGCCAATGCATAACAACTGTAAATCTACTAAACAAAACAGCGGTTGCTATATGACATCTGCCACGTCGTGGTCACGTGACATACGTGACGTCGATGGGCGTAACTTTCGCCGGAATTCAAATCCGCGGGGAGAGTTAACTTGTTTAAAAGAGAGTGGGCAGAAGAATTATTTAATTTATTTAAATCTATTTGGTGTGTGCGCCATTATGTCAATGCATAACAACTGTAAGTCTACTAAACAAAACAGCGGTTGCTATTTGACGTCTGCCACGTCGTGGTCACGTGACGCGGACGTGACGTCGATGCCTACTTTACATCCCACCGATCACAGGACTCCTCGGCTGCATAACCGTGCCCCCTTCCCAACCAATCGGATTTGCTATACGCGAAAACGACGCCAATGGAAAGAGCTTCCGCCCAAATTTAAATCCGTGGGCGTGGCTCGCAGCAGGAAGTAGGAAAATGGCGGCGATGTTGACAAAGACACAGCGGATGGTAACATACGACTAACAAGAGAAATATTTTTGTTTTCTGCTTGCAACTGGACCGTCCAGAGCGTACACGGTAAGTACAACTCATCGTTTTTAAAAAGAAGTACTTTTGTTGCCCTGAAAAGCGAGTGAGCGTGGCGTTTGTGGGGGACGTCGAATTTCGACGATTCTTTCTGGTCAACGGTTGTAAATGATTGTGTTGATTAAAAAAGAAAACTTGATGTAACTCTACTTTTAACTGCCGTTTCAGATAGATTTGGAATTGCATCACATCCAATTTTGCCTAGAGCGTACACGGTAAGTAACACTCGTTGTGTTTAAGGAGATTTACGTTTGTAATAGCAGAAGTGTAGCCGCGTTGCGTTGTACGTGTGAATGTTGGTCCGGGCGAAATGTTAATGTTTAATTTCATTCCTTTAGGTTCCACGGTGTTTGTTGGCTGCAAGTTTTCCACTGCAAGAAGAGGCTCATATCATTGACCAGGAGCGAGCTACAATGGTGAGTAGCCATAACATTTATGTTAAACACTTCCTATTTCATGTCTAACAGTACTTGATTTAACAAATAACCATAAATAAATACAGTGTGGGCACTGAAGTTAACATATGTGATTATACTGCCTAATCTGTCACCGAGTAGATTGTTGCAAAGTAATATAAGATCCAAAGTTGTAATTCAGAATAGTTTTCAAAAGAAGGCCATTAGAATTATATACAAGTCTGATTACCCTGAACAAGCTATTAATTAAATCACAAATTCTTCAATTCAAAGATTTGGTAGATTATCAGACAAATAATGTCTAACAGTAATTGATTTAACACATCACGATAAGTAGATTGAGTGTGGGCACTCTCAAGTTAACATATGTGATTATACTGCCTAATCTGTTACAGAGTATGTTGTTGCCAAGTAATGTAGAATAGATCCAAAGTAGTAATCCAGAATAGTTTTGAAGAGGCCATTAGAATGATAAACAAATCTGATTACCTTGAACATAATAACAAGCTAAGTGTTTAATATGTCCTATGAAGTCAAAATTGGGCACCATCATGTGGTGAAATTTGGAATTGCATCACATCCAATTTTGCCTGGGAACAAACAGATTACATAAATCTTAGTTTTGAATAAGCCACTCCTTCTCAAACAAGTAAACTCTGCCCATTTTGCGCAGTAGATGTTCTGTTAATATCTAGTATTTATACAAAGTCATAATTTAAATTGCTTTCAACCTTCATTCATCGGTTCAACCAACATTACTCGCTCTTATTACCAACTTGTATTGATTTAACTAAGCGTTTAATACTTCCTATCAGGTCTCAAATCGAGATTTGGCAAAATACAATTTCAGCAAATCCAATTTTGCCAGGGAACAAAAATAGATTAAATAAACTAAATAAGTCCTCTTCCCATTAAATAAATCAGAAAAGTCTGTCTTGTAACCAGTCCTCTTCAAACAAGTAAAGTCTGCCCATTTTGTGCCGTAGATTTTGTGTCTATGCCTAGTATTTAAACAAAATCATAATTTAAACGACTTCTTTCCTTCATTCACTTTGGAAATTTGGAATTGCAGCAAATCGAATTTTGGCAGGGAACAAAAATAGATCAATTAAACTAAATAAGTCTTCTTCCCATTAAATAAATTAAAAAAGTCTGTCTTGTAACCAGTCCTTTTCAAACAAGTAAAGTCTGCCCATTTTGTGCCGTCGATTTTGTGTTAATGCCTAGTATTTATACAAAATCATAATTTAAAGGACTTCATTCCTTCATTCACTTTGGAAATTTGGAATTGCAGCACATCAAATTTTGCCTGGGAAGAAAAGTAGATTAAATAAATTTAATAAGTCTTACTACTTCCCATTAAATAAATTAAATACGTCTTACTTGTTCCCACTCCTTTTCAAAACAGTAGTTTAAAACGAGGGCCCTTCACTCAATCTTTAACCCCAACCCCGCACGTTGTGTTGTATCTGTGAATGTTGGTTGTGGCCAAATGATAGTTTTCTTTCATTCGTTTAGGTTCCAAGAAAACTTGATGTAACTCTACTTTTAACTGCCGTTTCAGATAAGCGGGTATTACGTCGCAGTCATGTGCCGCGGATATGACGTAATTGCCCGAACCTCCGCCAAAATTCAAATCTGTTGGCGCGATGGCCGTGAGCCACTGAGCAGCGACGATTATCAACAGAAATATCTTTATTTTCTGCTTGCAACTGGACCGTCTAGAGCGTACACGGTAAGTAACACTCATTGTGTTTAAGGAGATTTACGTTTGTAATAGCAGAAGTGTAGCCGCGTTGCGTTGTACGTGTGAAAATTGGTCGAGGCGAAATGTTAATGTTTAATTTCATTCCTTTAGGTTCCACGGTGTTTGTTGGCTGCAAGTTTTCCACTGCAAGAAGAGGCTCGTATCATTGACCAGGAGCGAGCTACAATGGTGAGTAGCCATAACATTTATGTTAAACACTTCCTATTTCATGTCTAACAGTACTTGATTTAACAAATAACCATAAATAAATACAGTGTGGGCACTGAAGTTAACATATGTGATTATACTGCCTAATCTGTCACGGAGTAGATTGTTGCAAAGTAATATAAGATCCAAAGTTGTAATTCAGAATAGTTTTCAAAAGAAGGCCATTAGAATTATATACAAGTCTGATTACCCTGAACAAGCTATTAATTAAATCACAAATTCTTCAATTCAAAGATTTGGTAGATTATCAGACAAATAATGTCTAACAGTAATTGATTTAACACATCACGATAAGTAGATTGAGTGTGGGCACTCTCAAGTTAACATATGTGATTATACTGCCTAATCTGTTACAGAGTATGTTGTTGCCAAGTAATGTAGAATAGATCCAAAGTAGTAATCCAGAATAGTTTTGAAGAGGCCATTAGAATGATAAACAAATCTGATTACCTTGAACATAATAACAAGCTAAGTGTTTAATATGTCCTATGAAGTCAAAATTGGGCACCATCATGTGGTGAAATTTGGAATTGCATCACATCCAATTTTGCCTGGGAACAAACAGATTACATAAATCTTAGTTTTGAATAAGCCACTCCTTCTCAAACAAGTAAACTCTGCCCATTTTGCGCAGTAGATGTTCTGTTAATATCTAGTATTTATACAAAGTCATAATTTAAATTGCTTTCAACCTTCATTCATCGGTTCAACCAACATTACTCGCTCTTATTACCAACTTGTATTGATTTAACTAAGCGTTTAATACTTCCTATCAGGTCTCAAATCGAGATTTGGCAAAATACAATTTCAGCAAATCCAATTTTGCCAGGGAACAAAAATAGATTAAATAAACTAAATAAGTCCTCTTCCCATTAAATAAATCAGAAAAGTCTGTCTTGTAACCAGTCCTCTTCAAACAAGTAAAGTCTGCCCATTTTGTGCCGTAGATTTTGTGTCTATGCCTAGTATTTAAACAAAATCATAATTTAAACGACTTCTTTCCTTCATTCACTTTGGAAATTTGGAATTGCAGCAAATCAAATTTTGGCAGGGAACAAAAATAGATCAATTAAACTAAATAAGTCTTCTTCCCATTAAATAAATTAAAAAAGTCTGTCTTGTAACCAGTCCTTTTCAAACAAGTAAAGTCTGCCCATTTTGTGCCGTCGATTTTGTGTTAATGCCTAGTATTTATACAAAATCATAATTTAAAGGACTTCATTCCTTCATTCACTTTGGAAATTTGGAATTGCAGCACATCAAATTTTGCCTGGGAAGAAAAGTAGATTAAATAAATTTAATAAGTCTTACTACTTCCCATTAAATAAATTAAATACGTCTTACTTGTTCCCACTCCTTTTCAAAACAGTAGTTTAAAACGAGGGCCCTTCACTCAATCTTTAACCCCAACCCCGCACGTTGTGTTGTATCTGTGAATGTTGGTTGTGGCCAAATGATAGTTTTCTTTCATTCGTTTAGGTTCCAAGAAAACTTGATGTAACTCTACTTTTAACTGCCGTTTCAGATAAGCGGGTATTACGTCGCAGTCATGTGCCGTGGATATGACGTAATTGCCCGAACCTCCGCCAAAATTCAAATCTGTTGGCGCGATGGCCGTGAGCCACTGAGCAGCGACGATTATCAACAGAAATATCTTTATTTTCTGCTTGCAACTGGACCGTCTAGAGCGTACACGGTAAGTAACACTCATTGTGTTTAAGGAGATTTACGTTTGTAATAGCAGAAGTGTAGCCGCGTTGCGTTGTACGTGTGAAAATTGGTCGAGGCGAAATGTTAATGTTTAATTTCATTCCTTTAGGTTCCACGGTGTTTGTTGGCTGCAAGTTTTCCACTGCAAGAAGAGGCTCGTATCATTGACCAGGAGCGAGCTACAATGGTGAGTAGCCATAACATTTATGTTAAACACTTCCTATTTCATGTCTAACAGTACTTGATTTAACAAATAACCATAAATAAATACAGTGTGGGCACTGAAGTTAACATATGTGATTATACTGCCTAATCTGTCACGGAGTAGATTGTTGCAAAGTAATATAAGATCCAAAGTTGTAATTCAGAATAGTTTTCAAAAGAAGGCCATTAGAATTATATACAAGTCTGATTACCCTTAACATAACAACAAGCTATTAATTAAATCACAAATTCTTCAATTCAAAGATTTGGTAGATTATCAGACAAATAATGTCTAACAGTAATTGATTTAACACATCACGATAAGTAGATTGAGTGTGGGCACTCTCAAGTTAACAGATATGATTATACTGCCTAATCTGTTACAGAGTATGTTGTTGCCAAGTAATGTAGAATAGATCCAAAGTAGTAATCCAGAATAGTTTTGAAGAGGCCATTAGAATAATAAACAAATCTGATTACCTTGAACATAATAACAAGCTAAGTGTTTAATATGTCCTATGAAGTCAAAATTGGGCACCATCATGTGGTGAAATTTGGAATTGCATCACATCCAATTTTGCCTGGGAACAAACAGATTAAATAAATCTTAGTTTTGAATAAGCCACTCCTTCTCAAACAAGTAAACTCTGCCCATTTCGCGCAGTAGATGTTCTGTTAATATCTAGTATTTATACAAAGTCATAATTTAAATTGCTTTCAACCTTCATTCATCGGTTCAACCAACATTACTCGCTCTTATTACCAACTTGTATTGATTTAACTAAGCGTTTAATACTTCCTATCAGGTCTCAAGGCAAGATTTGGCAAAATACAATTTCAGCAAATCCAATTTTGCCAGGGAACAAAAATAGATTAAATAAACTAAATAAGTCTTCTTCCCATTAAATAAATCAGAAAAGTCTGTCTTGTAACCAGTCCTCTTCAAACAAGTAAAGTCTGCCCATTTTGTGCCGTAGATTTTGTGTCTATGCCTAGTATTTAAACAAAATCATAATTTAAACGACTTCTTTCCTTCATTCACTTTGGAAATTTGGAATTGCAGCAAATCGAATTTTGCCAGGGAACAAAAATAGATCAATTAAACTAAATAAGTCTTCTTCCCATTAAATAAATTAAAAAAGTCTGTCTTGTAACCAGTCCTTTTCAAACAAGTAAAGTCTGCCCATTTTGTGCCGTCGATTTTGTGTTAATGCCTAGTATTTATACAAAATCATAATTTAAAGGACTTCATTCCTTCATTCACTTTGGAAATTTGGAATTGCAGCACATCAAATTTTGCCTGGGAAGAAAAGTAGATTAAATAAATTTAATAAGTCTTACTACTTCCCATTAAATAAATTAAATACGTCTTACTTGTTCCCACTCCTTTACAAAAAAGTAGTTTAAAACGAGGTCCCTTCACTCAACCTTTAACCCTATTTATTCACCTTCTAGGCTAAGTGTTAAAGGCTAAGTGTTAAAGGCTAAGTGTTAAAGGCTAAGTGTTAGAGGCTAAGTGCCAGAGGCTAGGCGCCAGAGGCGAGTTTTTGTGGGCTGAAGTTTTAGTGGGGTTAGTGTGAATACAATCCAAAAGAATACAACAGAATACAATACAATAGAATTAATACATAGATTAAATTCAATAGCTCTTACTACTTCCCATTAAATAAATTAAATACGTCTTACTTGTTCCCAATCCTTTTCAAAAAAGTAGTTTAAAACGAGGGCCCTTCACTCAACCTTTAACCTCAACCCCGCACGTCACATTGTGTTGTATCTGTGAATGTTGGTTGTGGCCAAATGATAGTTTTCTTTCATTCGTTTAGGTTCCACGGTGTTTGTTGGCTATGTTTTCCACTGTCAGAAGGATGAAAATACAAAGTACAACGCTTGGACGTGGGCGAAGACGTCACCGGTGAGTCCTTCCTTCCTATTTATTTACCTTCTAGATGCTAGAGGCTAAGTGTTAGAGGCTAAGTGTTAGAGGCTAAGTGTTAAACACAATACGAACAACACAACGATACTGCACTGAACAACACGATACCGCACTGAGAAACACGATACCGCACTGAACAACACGATACCGCACTGAACAACACCATGCCGCACTGAACACCATGCCACACTGAACAACACCATCCCGCACTGAACAACACCATGCCGCACTAAACAACACCATGCCGCACTGAACAACACCATGCCTCACTGAACGACACCATGCCGCACTGAAAGACACCATGCCGCACTGAACGACACCATGCCGCACTGAAAGACACCATCCCGCACTGAACACCATGCCGCACTGAACAACACCATCCTGCACTGAACAACACCATCCCGCACTGAACAACACCATGCCGCACTGAACAACATTATGCCGCACTGAACATTATGCCGCACTGAACAACACCATGCCGCACTGAACAACATTATGCCGCACTGAACAACACCATGCCGCACTGAACAACACCATGCCGCACTGAACAACACCATGCCGCACTGAACAACATTATGCCGCACTGAACAACACCATGCCGCACTGAACAACACCATCCTGCACTGAACAACACCATTCCGCATTGAACACCATGCCGCACTGAACAACACCATCCCGCACTGAACAACACCATCCCGCACTGAACAACACCATGCCGCACTGAACAACATTATGCCGCACTGAACAACATTATGCCGCACTGAAAAACACCATGCCGCACTGAACAACACCATGCCGCACTGAACAACACCATGCCGCACTGAACAACATTATAACGCACTGAACAACACCATCCCGCACTGAACAACACCATGCCGCACTAAACAACATTATGCCGCACTGAACAACATTATGCCGAAATGAACAACACCATGCCGCACTGAACAACACCATGCCGCACTGAACAACACCATCCTGCACTGAACAACACCATCCCGCACTGAACAACACCATGCCGCACTGAACAACACCATGCCGCACTGAACAACACCATGCCGCAATGAACAACACCATCCCGCACTGAACAACATTATGCCGCACTGAACAACATTATGCCGCACTGAACAACACCATGCCGCACTGAACAACACCATGCCGCACTGAACAACACCATCCTGCACTGAACAACACCACCCCGCACTGAACAACACCATGCCGCACTGAACAACATTATGGCGCACTGAACAACATTATGCCGCACTGAACAACACCATGCCGCACTGAACAACACCATGCCGCACTGAACAACACCATGCCGCAATGAACAACACCATCCCGCACTGAACAACACCATGCCGCACTGAGCAACACCATGCCGCACTGAACAACACCATCCTGCACTGAACAACACCATGCCGCACTGAACAACACCATTCCGCACTGAACAACACCATGCCGCACTGAACAACATTACGCTGCACTGAACAACACCATGCCGCACTGAACAACACCATGCCGCACTGAACAACACCATGCCGCATTGAACAACACCATGCCGCATTGAACAACACCATGCCGCACTGAACAACACCATCCTGCACTGAACAACACCATGCCGCATTGAACAACACCATGCCGCACTGAACAACACCATCCTGCACTGAACAACACCATCCCGCACTGAACAACACCATCCCGCATTGAACAACACCATCCTGCACTGAACAACACCATGCCGCACTGAACAACACCATGCCGCACTGAACAACACCATTCCGCACTGAACAACACCATGCCGCACTGAACAACACCATCCTGCACTGAACAACACCATCCCGCACTGAACAACACCATGCCGCATTGAACAACACCATCCTGCACTGAACAACACCATCCTGCACTGAACAACACCATGCCGCACTGAACAACACCATGCCGCACTGAACAACACCATGCCGCACTGAACAACACGATGCCGCACTGAACAACATTATGCCGCACTGAACAACATTATGTCGCACTGAACAACACCATGCCGCACTGAACAACACCATGCCGCACTGAACAACATTATGCCGCACTGAAAAACACCATGCCGCACTGAACAACACCATCCCGCACTGAACAACACCATGCCGCATTGAACAACACCATGCCGCACTGAACAACACCATGCTGCACTGAACAACATTATGCTGCACTGAACAACACGATCCTGCATTGAACAACACCATGCCGCACTGAACAACACCATCCTGCACTGAACAACACCATCCTGCACTGAACAACACCACCCCGCACTGAACAACACGATCCCGCATTGAACACCATCCCGCACTGAACAACACCATGCCGCACTGAACAACACCATTCCGCACTGAACAACACCATGCCGCACTGAACAACACCATGCCGCACTGAACAACACCATGCCGCACTGAACAACACCATGCCGCACTGAACAACATTATGCCGCACTGAACAACACCATGCCGCACTGAACAACACCATCCCGCACTGAACAACACCATGCCGCATTGAACAACACCATGCCGCACTGAACAACACCATCCTGCACTGAACAACACCATCCCGCACTAAACAACACCATGCCGCACTGAACAACATTATGGCGCACTGGACAACATTATGCCGCACTGAACAACACCATGCCGCACTGAACAACACCATGCCGCACTGAACAACACCATGCCGCACTGAACAACACCATGCCGCACTGAACAACATTATGCCGCACTGAACAACACCATGCCGCACTGAACAACACCATGCCGCACTGAACAACACGATCCCGCATTGAACAACACCATCCTGCACTGAACAACACCATGCCGCACTGAACAACACCATGCCGCACTGAACAACACCATTCCGCACTGAACAACACCATGCCGCACTGAACGACACCATCCTGCACTGAACAACACCATCCCGCACTGAACAACACCATGCCGCATTAAACAACACCATGCCGCACTGAACAACACCATCCTGCACTGAACAACACCATGCCGCACTGAACAACACCATGCCGCACTGAACAACACCATGCCGCACTGAACAACATTATGCCGCACTGAACAACATTATGCCGCACTAAACAACATTATGTCGCACTGAACAACACCATGCCGCACTGAACAACACCATGCTGCACTGAACAACATTATGCCGCACTGAACAACACGATCCCGCATTGAACAACACCATCCCGCAGTGAACAACACCATGCCGCATTGAACAACACCATGCCGCACTGAACAACACCATGCTGCACTGAACAACATTATGCTGCACTGAACAACACGATCCTGCATTGAACAACACCATGCCGCACTGAACAACACCATCCTGCACTGAACAACACCATCCTGCACTGAACAACACCACCCCGCACTGAACAACACGATCCCGCATTGAACAACACCATCCCGCACTGAACAACACCATGCCGCACTGAACAACACCATTCCGCACTGAACAACACCATGCCGCACTGAACAACACCATGCCGCACTGAACAACACCATGCCGCACTGAACAACACCATGCCGCACTGAACAACATTATGCCGCACTGAACAACACCATGCCGCACTGAACAACACCATCCCGCACTGAACAACACCATGCCGCATTGAACAACACCATGCCGCACTGAACAACACCATCCTGCACTGAACAACACCATCCCGCACTAAACAACACCATGCCGCACTGAACAACATTATGGCGCACTGGACAACATTATGCCGCACTGAACAACACCATGCCGCACTGAACAACACCATGCCGCACTGAACAACACCATGCCGCACTGAACAACACCATGCCGCACTGAACAACATTATGCCGCACTGAACAACACCATGCCGCACTGAACAACACCATGCCGCACTGAACAACACGATCCCGCATTGAACAACACCATCCTGCACTGAACAACACCATGCCGCACTGAACAACACCATCCCGCACTAAACAACACCATGCCGCACTGAACAACACCATGCCGCACTGGACAACATTATGCCGCACTGAACAACACCATGCCGCACTGAACAACACCATGCCGCACTGAACAACACCATGCCGCACTGAACAACACCATGCCGCACTGAACACCATGCCGCACTGAACAACACCATGCCGCACTGAACAACACCATGCCGCACTGAACAACACGATCCCGCATTGAACAACACCATCCTGCACTGAACAACACCATGCCGCACTGAACAACACCATGCCGCACTGAACAACACCATTCCGCACTGAACAACACCATGCCGCACTGAACAACACCATCCTGCACTGAACAACACCATCCCGCACTGAACAACACCATGCCGCATTGAACAACACCATGCCGCACTGAACAACACCATCCTGCACTGAACAACACCATGCCGCACTGAACAACACCATGCCGCACTGAACATCACCATGCCGCACTGAACAACATTATGCCGCACTGAACAACATTATGCCGCACTAAACAACATTATGCCGCACTGAACAACACCATGCTGCACTGAACAACATTATGCCGCACTGAACAACACGATCCCGCATTGAACAACACCATCCCGCAGTGAACAACACCATGCCGCATTGAACAACACCATGCCGCACTGAACAACACCATGCTGCACTGAACAACATTATGCTGCACTGAACAACACGATCCTGCATTGAACAACACCATGCCGCACTGAACAACACCATCCTGCACTGAACAACACCTTTCCACACTGAACAACACCATGCCGCACTGAACAACATTATGCCGCACTGAACAACACCATGCCGCACTGAACAACACCATGCCGCACTGAACAACACCATGCCGCACTGAACAACACCATGCCGCAATGAACAACACCATCCCGCACTGAACAACACCATGCCGCATTGAACAACACCATGCCGCACTGAACAACACCATCCCGCACTGAACAACACCACCCCGCACTGAACAACACGATCCCGCATTGAACAACACCATCCCGGACTGAACAACACCATGCCGCACTGAACAACACCATTCCGCACTGAACAACACCATGCCGCACTGAACAACACCATGCCGCACTGAACAACACCATGCCGCACTGAACAACACCATGCCGCACTGAACAACATTATGCCGCACTGAACAACACCATGCCGCACTGAACAACACCATCCCGCACTGAACAACACCATGCCGCATTGAACAACACCATGCCGCACTGAACAACACCATCCTGCACTGAACAACACCATCCCGCACTGAACAACACCATGCCGCACTGAACAACATTATGGCGCACTGAACAACATTATGCCGCACTGAACAACACCATGCCGCACTGAACAACACCATGCCGCACTGAACAACACCATGCCGCACTGAACAACATTATGCCGCACTGAACAACATTATGCCGCACTGAACAACACCATGCCGCACTGAACAACACCATGCCGCACTGAACAACACCATGCCGCACTGAACAACACGACGTCGCACTGAACAACACGACGCCGCACAGAACAACACGACGCCGCACAGAATAACACAATACCGCACAGAACAACACAATACCGCACAAACAGTTTTAGATAATATTACGTCGCAGTCATGTGACGCGGACATGACGTCAATAGGCGGAACTCACGGCAAAATTATAATCCGTGGGCGTGGCTTGCAACAGGAAGTAGGAAAGCGGCAGTTCTGGCAAACAAGACACAGCTGTTAGTAACACGATGACTAACAAGGCAAATATTTTTGTTTTCAGCTTGCAACTTGACCGTCTAGAGCGTACAAGGTAATTACAACTGTTTTTTTTTAGCCCTGAAAAGCGAGGGAGTGTGGCGTTTGGGAGGAATGTCGAACTCGGCGTCTGCTTCCAGCCACAGACGCCAAATTTCGACGATTATTTCGACTGGTCAACGGTTGTAAATTATTGCGTTGACTAAAAACTTTATTTAACTCTACTCTTAACTTTGCCGTTTCAGATATGCGGGTATTACACCGCGGAAATGACGTCAATAGGCTGAACTCTCGCCAAAATTCAAATCTGTGGGCGCAATGGCCTTGAGCGAGACACCGGATACAAACACGACGATTATCAACAGAAATATCTTTATTTTCCGCTTGCAAGTGGACCGTCTAGAGCGTACACGGTAAGTACAACTCATTGTGTTTAAAAAGATTTACGTTTGTGTAGTTTGCGTTGCGTTGTATCTGTGAATGTTGGTTGAGGCTAAATGTTAATGTTTAATTTCATTCCTTTAGGTTCCACGGTGTTTGTTGGCTGTATGTTTTCCACTGCAAGAAGAGGCTCGTATCATTGACCAGCAGGAGCTACAATGGTGAGTACCCCTTTCGTCTTCCATTTATGTTAAACACTTCCTATTTCATGTCTAACAGTACTCGATTTAACAAATAACCATAAATAAATACAGTGTGGGCAGTCACGTTATCATATGTGATTATCCTGCCTAATATGTTTATCACAAATATGTCACTAATCACTAATATGTTTATTTGTTTATCACAACACCTTTGGACCTTCAGCAATCGATTATTTACCTTCATCTACATAGAGACAGAACGATGGTGTCTTAAACATCTCATTCATTTCACCAAATAACTTCACGCAGGTGGATAACGGCCGTCTCGGTCACGCTATGTTGCGTGATGCAGTTTTGAAGAACCAAATGCATTTATTCAATGAATAAGTCAAGCTAGTTCTATGTTTATGATGTTGTAAGTTACGGTACCGATTGAAGTTGAGTTCGAAGCCAGTGGAAAACAGCGCTGCGTTTGTGCTCTCCAGGTACAAATGTTGTGATCTCTGACTGACGACCGGGCGAGACTCGAGTAAGAGATGTCCAAACGAGCTCCGGCAGGGCGGGCCAAGGCGGAGCGAACGGACGCCCTTCAGGCCGCCAATGACGAGCTGAGAACCAAACTGATGGACGTCCAGTTAGAACTTCAGCAGGAGAAGAACAAGGTGAAAACCTCAACAGACAGACACTGCCTGCCTCCCTGCCTGCCTCCCTGCCTGCCTCCCTGCCTGCCTCCCTCCCTCCCAGTTTTCCCGATGTAGATTAGACATGCGTGTGCCATGACTGTGTCAGCCTACATCAACAAATGCACCGAGGACGTCAGCACCACTAAGAATATCATCACCCGGGGCAACCAACGACCCTGGATGACTGAGGAGGTACGTCAAACGCTACGAGCGCGGAACTCTGCCTTCAAGTCTGGCGACAAGGAGACACTGAGGACAGCGAGAGCCAACTTGAACCGTGCCATCAGGATAGCGAAGCGAGACCGCAGTCGAAAATTTCAGGATCGTTTCCACGACGTCAAAAACATCAGGAGTATGTGGCAAGGCATACGGGCGATTACAGACTACAACTCACCCTCCCCCCCCCCGGTGGGTGTAGTTGATGCTGACTTTCTAAATGGTCTAAATAACTTCTTTGGGAGGTTCGAGGCACTAAACGGCACTCCAGCAGTTAAAACTGTCCCCCATCAGGAAGAGGAGGTACTCTGCCTTGACTCCGCCGATGTGTTGAAGACCCTGAGGAGAGTCAACCCCTGTAAGGCCCCTGGCCCCGACAACATTCCTGGGCGTGTGTTCAGGGAATGTGCAAGTCATCTGGCTGGGGTCATCACAGACATTTTTAACACCTCGCTGGGCCAAGCCACAGTGCCGGCGTGCTTTAAGACTGCCTCCATCATTCCGGTGCCGAAGAAACCTCAAATCACCTCATTTAATGATTACCGGCCTGTTGCACTGACTCCGGTTATGATGAAGTGCTTCGAAAGGCTGCTTAAAGGTCACATCGTTTCCAGACTCCCCCTATTATTTGACCCGTTCCAGTTTGCCGACCGGCAAAACCGCTCCACTCAGGACGCCATCTCCTCCGTTCTTCACCTGAGCCTGGCTCACCTGGAGGAGAAGAACACCCATGTGCGGAGGCTGTTCCTGGACTTCAGCTCAGCGTTTAACACCATCATCCCACAGCATCTGGTAGGAAAATTGGAACACCTGGGCTTCAACACCCCCCTTCGCAACTGGCTGCTAGACTTCCTCACCAACAGACCTCAGTCAGTCCGGGTCGGACAGAACACCTCTGATGTCATCACCCTCAGCACAGGCTCCCTTCAGGGCTGCGTCCTGAGCCCCCTGCTGTGCACCCTGATGACACACGACTGCGTCCTCAGGTTCACCACCAATCACATCGTGAAGTCAGCAGACGACACAACGGTGGTGGGGCTCATCAGAGACAACAACGACCTGGACTACAGAGAGGAGGTGGAGCAGCTGGTGGGCTGGTGCAGAGAAAACAGCCTGATCCTGAATGAGGAGAAGATGAAGGAGATCATCGTCGACTTCAGGAAAAAACAGCCTCACCACGCTCCACTGATCATCAACAGCTCAGCTGTGGAGGTGGTCAGCACCACCAAATTCCTGGGGGTCCACATCACAGAAGACCTCACCTGGACTATGAACACTACGGCACTGGTCAAGAGGGCACAGAAGCGCTTGTACTTCCTGCGGAGGATGAGGAGAGCCCACCTGCCCCCACCCATCATGAGGACGTTCTACAGGAGCACCATAGAGAGCATTCTGACAAGCTGTCTCTCTGTGTGGTGTGGAGGCTGCACCGCCTCCGATTGGAAGAACGTGAGGAGAGTGGTGAGGACAGCAGAGAGGATCATAGGGGCTCCTCTTCCCTCCATTCAGGACATTTCATCTCAGCGCTGCATGTCCCGTGCCCGTAACATCATCAATGACCCATCACACCCCCACCATGGACTGTTCTCCC
Source organism: Syngnathus floridae (assembly GCF_059516105.1). NCBI lineage: Eukaryota > Metazoa > Chordata > Actinopteri > Syngnathiformes > Syngnathidae > Syngnathus > Syngnathus floridae. The sequence goes on from NW_028284053.1 coordinate 1,272,828, forward strand.
TGCTGCCCTCTGGGAAGAGGTTTGCAGCATCCGCTGCAGGTCCACCAGGTTCTGCAACAGCTTTTTCCCTGCTGTCATCAGACTGTTGAACACTAGAACTGTTGAGCTCTAAACTGAACTCTGCATCACACATTCACAGAACTGTACTTTATGACACTACGGACCTCTATCTTGCACTATCTCGCACTACCAACTTTACTGAACTTGTATAAACCCTTTAAATAGAAGTTTAATACATGGTTTAGCATTCCTCTGCACACTCTTGAATACTGTTTTGCCTACTTGCACTATTGCATAATTATCACTGCTGCACTTTATACTTATTTTTAATATATATATATATATATATATATATAGTATATATGTATATATATATATTTTCATAGGATATGTTACTTCTATTCAACTGCAATATCACTACTTTGTTGTAAGACGTATGCAACGGAATTTCGTTTTGTATGCACCATGTGCAGACAAGATGACAATAAAGTTTGTCTAAGTCTAAGTCATGTCAGGTCAGCTGTCTGGAGAGAGAGAGAAGTCAGGACCTGCGGGCGGAGCACCACCGTGCCACCGCCGCCATGACGGAACTCAAAAGCAAACTCCATGAGGAGAAGCAGAAAGAGTTAGCCATTACCAGGGAGACATTACTGCGGCAGCATGAAATGGAGCTGATGAGAGTGATCAAAATCAAAGATGGAGAGATCCAGCGACTGAATGCCTTGGTCCTCAGCCTGAGGGACGGCTCCATGGACAAGGTGATCCGCTCTATCCGTGTCTGACTATCCGCACGCCACGTCGGGCTTCGATGCGGCCGCTACCGTATTGTGTAGCTTGTCCCCAGTAAGCGTCGCGGCGCTCCGTTGCGGTCTCAACGGCCCGGTGTGGCGCAATGTCTGCTCAGGTGAGGAGGGGGGGCGCTTTGCTGGCGGAGGTGGAGGAGACGCGGCGGTGTCGGGAGACCGAGCGGTGTCGCCTCCACCAGGAGCGCGGAAGAAGCCCTGGCAGCGGCCCAGCAGGCCTGGCAGTCCCGAGCGGCCGAGCTCCGATCGGCTCATCACCAGCATCGGGAGGAGCTGAGCCGAACCAAGAGAGACTGCGAGAGGGAGATCCGCCGACTGGTAGGACTGATCAGATGCGCGGTGCGTGGCTATGTTCCCAATTTCGTTGTATACCTGCAGTGCAATGACACCTAAGGCATTCTATTCTATTCTATTTCACAAGAAGAAAATGTCCGGTTGCTCGCTTCGCTTTTGTCACAGCAAAGGTGTTCTAGTCGATTCCAGAAAAAAATTGGCCGGTTGCTCTCTTTGTTTTTGTCACAATTCTGGCAAATGAGTTTGCCCGCCTGCCTGAGCGCTCCCCGTTTGTACATCCAGACGGATGAGATCAAGCTGAAAGACAGAGCGGTTAGTGTTTTGGATGAAGCCCTGGGGCCGGCCACGTCCACCGCCTTCAGCTGCAGACTCAGGCTGCCGAGCAGCAGATCGCTGCCCTGAGGGATTCCCAAAGGGCGGGCCTAAACTACCCTGGAAGTGGGGTCAACGCCGCTACTAGCAATCCTCTTCATTGCGTAAGCCACCTCATCACACACTTGCAGTACGCATGACTTAGTTCGTTGCTGGAGGAAGGTAGCACAAAAACAGTTTTGAACTTTGAACGAGTGCTTGTGTGTGTGTGTTGCGGGGCGTTTTCAGTCTCAGGAGGATCGGGACACGCGACGGTTTCATCTGAAAATCGCTGAGCTCAGCGCAGTCATCAGGAAACTGGAGGATCGAAACGCCCTGCTTTCTGAAGAGCGCAATGAACTGGTAATTTATTGACGGCACGCTTGAAGGTTTGCGCTACGTTTGATGCGCGCCATCCAGCGAGGCACCCATTGCGCTTGCTTATTAGTTGAGCGGCGCGGCGAGTCGGTTGCCTGGTAGATGTCTTTTATTGGGAGCCAAAGCCACGATTCCGTTCAAACCGATGCAAAAGGAATGGATACGTTCTGGCCCGCGTGTTGTGCGTCTTTCACATCCCGCACTTCATGCTTGCAGCTAAAGCGACTGAGAGAAACAGAAAGCCAGTTTCTGCCACTCCTGTACAAAAACAAACGCCTGAGCAGGAAGAATGAAGAACTCTCGCTGGTGCTGTGTCGCCTTGAAAACAAAGTGCGCTTTGTCACCCAGGAGAACGAGGAGATGGCAAGCTTGGTAAGTCGACGCGGACAACGGCGGCGTGCCAACAGAGTCCACTGCATTTGTGTTCCACAGAGAAGGCCTAGTTCGCTCAATGACCTGGACCGCGGTTGCGGCCAGCAGGACGGTGAAATGGAGTTCCTTCAAGTTGTGGAGCAGCGGCACATCATCGACGACTTGTCCAAGGTCTTCAGGCAGGCGACTCGGTGCACGTACGGCAGCGCCGCGCTCGCTCGCTGTCGCCAGGAAACCTTTTCCGTCCAAAGCTTGGCCGGCGGCCGCCATCCAAAAAATTGGCCCCTTAAATTCCGACCTTTCAAGCAGGAGCATTGTGCGCACGCGTTTGAACACGCTTTAGACTTGTTTTGCCGTTTTCAGCAGCTCAAAGCTCCCGTTTTGTCAGCGCCTTTGCCACTCGCTGTGCGCTGAAAACGACGGACTTGCCCGGCTGCTCAGCCCGTCAACCATGAGCCGCGAGCGCGACGTCATTGTCCGTAGGCAGCTAGTGGCAAAATGCACCCTGTTAGAGTTGCGCTCGCTCCAACTTATTTTGCAAGAACCACACGGGAGACAAGTAAGTTCTTTTGGACACCTGCAGGTGGAGAGTCCATCCGTTGTACGAATGAAGTCTGACTCTCGGCTCCTGCACGAGCATTTTAATTAAGAGAAACAGGGTGGGTGTAAGAGTGGATTGAATAGAGGAAGCCCTTGACCTCTAGTCAAAACATAGCAAGGGGTGTTTTACGACTTTGTGTAGGAAGGGATAAGCGATAGGGATAAATAAGGGATAAATAATATTATTTATTACAGGTCGCAGTCAAAGTCAAAGCAACACAATGATACGATAAAGATAATCTGGAAAACCCTGACACACCCTGTAGTTGTCACTTTTGGAAAAGACGAGCGTCCCTCCAATCATCGCCGGTGACGTGTTTTTCAGGCTCTGGAGACAGGAGCTCATGTCAGAAATGTCATTGTGAGTCGCGTTTGTTTCTGCGCCGGAGCCGTTCGTTCCCTTTGCATCCAAAGAATCTCAAAGGCGGATTATTTGTGTCGACAGGAGAGAGATTTGCTGCTACGATACCGACGTCGAGAATCTCTGAGGAGGAACAAAGCGTGAGGTCCTGCAAGGTGAGTCTGTTTGTTTGCGGCTGCTTGGTGTTGCGCAAGATGAAATGGCCTTTTTCTCGCTATTGTTCCTCTCGTCGATTCATCGTGAGGTGTCGCTTCAGTTTGTTCAGAGAGATGTTTGCTTCCGCGCCCGCAGGTCATCGAAACATTTTACGGCTACGACGAAGACGTGTTGGTGGACTCGGACGGATCGTCCTTGTCTTTTCACACCGACAGAACCCCCGACACGGAACCCGAAGAGGTAGCCCGCCATTTCTGCCAGCGTATTGGCACCAAACATTCCTCTTCAGCCTGGAATCGGACTCGTCTTTGCGTCGCGGGTGCTTTGTCGCCGGTCTGACTGATTCTGGTACTAGTGCTGTGTTGCATTGGTGTGTGCATGAAGAGGCGGAGCTTCGCTACCGCCAGCTGACGCAAGAATATCAAGCGCTGCAACGAGCCTACGCTCTGCTAGCCCAGACCAGCGAAGGGGACTACGACGCCGAGAAGGAGATCAAGGTGGCGCCCCTTCCCGCAACCCCCGGCCGGGTCGCAGCCTCCCCGTTCTCACCCAGCCTCGGGTGTTCTCTGGTCTGAAAGGAGGAGGAGGGAGGCTCCCTCCTCCTCCTTTCAGACCAGAGAAAAGCTGATGGTAGAAATGGGTCACTATCAAAGCAGAGTAGCAGATCTGGAGTCAGCGCTGAAGCAACAAGGACAGGTAAGCTCATCAATGAGCACACCTTTTTCTCAGACAAAATAGCTACATTCTTCAGTCACTCATCCGTCTGGCATTACTGGACCAACCCCCCCCCCCCCCCCCCCCCCCCGAACGTGGCTGGGAAAATGCGGAGAAAAGCAAATGTCATTTTCCAGTCAACCAAAGAATTTGTGGATGAAAATGACACAACATTCCAAAGCTGTCCACGCGTTTGTCTCTTCTAGAATGTCAAGTGGGTGGAGGAGAAGCAGCTGCTGCGTCAGAGCAATCAGCAGTTGGCCGAAAAGGTGACGGAAAGAAAGGCGCTGGGCGGAGTCGCTTGGCGTCACACCTGTCGGGAAGCCCCGCAGATGAGGTCTGACTGTCTTTTCAGGTCAGGCGGATGGAGGCGGAAGAAGCGCGTCTGAAAGAGCACATCCAGGATATCCGAGACCAAAACGAACTGCTTGAGTTCCGCATCCTGGAGCTGGAGGTGGGAAGACTCGCACAAGCGTGTTGAGGCCAGAGATGTGACGGACGGACGGACGGACGGACGGACGGATGCATGCCTCTGCCTTTCAGGAGAGGGAGTGGCGCTCCCCCGTCTTGAAGTTTCTGCAAGTCCGTTTCCCAGACGGCCTCAGCCCTTTGCAGATCTACTGCGAGGCCGAGGGCGTGAGCGTACGTAAGGCGTCCCTCGCAACCCTAACCTTAACCCGAGGTCCCAGAACACCTTACATTGCTCCTTGCGCCTTTCCCCCGGACATCGTCATCAGTGATCTGATGAAGAAGCTGGACATCCTGGGCTATAACGCCGTAAGTGTATGTCGAACTCCTTATGTTCGCACTCCACGAGACTCGGCGGCTCAAATGTGACTTTTGGAAGGCTTTGCGCTGAAAGAAGCTTGTTGACGCTGTGCCTTTGGGCTCTTGCAGAATCTCACCAACGAGGAGCAGGTGGTCGTGATTCACGCCAGGACCCTTCTCACCCTAGCCGAGAAGGTAACGCGCACGTCCACGCACGCTCTCGCATTCTGCTTATGTGACAGCAGCCTTTCCTCAGTGGTTAGAATACATCAAAGTGACCAAGTCAACACTTCAACAGAAGATGTTGGACATTGAAAGTGAGAAGGTAGACAGACACGCGACATCAGCCAAGGGGAACTCCGGCAATGTGCCCCAACAATTCTGACCTTGAGCTGTGCTAGGATATGTTCTGCAAGCAGAAGGGCTACCTGGATGAAGAGTTGGACTTCAGGAAGTGTTCCATGGACCAGGCTCATAAGGTAAGCCGCCCTCAAATCTCCCGCCGGACCACTGATGGACGAGGATTGCGGCCCAGAGGATCCTGGAGCTGGAGGCCATGTTGTACGAGGCGCTACCGCAGCGGGACTGCCCCGCCACGGACGGCGAAAAAGCCAGCCACGCTGGCGTGAATGACGTGCTGACGGCGGATCAGAGAGAAGAGCTTAGGAGCGCCGTGGACCAATGGAAGCGAGCCCTGATGTGCGAGTTGAGGGAGCGCGACGCTTGCATCCTCCAAGAGAGAATGGATCTGCTGCACAGCGCGCAACAGGTAAGGGCCCAAAGCCAGCCCGGCACTTACTTGCACGCTTACTGGCTTTTGAATGCCACTTTCCATTTGTCCGTCCTAGAGGAACAAAGAGCTGAAAGAATTCATCGAAGCTCAGAAGAGACAAATCAAACAATTGGAGGAGAAGTTTCTGTTTCTCTTTCTATTCTTCTCCTTGGCCTTCATTCTGTGGCCCTAACACCAGCTGGTGAGTGAGCTCCAGCGGCACCGCACTCGACACCTCCGATACACTGCCAGCCGGTCTCAGACGTTGGCAGACGCTCCGATGCCAACGTATACCCCCCGCCACGGTGACAGAGGCACCGCGTCACACCGGCGCTCATCCAATCAGAAGGCAGGAAAAGCAAATTCACATGCAGGGCACTTTTGAACCAGAAGAGAGCGCCACAAAAAACGGTTGTTGCCCCAAACGCGCACTAAAAAGGGTCAGAATAACAAGAGTCCCACTGGCCAGCCGGGGCCACCCGTCCAGCTGTTTCTTCAGGGGGGAAAAAAATTGGAGTCACCGGTGAGTACATTTTGCATTTAGCTCTGCTTTTCTGCTTCTGTCTTCAAGTGTGTGGCATCCTGCGATCAAAGAGTCAGCCAACCCCAAAGCGGTTGACCTCAACGTCCCACCACCATGCCTACCAGAGCAGGTGACGTGATGCTTTGGACAACCTTCCGTCTCAGATGCCCAAAAGTACTCTTTGCCACATCTGCGGCAATACGGTGTCTTTTCAAAGGTGCAAATAAATCCAGCGTGGGCGGAACACGCACGTCTTCGGTTTTTCCCGCTTTGTTTGTGTGACAGCTGTTGTGAAAATTTTATACAAATAAAGTTGTATAGTACAGGTTTGGCCAAGCCGCAACTCCCGAACCGCATGCGGCTCTTTTATGTTCATATCAACATTTGTGTGTGTGTGTGTGTGTGTGTGTGGGGGGGGGGGGGTTGTGCGTGTTGGCTTCACTTGAGTTCAATTTGGTATTTTGGTCAAAAGCGCATGTGGTGAAATTCCACAAAGTAGGATGGGCAAACACATTTCTTTAAACTATGAGTGTCAATTGGGCTCTCGAAATGGCAGGGAAAAGATGCACAGCAAAACGAAAATACGTAGATGAACACAGGACGTTTTAATCAGAGTGGGAAAGTTTCTATTTTTTGTTGAACGTGATGGCAAACCATTCTGCCTGATATGTCAGACCTCAGCGCATTTCAAAGATTCAAATCTTCAGCGCCATGCACTTCAGCTCACTCCATGCTAACATTGATCAGGCGTCGAACCCGCATCATCATGCTTAAGAGGTGGCCATGCTAACCAGTGCGCCATTATGTCAACGCATAATAACTAAGTCTACTGGTCAAAACAGCGGTTACTATATGACGTCGCTACGTCGTGGTCACGTGACGCAGACAAGACGTCAATGGACGTGGGCAGAGTTAACTTGTTTAAAAGGGAGTAGGCAGAAGAAATATTTAATTTATTTAAATCTATTTTGAGTGCACACCATTATGCCAATGCATAACAACTGTAAATCTACTAAACAAAACAGCGGTTGCTATATGACATCTGCCACGTCGTGGTCACGTGACATACGTGACGTCGATGGGCGTAACTTTCGCCGGAATTCAAATCCGCGGGGAGAGTTAACTTGTTTAAAAGAGAGTGGGCAGAAGAATTATTTAATTTATTTAAATCTATTTGGTGTGTGCGCCATTATGTCAATGCATAACAACTGTAAGTCTACTAAACAAAACAGCGGTTGCTATTTGACGTCTGCCACGTCGTGGTCACGTGACGCGGACGTGACGTCGATGCCTACTTTACATCCCACCGATCACAGGACTCCTCGGCTGCATAACCGTGCCCCCTTCCCAACCAATCGGATTTGCTATACGCGAAAACGACGCCAATGGAAAGAGCTTCCGCCCAAATTTAAATCCGTGGGCGTGGCTCGCAGCAGGAAGTAGGAAAATGGCGGCGATGTTGACAAAGACACAGCGGATGGTAACATACGACTAACAAGAGAAATATTTTTGTTTTCTGCTTGCAACTGGACCGTCCAGAGCGTACACGGTAAGTACAACTCATCGTTTTTAAAAAGAAGTACTTTTGTTGCCCTGAAAAGCGAGTGAGCGTGGCGTTTGTGGGGGACGTCGAATTTCGACGATTCTTTCTGGTCAACGGTTGTAAATGATTGTGTTGATTAAAAAAGAAAACTTGATGTAACTCTACTTTTAACTGCCGTTTCAGATAGATTTGGAATTGCATCACATCCAATTTTGCCTAGAGCGTACACGGTAAGTAACACTCGTTGTGTTCAAGGAGATTTACGTTTGTAATAGCAGAAGTGTAGCCGCGTTGCGTTGTACGTGTGAATGTTGGTCCGGGCGAAATGTTAATGTTTAATTTCATTCCTTTAGGTTCCACGGTGTTTGTTGGCTGCAAGTTTTCCACTGCAAGAAGAGGCTCATATCATTGACCAGGAGCGAGCTACAATGGTGAGTAGCCATAACATTTATGTTAAACACTTCCTATTTCATGTCTAACAGTACTTGATTTAACAAATAACCATAAATAAATACAGTGTGGGCACTGAAGTTAACATATGTGATTATACTGCCTAATCTGTCACCGAGTAGATTGTTGCAAAGTAATATAAGATCCAAAGTTGTAATTCAGAATAGTTTTCAAAAGAAGGCCATTAGAATTATATACAAGTCTGATTACCCTGAACAAGCTATTAATTAAATCACAAATTCTTCAATTCAAAGATTTGGTAGATTATCAGACAAATAATGTCTAACAGTAATTGATTTAACACATCACGATAAGTAGATTGAGTGTGGGCACTCTCAAGTTAACATATGTGATTATACTGCCTAATCTGTTACAGAGTATGTTGTTGCCAAGTAATGTAGAATAGATCCAAAGTAGTAATCCAGAATAGTTTTGAAGAGGCCATTAGAATGATAAACAAATCTGATTACCTTGAACATAATAACAAGCTAAGTGTTTAATATGTCCTATGAAGTCAAAATTGGGCACCATCATGTGGTGAAATTTGGAATTGCATCACATCCAATTTTGCCTGGGAACAAACAGATTACATAAATCTTAGTTTTGAATAAGCCACTCCTTCTCAAACAAGTAAACTCTGCCCATTTTGCGCAGTAGATGTTCTGTTAATATCTAGTATTTATACAAAGTCATAATTTAAATTGCTTTCAACCTTCATTCATCGGTTCAACCAACATTACTCGCTCTTATTACCAACTTGTATTGATTTAACTAAGCGTTTAATACTTCCTATCAGGTCTCAAATCGAGATTTGGCAAAATACAATTTCAGCAAATCCAATTTTGCCAGGGAACAAAAATAGATTAAATAAACTAAATAAGTCCTCTTCCCATTAAATAAATCAGAAAAGTCTGTCTTGTAACCAGTCCTCTTCAAACAAGTAAAGTCTGCCCATTTTGTGCCGTAGATTTTGTGTCTATGCCTAGTATTTAAACAAAATCATAATTTAAACGACTTCTTTCCTTCATTCACTTTGGAAATTTGGAATTGCAGCAAATCGAATTTTGGCAGGGAACAAAAATAGATCAATTAAACTAAATAAGTCTTCTTCCCATTAAATAAATTAAAAAAGTCTGTCTTGTAACCAGTCCTTTTCAAACAAGTAAAGTCTGCCCATTTTGTGCCGTCGATTTTGTGTTAATGCCTAGTATTTATACAAAATCATAATTTAAAGGACTTCATTCCTTCATTCACTTTGGAAATTTGGAATTGCAGCACATCAAATTTTGCCTGGGAAGAAAAGTAGATTAAATAAATTTAATAAGTCTTACTACTTCCCATTAAATAAATTAAATACGTCTTACTTGTTCCCACTCCTTTTCAAAACAGTAGTTTAAAACGAGGGCCCTTCACTCAATCTTTAACCCCAACCCCGCACGTTGTGTTGTATCTGTGAATGTTGGTTGTGGCCAAATGATAGTTTTCTTTCATTCGTTTAGGTTCCAAGAAAACTTGATGTAACTCTACTTTTAACTGCCGTTTCAGATAAGCGGGTATTACGTCGCAGTCATGTGCCGCGGATATGACGTAATTGCCCGAACCTCCGCCAAAATTCAAATCTGTTGGCGCGATGGCCGTGAGCCACTGAGCAGCGACGATTATCAACAGAAATATCTTTATTTTCTGCTTGCAACTGGACCGTCTAGAGCGTACACGGTAAGTAACACTCATTGTGTTTAAGGAGATTTACGTTTGTAATAGCAGAAGTGTAGCCGCGTTGCGTTGTACGTGTGAAAATTGGTCGAGGCGAAATGTTAATGTTTAATTTCATTCCTTTAGGTTCCACGGTGTTTGTTGGCTGCAAGTTTTCCACTGCAAGAAGAGGCTCGTATCATTGACCAGGAGCGAGCTACAATGGTGAGTAGCCATAACATTTATGTTAAACACTTCCTATTTCATGTCTAACAGTACTTGATTTAACAAATAACCATAAATAAATACAGTGTGGGCACTGAAGTTAACATATGTGATTATACTGCCTAATCTGTCACGGAGTAGATTGTTGCAAAGTAATATAAGATCCAAAGTTGTAATTCAGAATAGTTTTCAAAAGAAGGCCATTAGAATTATATACAAGTCTGATTACCCTGAACAAGCTATTAATTAAATCACAAATTCTTCAATTCAAAGATTTGGTAGATTATCAGACAAATAATGTCTAACAGTAATTGATTTAACACATCACGATAAGTAGATTGAGTGTGGGCACTCTCAAGTTAACATATGTGATTATACTGCCTAATCTGTTACAGAGTATGTTGTTGCCAAGTAATGTAGAATAGATCCAAAGTAGTAATCCAGAATAGTTTTGAAGAGGCCATTAGAATGATAAACAAATCTGATTACCTTGAACATAATAACAAGCTAAGTGTTTAATATGTCCTATGAAGTCAAAATTGGGCACCATCATGTGGTGAAATTTGGAATTGCATCACATCCAATTTTGCCTGGGAACAAACAGATTACATAAATCTTAGTTTTGAATAAGCCACTCCTTCTCAAACAAGTAAACTCTGCCCATTTTGCGCAGTAGATGTTCTGTTAATATCTAGTATTTATACAAAGTCATAATTTAAATTGCTTTCAACCTTCATTCATCGGTTCAACCAACATTACTCGCTCTTATTACCAACTTGTATTGATTTAACTAAGCGTTTAATACTTCCTATCAGGTCTCAAATCGAGATTTGGCAAAATACAATTTCAGCAAATCCAATTTTGCCAGGGAACAAAAATAGATTAAATAAACTAAATAAGTCCTCTTCCCATTAAATAAATCAGAAAAGTCTGTCTTGTAACCAGTCCTCTTCAAACAAGTAAAGTCTGCCCATTTTGTGCCGTAGATTTTGTGTCTATGCCTAGTATTTAAACAAAATCATAATTTAAACGACTTCTTTCCTTCATTCACTTTGGAAATTTGGAATTGCAGCAAATCAAATTTTGGCAGGGAACAAAAATAGATCAATTAAACTAAATAAGTCTTCTTCCCATTAAATAAATTAAAAAAGTCTGTCTTGTAACCAGTCCTTTTCAAACAAGTAAAGTCTGCCCATTTTGTGCCGTCGATTTTGTGTTAATGCCTAGTATTTATACAAAATCATAATTTAAAGGACTTCATTCCTTCATTCACTTTGGAAATTTGGAATTGCAGCACATCAAATTTTGCCTGGGAAGAAAAGTAGATTAAATAAATTTAATAAGTCTTACTACTTCCCATTAAATAAATTAAATACGTCTTACTTGTTCCCACTCCTTTTCAAAACAGTAGTTTAAAACGAGGGCCCTTCACTCAATCTTTAACCCCAACCCCGCACGTTGTGTTGTATCTGTGAATGTTGGTTGTGGCCAAATGATAGTTTTCTTTCATTCGTTTAGGTTCCAAGAAAACTTGATGTAACTCTACTTTTAACTGCCGTTTCAGATAAGCGGGTATTACGTCGCAGTCATGTGCCGTGGATATGACGTAATTGCCCGAACCTCCGCCAAAATTCAAATCTGTTGGCGCGATGGCCGTGAGCCACTGAGCAGCGACGATTATCAACAGAAATATCTTTATTTTCTGCTTGCAACTGGACCGTCTAGAGCGTACACGGTAAGTAACACTCATTGTGTTTAAGGAGATTTACGTTTGTAATAGCAGAAGTGTAGCCGCGTTGCGTTGTACGTGTGAAAATTGGTCGAGGCGAAATGTTAATGTTTAATTTCATTCCTTTAGGTTCCACGGTGTTTGTTGGCTGCAAGTTTTCCACTGCAAGAAGAGGCTCGTATCATTGACCAGGAGCGAGCTACAATGGTGAGTAGCCATAACATTTATGTTAAACACTTCCTATTTCATGTCTAACAGTACTTGATTTAACAAATAACCATAAATAAATACAGTGTGGGCACTGAAGTTAACATATGTGATTATACTGCCTAATCTGTCACGGAGTAGATTGTTGCAAAGTAATATAAGATCCAAAGTTGTAATTCAGAATAGTTTTCAAAAGAAGGCCATTAGAATTATATACAAGTCTGATTACCCTTAACATAACAACAAGCTATTAATTAAATCACAAATTCTTCAATTCAAAGATTTGGTAGATTATCAGACAAATAATGTCTAACAGTAATTGATTTAACACATCACGATAAGTAGATTGAGTGTGGGCACTCTCAAGTTAACAGATATGATTATACTGCCTAATCTGTTACAGAGTATGTTGTTGCCAAGTAATGTAGAATAGATCCAAAGTAGTAATCCAGAATAGTTTTGAAGAGGCCATTAGAATAATAAACAAATCTGATTACCTTGAACATAATAACAAGCTAAGTGTTTAATATGTCCTATGAAGTCAAAATTGGGCACCATCATGTGGTGAAATTTGGAATTGCATCACATCCAATTTTGCCTGGGAACAAACAGATTAAATAAATCTTAGTTTTGAATAAGCCACTCCTTCTCAAACAAGTAAACTCTGCCCATTTCGCGCAGTAGATGTTCTGTTAATATCTAGTATTTATACAAAGTCATAATTTAAATTGCTTTCAACCTTCATTCATCGGTTCAACCAACATTACTCGCTCTTATTACCAACTTGTATTGATTTAACTAAGCGTTTAATACTTCCTATCAGGTCTCAAGGCAAGATTTGGCAAAATACAATTTCAGCAAATCCAATTTTGCCAGGGAACAAAAATAGATTAAATAAACTAAATAAGTCTTCTTCCCATTAAATAAATCAGAAAAGTCTGTCTTGTAACCAGTCCTCTTCAAACAAGTAAAGTCTGCCCATTTTGTGCCGTAGATTTTGTGTCTATGCCTAGTATTTAAACAAAATCATAATTTAAACGACTTCTTTCCTTCATTCACTTTGGAAATTTGGAATTGCAGCAAATCGAATTTTGCCAGGGAACAAAAATAGATCAATTAAACTAAATAAGTCTTCTTCCCATTAAATAAATTAAAAAAGTCTGTCTTGTAACCAGTCCTTTTCAAACAAGTAAAGTCTGCCCATTTTGTGCCGTCGATTTTGTGTTAATGCCTAGTATTTATACAAAATCATAATTTAAAGGACTTCATTCCTTCATTCACTTTGGAAATTTGGAATTGCAGCACATCAAATTTTGCCTGGGAAGAAAAGTAGATTAAATAAATTTAATAAGTCTTACTACTTCCCATTAAATAAATTAAATACGTCTTACTTGTTCCCACTCCTTTACAAAAAAGTAGTTTAAAACGAGGTCCCTTCACTCAACCTTTAACCCTATTTATTCACCTTCTAGGCTAAGTGTTAAAGGCTAAGTGTTAAAGGCTAAGTGTTAAAGGCTAAGTGTTAGAGGCTAAGTGCCAGAGGCTAGGCGCCAGAGGCGAGTTTTTGTGGGCTGAAGTTTTAGTGGGGTTAGTGTGAATACAATCCAAAAGAATACAACAGAATACAATACAATAGAATTAATACATAGATTAAATTCAATAGCTCTTACTACTTCCCATTAAATAAATTAAATACGTCTTACTTGTTCCCAATCCTTTTCAAAAAAGTAGTTTAAAACGAGGGCCCTTCACTCAACCTTTAACCTCAACCCCGCACGTCACATTGTGTTGTAGCTGTGAATGTTGGTTGTGGCCAAATGATAGTTTTCTTTCATTCGTTTAGGTTCCACGGTGTTTGTTGGCTATGTTTTCCACTGTCAGAAGGATGAAAATACAAAGTACAACGCTTGGACGTGGGCGAAGACGTCACCGGTGAGTCCTTCCTTCCTATTTATTTACCTTCTAGATGCTAGAGGCTAAGTGTTAGAGGCTAAGTGTTAGAGGCTAAGTGTTAAACACAATACGAACAACACAACGATACTGCACTGAACAACACGATACCGCACTGAGAAACACGATACCGCACTGAACAACACGATACCGCACTGAACAACACCATGCCGCACTGAACACCATGCCACACTGAACAACACCATCCCGCACTGAACAACACCATGCCGCACTAAACAACACCATGCCGCACTGAACAACACCATGCCTCACTGAACGACACCATGCCGCACTGAAAGACACCATGCCGCACTGAACGACACCATGCCGCACTGAAAGACACCATCCCGCACTGAACACCATGCCGCACTGAACAACACCATCCTGCACTGAACAACACCATCCCGCACTGAACAACACCATGCCGCACTGAACAACATTATGCCGCACTGAACATTATGCCGCACTGAACAACACCATGCCGCACTGAACAACATTATGCCGCACTGAACAACACCATGCCGCACTGAACAACACCATGCCGCACTGAACAACACCATGCCGCACTGAACAACATTATGCCGCACTGAACAACACCATGCCGCACTGAACAACACCATCCTGCACTGAACAACACCATTCCGCATTGAACACCATGCCGCACTGAACAACACCATCCCGCACTGAACAACACCATCCCGCACTGAACAACACCATGCCGCACTGAACAACATTATGCCGCACTGAACAACATTATGCCGCACTGAAAAACACCATGCCGCACTGAACAACACCATGCCGCACTGAACAACACCATGCCGCACTGAACAACATTATAACGCACTGAACAACACCATCCCGCACTGAACAACACCATGCCGCACTAAACAACATTATGCCGCACTGAACAACATTATGCCGAAATGAACAACACCATGCCGCACTGAACAACACCATGCCGCACTGAACAACACCATCCTGCACTGAACAACACCATCCCGCACTGAACAACACCATGCCGCACTGAACAACACCATGCCGCACTGAACAACACCATGCCGCAATGAACAACACCATCCCGCACTGAACAACATTATGCCGCACTGAACAACATTATGCCGCACTGAACAACACCATGCCGCACTGAACAACACCATGCCGCACTGAACAACACCATCCTGCACTGAACAACACCACCCCGCACTGAACAACACCATGCCGCACTGAACAACATTATGGCGCACTGAACAACATTATGCCGCACTGAACAACACCATGCCGCACTGAACAACACCATGCCGCACTGAACAACACCATGCCGCAATGAACAACACCATCCCGCACTGAACAACACCATGCCGCACTGAGCAACACCATGCCGCACTGAACAACACCATCCTGCACTGAACAACACCATGCCGCACTGAACAACACCATTCCGCACTGAACAACACCATGCCGCACTGAACAACATTACGCTGCACTGAACAACACCATGCCGCACTGAACAACACCATGCCGCACTGAACAACACCATGCCGCATTGAACAACACCATGCCGCATTGAACAACACCATGCCGCACTGAACAACACCATCCTGCACTGAACAACACCATGCCGCATTGAACAACACCATGCCGCACTGAACAACACCATCCTGCACTGAACAACACCATCCCGCACTGAACAACACCATCCCGCATTGAACAACACCATCCTGCACTGAACAACACCATGCCGCACTGAACAACACCATGCCGCACTGAACAACACCATTCCGCACTGAACAACACCATGCCGCACTGAACAACACCATCCTGCACTGAACAACACCATCCCGCACTGAACAACACCATGCCGCATTGAACAACACCATCCTGCACTGAACAACACCATCCTGCACTGAACAACACCATGCCGCACTGAACAACACCATGCCGCACTGAACAACACCATGCCGCACTGAACAACACCATGCCGCACTGAACAACATTATGCCGCACTGAACAACATTATGTCGCACTGAACAACACCATGCCGCACTGAACAACACCATGCCGCACTGAACAACATTATGCCGCACTGAAAAACACCATGCCGCACTGAACAACACCATCCCGCACTGAACAACACCATGCCGCATTGAACAACACCATGCCGCACTGAACAACACCATGCTGCACTGAACAACATTATGCTGCACTGAACAACACGATCCTGCATTGAACAACACCATGCCGCACTGAACAACACCATCCTGCACTGAACAACACCATCCTGCACTGAACAACACCACCCCGCACTGAACAACACGATCCCGCATTGAACACCATCCCGCACTGAACAACACCATGCCGCACTGAACAACACCATTCCGCACTGAACAACACCATGCCGCACTGAACAACACCATGCCGCACTGAACAACACCATGCCGCACTGAACAACACCATGCCGCACTGAACAACACCATGCCGCACTGAACAACACCATGCCGCACTGAACAACACCATCCCGCACTGAACAACACCATGCCGCATTGAACAACACCATGCCGCACTGAACAACACCATCCTGCACTGAACAACACCATCCCGCACTAAACAACACCATGCCGCACTGAACAACATTATGGCGCACTGGACAACATTATGCCGCACTGAACAACACCATGCCGCACTGAACAACACCATGCCGCACTGAACAACACCATGCCGCACTGAACAACACCATGCCGCACTGAACAACATTATGCCGCACTGAACAACACCATGCCGCACTGAACAACACCATGCCGCACTGAACAACACGATCCCGCATTGAACAACACCATCCTGCACTGAACAACACCATGCCGCACTGAACAACACCATGCCGCACTGAACAACACCATTCCGCACTGAACAACACCATGCCGCACTGAACGACACCATCCTGCACTGAACAACACCATCCCGCACTGAACAACACCATGCCGCATTAAACAACACCATGCCGCACTGAACAACACCATCCTGCACTGAACAACACCATGCCGCACTGAACAACACCATGCCGCACTGAACAACACCATGCCGCACTGAACAACATTATGCCGCACTGAACAACATTATGCCGCACTAAACAACATTATGTCGCACTGAACAACACCATGCCGCACTGAACAACACCATGCTGCACTGAACAACATTATGCCGCACTGAACAACACGATCCCGCATTGAACAACACCATCCCGCAGTGAACAACACCATGCCGCATTGAACAACACCATGCCGCACTGAACAACACCATGCTGCACTGAACAACATTATGCTGCACTGAACAACACGATCCTGCATTGAACAACACCATGCCGCACTGAACAACACCATCCTGCACTGAACAACACCATCCTGCACTGAACAACACCACCCCGCACTGAACAACACGATCCCGCATTGAACAACACCATCCCGCACTGAACAACACCATGCC
This sequence comes from Syngnathus floridae, assembly GCF_059516105.1. NCBI lineage: Eukaryota > Metazoa > Chordata > Actinopteri > Syngnathiformes > Syngnathidae > Syngnathus > Syngnathus floridae. Next base: position 1,290,193 of record NW_028284053.1, read on the forward strand.
GCACTGAACAACACCATTCCGCACTGAACAACACCATGCCGCACTGAACAACACCATGCCGCACTGAACAACACCATGCCGCACTGAACAACACCATGCCGCACTGAACAACATTATGCCGCACTGAACAACACCATGCCGCACTGAACAACACCATCCCGCACTGAACAACACCATGCCGCATTGAACAACACCATGCCGCACTGAACAACACCATCCTGCACTGAACAACACCATCCCGCACTAAACAACACCATGCCGCACTGAACAACATTATGGCGCACTGGACAACATTATGCCGCACTGAACAACACCATGCCGCACTGAACAACACCATGCCGCACTGAACAACACCATGCCGCACTGAACAACACCATGCCGCACTGAACAACATTATGCCGCACTGAACAACACCATGCCGCACTGAACAACACCATGCCGCACTGAACAACACGATCCCGCATTGAACAACACCATCCTGCACTGAACAACACCATGCCGCACTGAACAACACCATCCCGCACTAAACAACACCATGCCGCACTGAACAACACCATGCCGCACTGGACAACATTATGCCGCACTGAACAACACCATGCCGCACTGAACAACACCATGCCGCACTGAACAACACCATGCCGCACTGAACAACACCATGCCGCACTGAACACCATGCCGCACTGAACAACACCATGCCGCACTGAACAACACCATGCCGCACTGAACAACACGATCCCGCATTGAACAACACCATCCTGCACTGAACAACACCATGCCGCACTGAACAACACCATGCCGCACTGAACAACACCATTCCGCACTGAACAACACCATGCCGCACTGAACAACACCATCCTGCACTGAACAACACCATCCCGCACTGAACAACACCATGCCGCATTGAACAACACCATGCCGCACTGAACAACACCATCCTGCACTGAACAACACCATGCCGCACTGAACAACACCATGCCGCACTGAACATCACCATGCCGCACTGAACAACATTATGCCGCACTGAACAACATTATGCCGCACTAAACAACATTATGTCGCACTGAACAACACCATGCCGCACTGAACAACACCATGCTGCACTGAACAACATTATGCCGCACTGAACAACACGATCCCGCATTGAACAACACCATCCCGCAGTGAACAACACCATGCCGCATTGAACAACACCATGCCGCACTGAACAACACCATGCTGCACTGAACAACATTATGCTGCACTGAACAACACGATCCTGCATTGAACAACACCATGCCGCACTGAACAACACCATCCTGCACTGAACAACACCTTTCCACACTGAACAACACCATGCCGCACTGAACAACATTATGCCGCACTGAACAACACCATGCCGCACTGAACAACACCATGCCGCACTGAACAACACCATGCCGCACTGAACAACACCATGCCGCAATGAACAACACCATCCCGCACTGAACAACACCATGCCGCATTGAACAACACCATGCCGCACTGAACAACACCATCCCGCACTGAACAACACCACCCCGCACTGAACAACACGATCCCGCATTGAACAACACCATCCCGGACTGAACAACACCATGCCGCACTGAACAACACCATTCCGCACTGAACAACACCATGCCGCACTGAACAACACCATGCCGCACTGAACAACACCATGCCGCACTGAACAACACCATGCCGCACTGAACAACATTATGCCGCACTGAACAACACCATGCCGCACTGAACAACACCATCCCGCACTGAACAACACCATGCCGCATTGAACAACACCATGCCGCACTGAACAACACCATCCTGCACTGAACAACACCATCCCGCACTGAACAACACCATGCCGCACTGAACAACATTATGGCGCACTGAACAACATTATGCCGCACTGAACAACACCATGCCGCACTGAACAACACCATGCCGCACTGAACAACACCATGCCGCACTGAACAACATTATGCCGCACTGAACAACATTATGCCGCACTGAACAACACCATGCCGCACTGAACAACACCATGCCGCACTGAACAACACCATGCCGCACTGAACAACACGACGTCGCACTGAACAACACGACGCCGCACAGAACAACACGACGCCGCACAGAATAACACAATACCGCACAGAACAACACAATACCGCACAAACAGTTTTAGATAATATTACGTCGCAGTCATGTGACGCGGACATGACGTCAATAGGCGGAACTCACGGCAAAATTATAATCCGTGGGCGTGGCTTGCAACAGGAAGTAGGAAAGCGGCAGTTCTGGCAAACAAGACACAGCTGTTAGTAACACGATGACTAACAAGGCAAATATTTTTGTTTTCAGCTTGCAACTTGACCGTCTAGAGCGTACAAGGTAATTACAACTGTTTTTTTTTAGCCCTGAAAAGCGAGGGAGTGTGGCGTTTGGGAGGAATGTCGAACTCGGCGTCTGCTTCCAGCCACAGACGCCAAATTTCGACGATTATTTCGACTGGTCAACGGTTGTAAATTATTGCGTTGACTAAAAACTTTATTTAACTCTACTCTTAACTTTGCCGTTTCAGATATGCGGGTATTACACCGCGGAAATGACGTCAATAGGCTGAACTCTCGCCAAAATTCAAATCTGTGGGCGCAATGGCCTTGAGCGAGACACCGGATACAAACACGACGATTATCAACAGAAATATCTTTATTTTCCGCTTGCAAGTGGACCGTCTAGAGCGTACACGGTAAGTACAACTCATTGTGTTTAAAAAGATTTACGTTTGTGTAGTTTGCGTTGCGTTGTATCTGTGAATGTTGGTTGAGGCTAAATGTTAATGTTTAATTTCATTCCTTTAGGTTCCACGGTGTTTGTTGGCTGTATGTTTTCCACTGCAAGAAGAGGCTCGTATCATTGACCAGCAGGAGCTACAATGGTGAGTACCCCTTTCGTCTTCCATTTATGTTAAACACTTCCTATTTCATGTCTAACAGTACTCGATTTAACAAATAACCATAAATAAATACAGTGTGGGCAGTCACGTTAACATATGTGATTATCCTGCCTAATATGTTTATCACAAATATGTCACTAATCACTAATATGTTTATTTGTTTATCACAACACCTTTGGACCTTCAGCAATCGATTATTTACCTTCATCTACATAGAGACAGAACGATGGTGTCTTAAACATCTCATTCATTTCACCAAATAACTTCACGCAGGTGGATAACGGCCGTCTCGGTCACGCTATGTTGCGTGATGCAGTTTTGAAGAACCAAATGCATTTATTCAATGAATAAGTCAAGCTAGTTCTATGTTTATGATGTTGTAAGTTACGGTACCGATTGAAGTTGAGTTCGAAGCCAGTGGAAAACAGCGCTGCGTTTGTGCTCTCCAGGTACAAATGTTGTGATCTCTGACTGACGACCGGGCGAGACTCGAGTAAGAGATGTCCAAACGAGCTCCGGCAGGGCGGGCCAAGGCGGAGCGAACGGACGCCCTTCAGGCCGCCAATGACGAGCTGAGAACCAAACTGATGGACGTCCAGTTAGAACTTCAGCAGGAGAAGAACAAGGTGAAAACCTCAACAGACAGACACTGCCTGCCTCCCTGCCTGCCTCCCTGCCTGCCTCCCTGCCTGCCTCCCTCCCTCCCAGTTTTCCCGATGTAGATTAGACATGCGTGTGCCATGACTGTGTCAGCCTACATCAACAAATGCACCGAGGACGTCAGCACCACTAAGAATATCATCACCCGGGGCAACCAACGACCCTGGATGACTGAGGAGGTACGTCAAACGCTACGAGCGCGGAACTCTGCCTTCAAGTCTGGCGACAAGGAGACACTGAGGACAGCGAGAGCCAACTTGAACCGTGCCATCAGGATAGCGAAGCGAGACCGCAGTCGAAAATTTCAGGATCGTTTCCACGACGTCAAAAACATCAGGAGTATGTGGCAAGGCATACGGGCGATTACAGACTACAACTCACCCTCCCCCCCCCCGGTGGGTGTAGTTGATGCTGACTTTCTAAATGGTCTAAATAACTTCTTTGGGAGGTTCGAGGCACTAAACGGCACTCCAGCAGTTAAAACTGTCCCCCATCAGGAAGAGGAGGTACTCTGCCTTGACTCCGCCGATGTGTTGAAGACCCTGAGGAGAGTCAACCCCTGTAAGGCCCCTGGCCCCGACAACATTCCTGGGCGTGTGTTCAGGGAATGTGCAAGTCATCTGGCTGGGGTCATCACAGACATTTTTAACACCTCGCTGGGCCAAGCCACAGTGCCGGCGTGCTTTAAGACTGCCTCCATCATTCCGGTGCCGAAGAAACCTCAAATCACCTCATTTAATGATTACCGGCCTGTTGCACTGACTCCGGTTATGATGAAGTGCTTCGAAAGGCTGCTTAAAGGTCACATCGTTTCCAGACTCCCCCTATTATTTGACCCGTTCCAGTTTGCCGACCGGCAAAACCGCTCCACTCAGGACGCCATCTCCTCCGTTCTTCACCTGAGCCTGGCTCACCTGGAGGAGAAGAACACCCATGTGCGGAGGCTGTTCCTGGACTTCAGCTCAGCGTTTAACACCATCATCCCACAGCATCTGGTAGGAAAATTGGAACACCTGGGCTTCAACACCCCCCTTCGCAACTGGCTGCTAGACTTCCTCACCAACAGACCTCAGTCAGTCCGGGTCGGACAGAACACCTCTGATGTCATCACCCTCAGCACAGGCTCCCTTCAGGGCTGCGTCCTGAGCCCCCTGCTGTGCACCCTGATGACACACGACTGCGTCCTCAGGTTCACCACCAATCACATCGTGAAGTCAGCAGACGACACAACGGTGGTGGGGCTCATCAGAGACAACAACGACCTGGACTACAGAGAGGAGGTGGAGCAGCTGGTGGGCTGGTGCAGAGAAAACAGCCTGATCCTGAATGAGGAGAAGATGAAGGAGATCATCGTCGACTTCAGGAAAAAACAGCCTCACCACGCTCCACTGATCATCAACAGCTCAGCTGTGGAGGTGGTCAGCACCACCAAATTCCTGGGGGTCCACATCACAGAAGACCTCACCTGGACTATGAACACTACGGCACTGGTCAAGAGGGCACAGAAGCGCTTGTACTTCCTGCGGAGGATGAGGAGAGCCCACCTGCCCCCACCCATCATGAGGACGTTCTACAGGAGCACCATAGAGAGCATTCTGACAAGCTGTCTCTCTGTGTGGTGTGGAGGCTGCACCGCCTCCGATTGGAAGAACGTGAGGAGAGTGGTGAGGACAGCAGAGAGGATCATAGGGGCTCCTCTTCCCTCCATTCAGGACATTTCATCTCAGCGCTGCATGTCCCGTGCCCGTAACATCATCAATGACCCATCACACCCCCACCATGGACTGTTCTCCCTGCTGCCCTCTGGGAAGAGGTTTGCAGCATCCGCTGCAGGTCCACCAGGTTCTGCAACAGCTTTTTCCCTGCTGTCATCAGACTGTTGAACACTAGAACTGTTGAGCTCTAAACTGAACTCTGCATCACACATTCACAGAACTGTACTTTATGACACTACGGACCTCTATCTTGCACTATCTCGCACTACCAACTTTACTGAACTTGTATAAACCCTTTAAATAGAAGTTTAATACATGGTTTAGCATTCCTCTGCACACTCTTGAATACTGTTTTGCCTACTTGCACTATTGCATAATTATCACTGCTGCACTTTATACTTATTTTTAATATATATATATAGTATATATGTATATATATATATTTTCATAGGATATGTTACTTCTATTCAACTGCAATATCACTACTTTGTTGTAAGACGTATGCAACGGAATTTCGTTTTGTATGCACCATGTGCAGACAAGATGACAATAAAGTTTGTCTAAGTCTAAGTCATGTCAGGTCAGCTGTCTGGAGAGAGAGAGAAGTCAGGACCTGCGGGCGGAGCACCACCGTGCCACCGCCGCCATGACGGAACTCAAAAGCAAACTCCATGAGGAGAAGCAGAAAGAGTTAGCCATTACCAGGGAGACATTACTGCGGCAGCATGAAATGGAGCTGATGAGAGTGATCAAAATCAAAGATGGAGAGATCCAGCGACTGAATGCCTTGGTCCTCAGCCTGAGGGACGGCTCCATGGACAAGGTGATCCGCTCTATCCGTGTCTGACTATCCGCACGCCACGTCGGGCTTCGATGCGGCCGCTACCGTATTGTGTAGCTTGTCCCCAGTAAGCGTCGCGGCGCTCCGTTGCGGTCTCAACGGCCCGGTGTGGCGCAATGTCTGCTCAGGTGAGGAGGGGGGGCGCTTTGCTGGCGGAGGTGGAGGAGACGCGGCGGTGTCGGGAGACCGAGCGGTGTCGCCTCCACCAGGAGCGCGGAAGAAGCCCTGGCAGCGGCCCAGCAGGCCTGGCAGTCCCGAGCGGCCGAGCTCCGATCGGCTCATCACCAGCATCGGGAGGAGCTGAGCCGAACCAAGAGAGACTGCGAGAGGGAGATCCGCCGACTGGTAGGACTGATCAGATGCGCGGTGCGTGGCTATGTTCCCAATTTCGTTGTATACCTGCAGTGCAATGACACCTAAGGCATTCTATTCTATTCTATTTCACAAGAAGAAAATGTCCGGTTGCTCGCTTCGCTTTTGTCACAGCAAAGGTGTTCTAGTCGATTCCAGAAAAAAATTGGCCGGTTGCTCTCTTTGTTTTTGTCACAATTCTGGCAAATGAGTTTGCCCGCCTGCCTGAGCGCTCCCCGTTTGTACATCCAGACGGATGAGATCAAGCTGAAAGACAGAGCGGTTAGTGTTTTGGATGAAGCCCTGGGGCCGGCCACGTCCACCGCCTTCAGCTGCAGACTCAGGCTGCCGAGCAGCAGATCGCTGCCCTGAGGGATTCCCAAAGGGCGGGCCTAAACTACCCTGGAAGTGGGGTCAACGCCGCTACTAGCAATCCTCTTCATTGCGTAAGCCACCTCATCACACACTTGCAGTACGCATGACTTAGTTCGTTGCTGGAGGAAGGTAGCACAAAAACAGTTTTGAACTTTGAACGAGTGCTTGTGTGTGTGTGTTGCGGGGCGTTTTCAGTCTCAGGAGGATCGGGACACGCGACGGTTTCATCTGAAAATCGCTGAGCTCAGCGCAGTCATCAGGAAACTGGAGGATCGAAACGCCCTGCTTTCTGAAGAGCGCAATGAACTGGTAATTTATTGACGGCACGCTTGAAGGTTTGCGCTACGTTTGATGCGCGCCATCCAGCGAGGCACCCATTGCGCTTGCTTATTAGTTGAGCGGCGCGGCGAGTCGGTTGCCTGGTAGATGTCTTTTATTGGGAGCCAAAGCCACGATTCCGTTCAAACCGATGCAAAAGGAATGGATACGTTCTGGCCCGCGTGTTGTGCGTCTTTCACATCCCGCACTTCATGCTTGCAGCTAAAGCGACTGAGAGAAACAGAAAGCCAGTTTCTGCCACTCCTGTACAAAAACAAACGCCTGAGCAGGAAGAATGAAGAACTCTCGCTGGTGCTGTGTCGCCTTGAAAACAAAGTGCGCTTTGTCACCCAGGAGAACGAGGAGATGGCAAGCTTGGTAAGTCGACGCGGACAACGGCGGCGTGCCAACAGAGTCCACTGCATTTGTGTTCCACAGAGAAGGCCTAGTTCGCTCAATGACCTGGACCGCGGTTGCGGCCAGCAGGACGGTGAAATGGAGTTCCTTCAAGTTGTGGAGCAGCGGCACATCATCGACGACTTGTCCAAGGTCTTCAGGCAGGCGACTCGGTGCACGTACGGCAGCGCCGCGCTCGCTCGCTGTCGCCAGGAAACCTTTTCCGTCCAAAGCTTGGCCGGCGGCCGCCATCCAAAAAATTGGCCCCTTAAATTCCGACCTTTCAAGCAGGAGCATTGTGCGCACGCGTTTGAACACGCTTTAGACTTGTTTTGCCGTTTTCAGCAGCTCAAAGCTCCCGTTTTGTCAGCGCCTTTGCCACTCGCTGTGCGCTGAAAACGACGGACTTGCCCGGCTGCTCAGCCCGTCAACCATGAGCCGCGAGCGCGACGTCATTGTCCGTAGGCAGCTAGTGGCAAAATGCACCCTGTTAGAGTTGCGCTCGCTCCAACTTATTTTGCAAGAACCACACGGGAGACAAGTAAGTTCTTTTGGACACCTGCAGGTGGAGAGTCCATCCGTTGTACGAATGAAGTCTGACTCTCGGCTCCTGCACGAGCATTTTAATTAAGAGAAACAGGGTGGGTGTAAGAGTGGATTGAATAGAGGAAGCCCTTGACCTCTAGTCAAAACATAGCAAGGGGTGTTTTACGACTTTGTGTAGGAAGGGATAAGCGATAGGGATAAATAAGGGATAAATAATATTATTTATTACAGGTCGCAGTCAAAGTCAAAGCAACACAATGATACGATAAAGATAATCTGGAAAACCCTGACACACCCTGTAGTTGTCACTTTTGGAAAAGACGAGCGTCCCTCCAATCATCGCCGGTGACGTGTTTTTCAGGCTCTGGAGACAGGAGCTCATGTCAGAAATGTCATTGTGAGTCGCGTTTGTTTCTGCGCCGGAGCCGTTCGTTCCCTTTGCATCCAAAGAATCTCAAAGGCGGATTATTTGTGTCGACAGGAGAGAGATTTGCTGCTACGATACCGACGTCGAGAATCTCTGAGGAGGAACAAAGCGTGAGGTCCTGCAAGGTGAGTCTGTTTGTTTGCGGCTGCTTGGTGTTGCGCAAGATGAAATGGCCTTTTTCTCGCTATCGTTCCTCTCGTCGATTCATCGTGAGGTGTCGCTTCAGTTTGTTCAGAGAGATGTTCGCTTCCGCGCCCGCAGGTCATCGAAACATTTTACGGCTACGACGAAGACGTGTTGGTGGACTCGGACGGATCGTCCTTGTCTTTTCACACCGACAGAACCCCCGACACGGAACCCGAAGAGGTAGCCCGCCATTTCTGCCAGCGTATTGGCACCAAACATTCCTCTTCAGCCTGGAATCGGACTCGTCTTTGCGTCGCGGGTGCTTTGTCGCCGGTCTGACTGATTCTGGTACTAGTGCTGTGTTGCATTGGTGTGTGCATGAAGAGGCGGAGCTTCGCTACCGCCAGCTGACGCAAGAATATCAAGCGCTGCAACGAGCCTACGCTCTGCTAGCCCAGACCAGCGAAAGGGGACTACGACGCCGAGAAGGAGATCAAGGTGGCGCCCCTTCCCGCAACCCCCGGCCGGGTCGCAGCCTCCCCGTTCTCACCCAGCCTCGGGTGTTCTCTGGTCTGAAAGGAGGAGGAGGAGCCTCCCTCCTCCTCCTTTCAGACCAGAGAAAAGCTGATGGTAGAAATGGGTCACTATCAAAGCAGAGTAGCAGATCTGGAGTCAGCGCTGAAGCAACAAGGACAGGTAAGCTCATCAATGAGCACACCTTTTTCTCAGACAAAATAGCTACATTCTTCAGTCACTCATCCGTCTGGCATTACTGGACCAACCCCCCCCCCCCCCCCCCCCCCCCCCGAACGTGGCTGGGAAAATGCGGAGAAAAGCAAATGTCATTTTCCAGTCAACCAAAGAATTTGTGGATGAAAATGACACAACATTCCAAAGCTGTCCACGCGTTTGTCTCTTCTAGAATGTCAAGTGGGTGGAGGAGAAGCAGCTGCTGCGTCAGAGCAATCAGCAGTTGGCCGAAAAGGTGACGGAAAGAAAGGCGCTGGGCGGAGTCGCTTGGCGTCACACCTGTCGGGAAGCCCCGCAGATGAGGTCTGACTGTCTTTTCAGGTCAGGCGGATGGAGGCGGAAGAAGCGCGTCTGAAAGAGCACATCCAGGATATCCGAGACCAAAACGAACTGCTTGAGTTCCGCATCCTGGAGCTGGAGGTGGGAAGACTCGCACAAGCGTGTTGAGGCCAGAGATGTGACGGACGGACGGACGGACGGACGGACGGATGCATGCCTCTGCCTTTCAGGAGAGGGAGTGGCGCTCCCCCGTCTTGAAGTTTCTGCAAGTCCGTTTCCCAGACGGCCTCAGCCCTTTGCAGATCTACTGCGAGGCCGAGGGCGTGAGCGTACGTAAGGCGTCCCTCGCAACCCTAACCTTAACCCGAGGTCCCAGAACACCTTACATTGCTCCTTGCGCCTTTCCCCCGGACATCGTCATCAGTGATCTGATGAAGAAGCTGGACATCCTGGGCTATAACGCCGTAAGTGTATGTCGAACTCCTTATGTTCGCACTCCACGAGACTCGGCGGCTCAAATGTGACTTTTGGAAGGCTTTGCGCTGAAAGAAGCTTGTTGACGCTGTGCCTTTGGGCTCTTGCAGAATCTCACCAACGAGGAGCAGGTGGTCGTGATTCACGCCAGGACCCTTCTCACCCTAGCCGAGAAGGTAACGCGCACGTCCACGCACGCTCTCGCATTCTGCTTATGTGACAGCAGCCTTTCCTCAGTGGTTAGAATACATCAAAGTGACCAAGTCAACACTTCAACAGAAGATGTTGGACATTGAAAGTGAGAAGGTAGACAGACACGCGACATCAGCCAAGGGGAACTCCGGCAATGTGCCCCAACAATTCTGACCTTGAGCTGTGCTAGGATATGTTCTGCAAGCAGAAGGGCTACCTGGATGAAGAGTTGGACTTCAGGAAGTGTTCCATGGACCAGGCTCATAAGGTAAGCCGCCCTCAAATCTCCCGCCGGACCACTGATGGACGAGGATTGCGGCCCAGAGGATCCTGGAGCTGGAGGCCATGTTGTACGAGGCGCTACCGCAGCGGGACTGCCCCGCCACGGACGGCGAAAAAGCCAGCCACGCTGGCGTGAATGACGTGCTGACGGCGGATCAGAGAGAAGAGCTTAGGAGCGCCGTGGACCAATGGAAGCGAGCCCTGATGTGCGAGTTGAGGGAGCGCGACGCTTGCATCCTCCAAGAGAGAATGGATCTGCTGCACAGCGCGCAACAGGTAAGGGCCCAAAGCCAGCCCGGCACTTACTTGCACGCTTACTGGCTTTTGAATGCCACTTTCCATTTGTCCGTCCTAGAGGAACAAAGAGCTGAAAGAATTCATCGAAGCTCAGAAGAGACAAATCAAACAATTGGAGGAGAAGTTTCTGTTTCTCTTTCTATTCTTCTCCTTGGCCTTCATTCTGTGGCCCTAACACCAGCTGGTGAGTGAGCTCCAGCGGCACCGCACTCGACACCTCCGATACACTGCCAGCCGGTCTCAGACGTTGGCAGACGCTCCGATGCCAACGTATACCCCCCGCCACGGTGACAGAGGCACCGCGTCACACCGGCGCTCATCCAATCAGAAGGCAGGAAAAGCAAATTCACATGCAGGGCACTTTTGAACCAGAAGAGAGCGCCACAAAAAACGGTTGTTGCCCCAAACGCGCACTAAAAAGGGTCAGAATAACAAGAGTCCCACTGGCCAGCCGGGGCCACCCGTCCAGCTGTTTCTTCAGGGGGGAAAAAAATTGGAGTCACCGGTGAGTACATTTTGCATTTAGCTCTGCTTTTCTGCTTCTGTCTTCAAGTGTGTGGCATCCTGCGATCAAAGAGTCAGCCAACCCCAAAGCGGTTGACCTCAACGTCCCACCACCATGCCTACCAGAGCAGGTGACGTGATGCTTTGGACAACCTTCCGTCTCAGATGCCCAAAAGTACTCTTTGCCACATCTGCGGCAATACGGTGTCTTTTCAAAGGTGCAAATAAATCCAGCGTGGGCGGAACACGCACGTCTTCGGTTTTTCCCGCTTTGTTTGTGTGACAGCTGTTGTGAAAATTTTATACAAATAAAGTTGTATAGTACAGGTTTGGCCAAGCCGCAACTCCCGAACCGCATGCGGCTCTTTTATGTTCATATCAACATTTGTGTGTGTGTGTGTGTGTGTGTGTGGGGGGGGGGGGGTTGTGCGTGTTGGCTTCACTTGAGTTCAATTTGGTATTTTGGTCAAAAGCGCATGTGGTGAAATTCCACAAAGTAGGATGGGCAAACACATTTCTTTAAACTATGAGTGTCAATTGGGCTCTCGAAATGGCAGGGAAAAGATGCACAGCAAAACGAAAATACGTAGATGAACACAGGACGTTTTAATCAGAGTGGGAAAGTTTCTATTTTTTGTTGAACGTGATGGCAAACCATTCTGCCTGATATGTCAGACCTCAGCGCATTTCAAAGATTCAAATCTTCAGCGCCATGCACTTCAGCTCACTCCATGCTAACATTGATCAGGCGTCGAACCCGCATCATCATGCTTAAGAGGTGGCCATGCTAACCAGTGCGCCATTATGTCAACGCATAATAACTAAGTCTACTGGTCAAAACAGCGGTTACTATATGACGTCGCTACGTCGTGGTCACGTGACGCAGACAAGACGTCAATGGACGTGGGCAGAGTTAACTTGTTTAAAAGGGAGTAGGCAGAAGAAATATTTAATTTATTTAAATCTATTTTGAGTGCACACCATTATGCCAATGCATAACAACTGTAAATCTACTAAACAAAACAGCGGTTGCTATATGACATCTGCCACGTCGTGGTCACGTGACATACGTGACGTCGATGGGCGTAACTTTCGCCGGAATTCAAATCCGCGGGGAGAGTTAACTTGTTTAAAAGAGAGTGGGCAGAAGAATTATTTAATTTATTTAAATCTATTTGGTGTGTGCGCCATTATGTCAATGCATAACAACTGTAAGTCTACTAAACAAAACAGCGGTTGCTATTTGACGTCTGCCACGTCGTGGTCACGTGACGCGGACGTGACGTCGACGCCTACTTTACATCCCACCGATCACAGGACTCCTCGGCTGCATAACCGTGCCCCCTTCCCAACCAATCGGATTTGCTATACGCGAAAACGACGCCAATGGAAAGAGCTTCCGCCCAAATTTAAATCCGTGGGCGTGGCTCGCAGCAGGAAGTAGGAAAATGGCGGCGATGTTGACAAAGACACAGCGGATGGTAACATACGACTAACAAGAGAAATATTTTTGTTTTCTGCTTGCAACTGGACCGTCCAGAGCGTACACGGTAAGTACAACTCATCGTTTTTAAAAAGAAGTACTTTTGTTGCCCTGAAAAGCGAGTGAGCGTGGCGTTTGTGGGGGACGTCGAATTTCGACGATTCTTTCTGGTCAACGGTTGTAAATGATTGTGTTGATTAAAAAAGAAAACTTGATGTAACTCTACTTTTAACTGCCGTTTCAGATAGATTTGGAATTGCATCACATCCAATTTTGCCTAGAGCGTACACGGTAAGTAACACTCGTTGTGTTTAAGGAGATTTACGTTTGTAATAGCAGAAGTGTAGCCGCGTTGCGTTGTACGTGTGAATGTTGGTCCGGGCGAAATGTTAATGTTTAATTTCATTCCTTTAGGTTCCACGGTGTTTGTTGGCTGCAAGTTTTCCACTGCAAGAAGAGGCTCATATCATTGACCAGGAGCGAGCTACAATGGTGAGTAGCCATAACATTTATGTTAAACACTTCCTATTTCATGTCTAACAGTACTTGATTTAACAAATAACCATAAATAAATACAGTGTGGGCACTGAAGTTAACATATGTGATTATACTGCCTAATCTGTCACCGAGTAGATTGTTGCAAAGTAATATAAGATCCAAAGTTGTAATTCAGAATAGTTTTCAAAAGAAGGCCATTAGAATTATATACAAGTCTGATTACCCTGAACAAGCTATTAATTAAATCACAAATTCTTCAATTCAAAGATTTGGTAGATTATCAGACAAATAATGTCTAACAGTAATTGATTTAACACATCACGATAAGTAGATTGAGTGTGGGCACTCTCAAGTTAACATATGTGATTATACTGCCTAATCTGTTACAGAGTATGTTGTTGCCAAGTAATGTAGAATAGATCCAAAGTAGTAATCCAGAATAGTTTTGAAGAGGCCATTAGAATGATAAACAAATCTGATTACCTTGAACATAATAACAAGCTAAGTGTTTAATATGTCCTATGAAGTCAAAATTGGGCACCATCATGTGGTGAAATTTGGAATTGCATCACATCCAATTTTGCCTGGGAACAAACAGATTACATAAATCTTAGTTTTGAATAAGCCACTCCTTCTCAAACAAGTAAACTCTGCCCATTTTGCGCAGTAGATGTTCTGTTAATATCTAGTATTTATACAAAGTCATAATTTAAATTGCTTTCAACCTTCATTCATCGGTTCAACCAACATTACTCGCTCTTATTACCAACTTGTATTGATTTAACTAAGCGTTTAATACTTCCTATCAGGTCTCAAATCGAGATTTGGCAAAATACAATTTCAGCAAATCCAATTTTGCCAGGGAACAAAAATAGATTAAATAAACTAAATAAGTCCTCTTCCCATTAAATAAATCAGAAAAGTCTGTCTTGTAACCAGTCCTCTTCAAACAAGTAAAGTCTGCCCATTTTGTGCCGTAGATTTTGTGTCTATGCCTAGTATTTAAACAAAATCATAATTTAAACGACTTCTTTCCTTCATTCACTTTGGAAATTTGGAATTGCAGCAAATCGAATTTTGGCAGGGAACAAAAATAGATCAATTAAACTAAATAAGTCTTCTTCCCATTAAATAAATTAAAAAAGTCTGTCTTGTAACCAGTCCTTTTCAAACAAGTAAAGTCTGCCCATTTTGTGCCGTCGATTTTGTGTTAATGCCTAGTATTTATACAAAATCATAATTTAAAGGACTTCATTCCTTCATTCACTTTGGAAATTTGGAATTGCAGCACATCAAATTTTGCCTGGGAAGAAAAGTAGATTAAATAAATTTAATAAGTCTTACTACTTCCCATTAAATAAATTAAATACGTCTTACTTGTTCCCACTCCTTTTCAAAACAGTAGTTTAAAACGAGGGCCCTTCACTCAATCTTTAACCCCAACCCCGCACGTTGTGTTGTATCTGTGAATGTTGGTTGTGGCCAAATGATAGTTTTCTTTCATTCGTTTAGGTTCCAAGAAAACTTGATGTAACTCTACTTTTAACTGCCGTTTCAGATAAGCGGGTATTACGTCGCAGTCATGTGCCGCGGATATGACGTAATTGCCCGAACCTCCGCCAAAATTCAAATCTGTTGGCGCGATGGCCGTGAGCCACTGAGCAGCGACGATTATCAACAGAAATATCTTTATTTTCTGCTTGCAACTGGACCGTCTAGAGCGTACACGGTAAGTAACACTCATTGTGTTTAAGGAGATTTACGTTTGTAATAGCAGAAGTGTAGCCGCGTTGCGTTGTACGTGTGAAAATTGGTCGAGGCGAAATGTTAATGTTTAATTTCATTCCTTTAGGTTCCACGGTGTTTGTTGGCTGCAAGTTTTCCACTGCAAGAAGAGGCTCGTATCATTGACCAGGAGCGAGCTACAATGGTGAGTAGCCATAACATTTATGTTAAACACTTCCTATTTCATGTCTAACAGTACTTGATTTAACAAATAACCATAAATAAATACAGTGTGGGCACTGAAGTTAACATATGTGATTATACTGCCTAATCTGTCACGGAGTAGATTGTTGCAAAGTAATATAAGATCCAAAGTTGTAATTCAGAATAGTTTTCAAAAGAAGGCCATTAGAATTATATACAAGTCTGATTACCCTGAACAAGCTATTAATTAAATCACAAATTCTTCAATTCAAAGATTTGGTAGATTATCAGACAAATAATGTCTAACAGTAATTGATTTAACACATCACGATAAGTAGATTGAGTGTGGGCACTCTCAAGTTAACATATGTGATTATACTGCCTAATCTGTTACAGAGTATGTTGTTGCCAAGTAATGTAGAATAGATCCAAAGTAGTAATCCAGAATAGTTTTGAAGAGGCCATTAGAATGATAAACAAATCTGATTACCTTGAACATAATAACAAGCTAAGTGTTTAATATGTCCTATGAAGTCAAAATTGGGCACCATCATGTGGTGAAATTTGGAATTGCATCACATCCAATTTTGCCTGGGAACAAACAGATTACATAAATCTTAGTTTTGAATAAGCCACTCCTTCTCAAACAAGTAAACTCTGCCCATTTTGCGCAGTAGATGTTCTGTTAATATCTAGTATTTATACAAAGTCATAATTTAAATTGCTTTCAACCTTCATTCATCGGTTCAACCAACATTACTCGCTCTTATTACCAACTTGTATTGATTTAACTAAGCGTTTAATACTTCCTATCAGGTCTCAAATCGAGATTTGGCAAAATACAATTTCAGCAAATCCAATTTTGCCAGGGAACAAAAATAGATTAAATAAACTAAATAAGTCCTCTTCCCATTAAATAAATCAGAAAAGTCTGTCTTGTAACCAGTCCTCTTCAAACAAGTAAAGTCTGCCCATTTTGTGCCGTAGATTTTGTGTCTATGCCTAGTATTTAAACAAAATCATAATTTAAACGACTTCTTTCCTTCATTCACTTTGGAAATTTGGAATTGCAGCAAATCAAATTTTGGCAGGGAACAAAAATAGATCAATTAAACTAAATAAGTCTTCTTCCCATTAAATAAATTAAAAAAGTCTGTCTTGTAACCAGTCCTTTTCAAACAAGTAAAGTCTGCCCATTTTGTGCCGTCGATTTTGTGTTAATGCCTAGTATTTATACAAAATCATAATTTAAAGGACTTCATTCCTTCATTCACTTTGGAAATTTGGAATTGCAGCACATCAAATTTTGCCTGGGAAGAAAAGTAGATTAAATAAATTTAATAAGTCTTACTACTTCCCATTAAATAAATTAAATACGTCTTACTTGTTCCCACTCCTTTTCAAAACAGTAGTTTAAAACGAGGGCCCTTCACTCAATCTTTAACCCCAACCCCGCACGTTGTGTTGTATCTGTGAATGTTGGTTGTGGCCAAATGATAGTTTTCTTTCATTCGTTTAGGTTCCAAGAAAACTTGATGTAACTCTACTTTTAACTGCCGTTTCAGATAAGCGGGTATTACGTCGCAGTCATGTGCCGTGGATATGACGTAATTGCCCGAACCTCCGCCAAAATTCAAATCTGTTGGCGCGATGGCCGTGAGCCACTGAGCAGCGACGATTATCAACAGAAATATCTTTATTTTCTGCTTGCAACTGGACCGTCTAGAGCGTACACGGTAAGTAACACTCATTGTGTTTAAGGAGATTTACGTTTGTAATAGCAGAAGTGTAGCCGCGTTGCGTTGTACGTGTGAAAATTGGTCGAGGCGAAATGTTAATGTTTAATTTCATTCCTTTAGGTTCCACGGTGTTTGTTGGCTGCAAGTTTTCCACTGCAAGAAGAGGCTCGTATCATTGACCAGGAGCGAGCTACAATGGTGAGTAGCCATAACATTTATGTTAAACACTTCCTATTTCATGTCTAACAGTACTTGATTTAACAAATAACCATAAATAAATACAGTGTGGGCACTGAAGTTAACATATGTGATTATACTGCCTAATCTGTCACGGAGTAGATTGTTGCAAAGTAATATAAGATCCAAAGTTGTAATTCAGAATAGTTTTCAAAAGAAGGCCATTAGAATTATATACAAGTCTGATTACCCTTAACATAACAACAAGCTATTAATTAAATCACAAATTCTTCAATTCAAAGATTTGGTAGATTATCAGACAAATAATGTCTAACAGTAATTGATTTAACACATCACGATAAGTAGATTGAGTGTGGGCACTCTCAAGTTAACAGATATGATTATACTGCCTAATCTGTTACAGAGTATGTTGTTGCCAAGTAATGTAGAATAGATCCAAAGTAGTAATCCAGAATAGTTTTGAAGAGGCCATTAGAATAATAAACAAATCTGATTACCTTGAACATAATAACAAGCTAAGTGTTTAATATGTCCTATGAAGTCAAAATTGGGCACCATCATGTGGTGAAATTTGGAATTGCATCACATCCAATTTTGCCTGGGAACAAACAGATTAAATAAATCTTAGTTTTGAATAAGCCACTCCTTCTCAAACAAGTAAACTCTGCCCATTTCGCGCAGTAGATGTTCTGTTAATATCTAGTATTTATACAAAGTCATAATTTAAATTGCTTTCAACCTTCATTCATCGGTTCAACCAACATTACTCGCTCTTATTACCAACTTGTATTGATTTAACTAAGCGTTTAATACTTCCTATCAGGTCTCAAGGCAAGATTTGGCAAAATACAATTTCAGCAAATCCAATTTTGCCAGGGAACAAAAATAGATTAAATAAACTAAATAAGTCTTCTTCCCATTAAATAAATCAGAAAAGTCTGTCTTGTAACCAGTCCTCTTCAAACAAGTAAAGTCTGCCCATTTTGTGCCGTAGATTTTGTGTCTATGCCTAGTATTTAAACAAAATCATAATTTAAACGACTTCTTTCCTTCATTCACTTTGGAAATTTGGAATTGCAGCAAATCGAATTTTGCCAGGGAACAAAAATAGATCAATTAAACTAAATAAGTCTTCTTCCCATTAAATAAATTAAAAAAGTCTGTCTTGTAACCAGTCCTTTTCAAACAAGTAAAGTCTGCCCATTTTGTGCCGTCGATTTTGTGTTAATGCCTAGTATTTATACAAAATCATAATTTAAAGGACTTCATTCCTTCATTCACTTTGGAAATTTGGAATTGCAGCACATCAAATTTTGCCTGGGAAGAAAAGTAGATTAAATAAATTTAATAAGTCTTACTACTTCCCATTAAATAAATTAAATACGTCTTACTTGTTCCCACTCCTTTACAAAAAAGTAGTTTAAAACGAGGTCCCTTCACTCAACCTTTAACCCTATTTATTCACCTTCTAGGCTAAGTGTTAAAGGCTAAGTGTTAAAGGCTAAGTGTTAAAGGCTAAGTGTTAGAGGCTAAGTGCCAGAGGCTAGGCGCCAGAGGCGAGTTTTTGTGGGCTGAAGTTTTAGTGGGGTTAGTGTGAATACAATCCAAAAGAATACAACAGAATACAATACAATAGAATTAATACATAGATTAAATTCAATAGCTCTTACTACTTCCCATTAAATAAATTAAATACGTCTTACTTGTTCCCAATCCTTTTCAAAAAAGTAGTTTAAAACGAGGGCCCTTCACTCAACCTTTAACCTCAACCCCGCACGTCACATTGTGTTGTATCTGTGAATGTTGGTTGTGGCCAAATGATAGTTTTCTTTCATTCGTTTAGGTTCCACGGTGTTTGTTGGCTATGTTTTCCACTGTCAGAAGGATGAAAATACAAAGTACAACGCTTGGACGTGGGCGAAGACGTCACCGGTGAGTCCTTCCTTCCTATTTATTTACCTTCTAGATGCTAGAGGCTAAGTGTTAGAGGCTAAGTGTTAGAGGCTAAGTGTTAAACACAATACGAACAACACAACGATACTGCACTGAACAACACGATACCGCACTGAGAAACACGATACCGCACTGAACAACACGATACCGCACTGAACAACACCATGCCGCACTGAACACCATGCCACACTGAACAACACCATCCCGCACTGAACAACACCATGCCGCACTAAACAACACCATGCCGCACTGAACAACACCATGCCTCACTGAACGACACCATGCCGCACTGAAAGACACCATGCCGCACTGAACGACACCATGCCGCACTGAAAGACACCATCCCGCACTGAACACCATGCCGCACTGAACAACACCATCCTGCACTGAACAACACCATCCCGCACTGAACAACACCATGCCGCACTGAACAACATTATGCCGCACTGAACATTATGCCGCACTGAACAACACCATGCCGCACTGAACAACATTATGCCGCACTGAACAACACCATGCCGCACTGAACAACACCATGCCGCACTGAACAACACCATGCCGCACTGAACAACATTATGCCGCACTGAACAACACCATGCCGCACTGAACAACACCATCCTGCACTGAACAACACCATTCCGCATTGAACACCATGCCGCACTGAACAACACCATCCCGCACTGAACAACACCATCCCGCACTGAACAACACCATGCCGCACTGAACAACATTATGCCGCACTGAACAACATTATGCCGCACTGAAAAACACCATGCCGCACTGAACAACACCATGCCGCACTGAACAACACCATGCCGCACTGAACAACATTATAACGCACTGAACAACACCATCCCGCACTGAACAACACCATGCCGCACTAAACAACATTATGCCGCACTGAACAACATTATGCCGAAATGAACAACACCATGCCGCACTGAACAACACCATGCCGCACTGAACAACACCATCCTGCACTGAACAACACCATCCCGCACTGAACAACACCATGCCGCACTGAACAACACCATGCCGCACTGAACAACACCATGCCGCAATGAACAACACCATCCCGCACTGAACAACATTATGCCGCACTGAACAACATTATGCCGCACTGAACAACACCATGCCGCACTGAACAACACCATGCCGCACTGAACAACACCATCCTGCACTGAACAACACCACCCCGCACTGAACAACACCATGCCGCACTGAACAACATTATGGCGCACTGAACAACATTATGCCGCACTGAACAACACCATGCCGCACTGAACAACACCATGCCGCACTGAACAACACCATGCCGCAATGAACAACACCATCCCGCACTGAACAACACCATGCCGCACTGAGCAACACCATGCCGCACTGAACAACACCATCCTGCACTGAACAACACCATGCCGCACTGAACAACACCATTCCGCACTGAACAACACCATGCCGCACTGAACAACATTACGCTGCACTGAACAACACCATGCCGCACTGAACAACACCATGCCGCACTGAACAACACCATGCCGCATTGAACAACACCATGCCGCATTGAACAACACCATGCCGCACTGAACAACACCATCCTGCACTGAACAACACCATGCCGCATTGAACAACACCATGCCGCACTGAACAACACCATCCTGCACTGAACAACACCATCCCGCACTGAACAACACCATCCCGCATTGAACAACACCATCCTGCACTGAACAACACCATGCCGCACTGAACAACACCATGCCGCACTGAACAACACCATTCCGCACTGAACAACACCATGCCGCACTGAACAACACCATCCTGCACTGAACAACACCATCCCGCACTGAACAACACCATGCCGCATTGAACAACACCATCCTGCACTGAACAACACCATCCTGCACTGAACAACACCATGCCGCACTGAACAACACCATGCCGCACTGAACAACACCATGCCGCACTGAACAACACCATGCCGCACTGAACAACATTATGCCGCACTGAACAACATTATGTCGCACTGAACAACACCATGCCGCACTGAACAACACCATGCCGCACTGAACAACATTATGCCGCACTGAAAAACACCATGCCGCACTGAACAACACCATCCCGCACTGAACAACACCATGCCGCATTGAACAACACCATGCCGCACTGAACAACACCATGCTGCACTGAACAACATTATGCTGCACTGAACAACACGATCCTGCATTGAACAACACCATGCCGCACTGAACAACACCATCCTGCACTGAACAACACCATCCTGCACTGAACAACACCACCCCGCACTGAACAACACGATCCCGCATTGAACACCATCCCGCACTGAACAACACCATGCCGCACTGAACAACACCATTCCGCACTGAACAACACCATGCCGCACTGAACAACACCATGCCGCACTGAACAACACCATGCCGCACTGAACAACACCATGCCGCACTGAACAACACCATGCCGCACTGAACAACACCATGCCGCACTGAACAACACCATCCCGCACTGAACAACACCATGCCGCATTGAACAACACCATGCCGCACTGAACAACACCATCCTGCACTGAACAACACCATCCCGCACTAAACAACACCATGCCGCACTGAACAACATTATGGCGCACTGGACAACATTATGCCGCACTGAACAACACCATGCCGCACTGAACAACACCATGCCGCACTGAACAACACCATGCCGCACTGAACAACACCATGCCGCACTGAACAACATTATGCCGCACTGAACAACACCATGCCGCACTGAACAACACCATGCCGCACTGAACAACACGATCCCGCATTGAACAACACCATCCTGCACTGAACAACACCATGCCGCACTGAACAACACCATGCCGCACTGAACAACACCATTCCGCACTGAACAACACCATGCCGCACTGAACGACACCATCCTGCACTGAACAACACCATCCCGCACTGAACAACACCATGCCGCATTAAACAACACCATGCCGCACTGAACAACACCATCCTGCACTGAACAACACCATGCCGCACTGAACAACACCATGCCGCACTGAACAACACCATGCCGCACTGAACAACATTATGCCGCACTGAACAACATTATGCCGCACTAAACAACATTATGTCGCACTGAACAACACCATGCCGCACTGAACAACACCATGCTGCACTGAACAACATTATGCCGCACTGAACAACACGATCCCGCATTGAACAACACCATCCCGCAGTGAACAACACCATGCCGCATTGAACAACACCATGCCGCACTGAACAACACCATGCTGCACTGAACAACATTATGCTGCACTGAACAACACGATCCTGCATTGAACAACACCATGCCGCACTGAACAACACCATCCTGCACTGAACAACACCATCCTGCACTGAACAACACCACCCCGCACTGAACAACACGATCCCGCATTGAACAACACCATCCCGCACTGAACAACACCATGCCGCACTGAACAACACCATTCCGCACTGAACAACACCATGCCGCACTGAACAACACCATGCCGCACTGAACAACACCATGCCGCACTGAACAACACCATGCCGCACTGAACAACATTATGCCGCACTGAACAACACCATGCCGCACTGAACAACACCATCCCGCACTGAACAACACCATGCCGCATTGAACAACACCATGCCGCACTGAACAACACCATCCTGCACTGAACAACACCATCCCGCACTAAACAACACCATGCCGCACTGAACAACATTATGGCGCACTGGACAACATTATGCCGCACTGAACAACACCATGCCGCACTGAACAACACCATGCCGCACTGAACAACACCATGCCGCACTGAACAACACCATGCCGCACTGAACAACATTATGCCGCACTGAACAACACCATGCCGCACTGAACAACACCATGCCGCACTGAACAACACGATCCCGCATTGAACAACACCATCCTGCACTGAACAACACCATGCCGCACTGAACAACACCATCCCGCACTAAACAACACCATGCCGCACTGAACAACACCATGCCGCACTGGACAACATTATGCCGCACTGAACAACACCATGCCGCACTGAACAACACCATGCCGCACTGAACAACACCATGCCGCACTGAACAACACCATGCCGCACTGAACACCATGCCGCACTGAACAACACCATGCCGCACTGAACAACACCATGCCGCACTGAACAACACGATCCCGCATTGAACAACACCATCCTGCACTGAACAACACCATGCCGCACTGAACAACACCATGCCGCACTGAACAACACCATTCCGCACTGAACAACACCATGCCGCACTGAACAACACCATCCTGCACTGAACAACACCATCCCGCACTGAACAACACCATGCCGCATTGAACAACACCATGCCGCACTGAACAACACCATCCTGCACTGAACAACACCATGCCGCACTGAACAACACCATGCCGCACTGAACATCACCATGCCGCACTGAACAACATTATGCCGCACTGAACAACATTATGCCGCACTAAACAACATTATGTCGCACTGAACAACACCATGCCGCACTGAACAACACCATGCTGCACTGAACAACATTATGCCGCACTGAACAACACGATCCCGCATTGAACAACACCATCCCGCAGTGAACAACACCATGCCGCATTGAACAACACCATGCCGCACTGAACAACACCATGCTGCACTGAACAACATTATGCTGCACTGAACAACACGATCCTGCATTGAACAACACCATGCCGCACTGAACAACACCATCCTGCACTGAACAACACCTTTCCACACTGAACAACACCATGCCGCACTGAACAACATTATGCCGCACTGAACAACACCATGCCGCACTGAACAACACCATGCCGCACTGAACAACACCATGCCGCACTGAACAACACCATGCCGCAATGAACAACACCATCCCGCACTGAACAACACCATGCCGCATTGAACAACACCATGCCGCACTGAACAACACCATCCCGCACTGAACAACACCACCCCGCACTGAACAACACGATCCCGCATTGAACAACACCATCCCGGACTGAACAACACCATGCCGCACTGAACAACACCATTCCGCACTGAACAACACCATGCCGCACTGAACAACACCATGCCGCACTGAACAACACCATGCCGCACTGAACAACACCATGCCGCACTGAACAACATTATGCCGCACTGAACAACACCATGCCGCACTGAACAACACCATCCCGCACTGAACAACACCATGCCGCATTGAACAACACCATGCCGCACTGAACAACACCATCCTGCACTGAACAACACCATCCCGCACTGAACAACACCATGCCGCACTGAACAACATTATGGCGCACTGAACAACATTATGCCGCACTGAACAACACCATGCCGCACTGAACAACACCATGCCGCACTGAACAACACCATGCCGCACTGAACAACATTATGCCGCACTGAACAACATTATGCCGCACTGAACAACACCATGCCGCACTGAACAACACCATGCCGCACTGAACAACACCATGCCGCACTGAACAACACGACGTCGCACTGAACAACACGACGCCGCACAGAACAACACGACGCCGCACAGAATAACACAATACCGCACAGAACAACACAATACCGCACAAACAGTTTTAGATAATATTACGTCGCAGTCATGTGACGCGGACATGACGTCAATAGGCGGAACTCACGGCAAAATTATAATCCGTGGGCGTGGCTTGCAACAGGAAGTAGGAAAGCGGCAGTTCTGGCAAACAAGACACAGCTGTTAGTAACACGATGACTAACAAGGCAAATATTTTTGTTTTCAGCTTGCAACTTGACCGTCTAGAGCGTACAAGGTAATTACAACTGTTTTTTTTTAGCCCTGAAAAGCGAGGGAGTGTGGCGTTTGGGAGGAATGTCGAACTCGGCGTCTGCTTCCAGCCACAGACGCCAAATTTCGACGATTATTTCGACTGGTCAACGGTTGTAAATTATTGCGTTGACTAAAAACTTTATTTAACTCTACTCTTAACTTTGCCGTTTCAGATATGCGGGTATTACACCGCGGAAATGACGTCAATAGGCTGAACTCTCGCCAAAATTCAAATCTGTGGGCGCAATGGCCTTGAGCGAGACACCGGATACAAACACGACGATTATCAACAGAAATATCTTTATTTTCCGCTTGCAAGTGGACCGTCTAGAGCGTACACGGTAAGTACAACTCATTGTGTTTAAAAAGATTTACGTTTGTGTAGTTTGCGTTGCGTTGTATCTGTGAATGTTGGTTGAGGCTAAATGTTAATGTTTAATTTCATTCCTTTAGGTTCCACGGTGTTTGTTGGCTGTATGTTTTCCACTGCAAGAAGAGGCTCGTATCATTGACCAGCAGGAGCTACAATGGTGAGTACCCCTTTCGTCTTCCATTTATGTTAAACACTTCCTATTTCATGTCTAACAGTACTCGATTTAACAAATAACCATAAATAAATACAGTGTGGGCAGTCACGTTAACATATGTGATTATCCTGCCTAATATGTTTATCACAAATATGTCACTAATCACTAATATGTTTATTTGTTTATCACAACACCTTTGGACCTTCAGCAATCGATTATTTACCTTCATCTACATAGAGACAGAACGATGGTGTCTTAAACATCTCATTCATTTCACCAAATAACTTCACGCAGGTGGATAACGGCCGTCTCGGTCACGCTATGTTGCGTGATGCAGTTTTGAAGAACCAAATGCATTTATTCAATGAATAAGTCAAGCTAGTTCTATGTTTATGATGTTGTAAGTTACGGTACCGATTGAAGTTGAGTTCGAAGCCAGTGGAAAACAGCGCTGCGTTTGTGCTCTCCAGGTACAAATGTTGTGATCTCTGACTGACGACCGGGCGAGACTCGAGTAAGAGATGTCCAAACGAGCTCCGGCAGGGCGGGCCAAGGCGGAGCGAACGGACGCCCTTCAGGCCGCCAATGACGAGCTGAGAACCAAACTGATGGACGTCCAGTTAGAACTTCAGCAGGAGAAGAACAAGGTGAAAACCTCAACAGACAGACACTGCCTGCCTCCCTGCCTGCCTCCCTGCCTGCCTCCCTGCCTGCCTCCCTCCCTCCCAGTTTTCCCGATGTAGATTAGACATGCGTGTGCCATGACTGTGTCAGCCTACATCAACAAATGCACCGAGGACGTCAGCACCACTAAGAATATCATCACCCGGGGCAACCAACGACCCTGGATGACTGAGGAGGTACGTCAAACGCTACGAGCGCGGAACTCTGCCTTCAAGTCTGGCGACAAGGAGACACTGAGGACAGCGAGAGCCAACTTGAACCGTGCCATCAGGATAGCGAAGCGAGACCGCAGTCGAAAATTTCAGGATCGTTTCCACGACGTCAAAAACATCAGGAGTATGTGGCAAGGCATACGGGCGATTACAGACTACAACTCACCCTCCCCCCCCCCGGTGGGTGTAGTTGATGCTGACTTTCTAAATGGTCTAAATAACTTCTTTGGGAGGTTCGAGGCACTAAACGGCACTCCAGCAGTTAAAACTGTCCCCCATCAGGAAGAGGAGGTACTCTGCCTTGACTCCGCCGATGTGTTGAAGACCCTGAGGAGAGTCAACCCCTGTAAGGCCCCTGGCCCCGACAACATTCCTGGGCGTGTGTTCAGGGAATGTGCAAGTCATCTGGCTGGGGTCATCACAGACATTTTTAACACCTCGCTGGGCCAAGCCACAGTGCCGGCGTGCTTTAAGACTGCCTCCATCATTCCGGTGCCGAAGAAACCTCAAATCACCTCATTTAATGATTACCGGCCTGTTGCACTGACTCCGGTTATGATGAAGTGCTTCGAAAGGCTGCTTAAAGGTCACATCGTTTCCAGACTCCCCCTATTATTTGACCCGTTCCAGTTTGCCGACCGGCAAAACCGCTCCACTCAGGACGCCATCTCCTCCGTTCTTCACCTGAGCCTGGCTCACCTGGAGGAGAAGAACACCCATGTGCGGAGGCTGTTCCTGGACTTCAGCTCAGCGTTTAACACCATCATCCCACAGCATCTGGTAGGAAAATTGGAACACCTGGGCTTCAACACCCCCCTTCGCAACTGGCTGCTAGACTTCCTCACCAACAGACCTCAGTCAGTCCGGGTCGGACAGAACACCTCTGATGTCATCACCCTCAGCACAGGCTCCCTTCAGGGCTGCGTCCTGAGCCCCCTGCTGTGCACCCTGATGACACACGACTGCGTCCTCAGGTTCACCACCAATCACATCGTGAAGTCAGCAGACGACACAACGGTGGTGGGGCTCATCAGAGACAACAACGACCTGGACTACAGAGAGGAGGTGGAGCAGCTGGTGGGCTGGTGCAGAGAAAACAGCCTGATCCTGAATGAGGAGAAGATGAAGGAGATCATCGTCGACTTCAGGAAAAAACAGCCTCACCACGCTCCACTGATCATCAACAGCTCAGCTGTGGAGGTGGTCAGCACCACCAAATTCCTGGGGGTCCACATCACAGAAGACCTCACCTGGACTATGAACACTACGGCACTGGTCAAGAGGGCACAGAAGCGCTTGTACTTCCTGCGGAGGATGAGGAGAGCCCACCTGCCCCCACCCATCATGAGGACGTTCTACAGGAGCACCATAGAGAGCATTCTGACAAGCTGTCTCTCTGTGTGGTGTGGAGGCTGCACCGCCTCCGATTGGAAGAACGTGAGGAGAGTGGTGAGGACAGCAGAGAGGATCATAGGGGCTCCTCTTCCCTCCATTCAGGACATTTCATCTCAGCGCTGCATGTCCCGTGCCCGTAACATCATCAATGACCCATCACACCCCCACCATGGACTGTTCTCCCTGCTGCCCTCTGGGAAGAGGTTTGCAGCATCCGCTGCAGGTCCACCAGGTTCTGCAACAGCTTTTTCCCTGCTGTCATCAGACTGTTGAACACTAGAACTGTTGAGCTCTAAACTGAACTCTGCATCACACATTCACAGAACTGTACTTTATGACACTACGGACCTCTATCTTGCACTATCTCGCACTACCAACTTTACTGAACTTGTATAAACCCTTTAAATAGAAGTTTAATACATGGTTTAGCATTCCTCTGCACACTCTTGAATACTGTTTTGCCTACTTGCACTATTGCATAATTATCACTGCTGCACTTTATACTTATTTTTAATATATATATATAGTATATATGTATATATATATATTTTCATAGGATATGTTACTTCTATTCAACTGCAATATCACTACTTTGTTGTAAGACGTATGCAACGGAATTTCGTTTTGTATGCACCATGTGCAGACAAGATGACAATAAAGTTTGTCTAAGTCTAAGTCATGTCAGGTCAGCTGTCTGGAGAGAGAGAGAAGTCAGGACCTGCGGGCGGAGCACCACCGTGCCACCGCCGCCATGACGGAACTCAAAAGCAAACTCCATGAGGAGAAGCAGAAAGAGTTAGCCATTACCAGGGAGACATTACTGCGGCAGCATGAAATGGAGCTGATGAGAGTGATCAAAATCAAAGATGGAGAGATCCAGCGACTGAATGCCTTGGTCCTCAGCCTGAGGGACGGCTCCATGGACAAGGTGATCCGCTCTATCCGTGTCTGACTATCCGCACGCCACGTCGGGCTTCGATGCGGCCGCTACCGTATTGTGTAGCTTGTCCCCAGTAAGCGTCGCGGCGCTCCGTTGCGGTCTCAACGGCCCGGTGTGGCGCAATGTCTGCTCAGGTGAGGAGGGGGGGCGCTTTGCTGGCGGAGGTGGAGGAGACGCGGCGGTGTCGGGAGACCGAGCGGTGTCGCCTCCACCAGGAGCGCGGAAGAAGCCCTGGCAGCGGCCCAGCAGGCCTGGCAGTCCCGAGCGGCCGAGCTCCGATCGGCTCATCACCAGCATCGGGAGGAGCTGAGCCGAACCAAGAGAGACTGCGAGAGGGAGATCCGCCGACTGGTAGGACTGATCAGATGCGCGGTGCGTGGCTATGTTCCCAATTTCGTTGTATACCTGCAGTGCAATGACACCTAAGGCATTCTATTCTATTCTATTTCACAAGAAGAAAATGTCCGGTTGCTCGCTTCGCTTTTGTCACAGCAAAGGTGTTCTAGTCGATTCCAGAAAAAAATTGGCCGGTTGCTCTCTTTGTTTTTGTCACAATTCTGGCAAATGAGTTTGCCCGCCTGCCTGAGCGCTCCCCGTTTGTACATCCAGACGGATGAGATCAAGCTGAAAGACAGAGCGGTTAGTGTTTTGGATGAAGCCCTGGGGCCGGCCACGTCCACCGCCTTCAGCTGCAGACTCAGGCTGCCGAGCAGCAGATCGCTGCCCTGAGGGATTCCCAAAGGGCGGGCCTAAACTACCCTGGAAGTGGGGTCAACGCCGCTACTAGCAATCCTCTTCATTGCGTAAGCCACCTCATCACACACTTGCAGTACGCATGACTTAGTTCGTTGCTGGAGGAAGGTAGCACAAAAACAGTTTTGAACTTTGAACGAGTGCTTGTGTGTGTGTGTTGCGGGGCGTTTTCAGTCTCAGGAGGATCGGGACACGCGACGGTTTCATCTGAAAATCGCTGAGCTCAGCGCAGTCATCAGGAAACTGGAGGATCGAAACGCCCTGCTTTCTGAAGAGCGCAATGAACTGGTAATTTATTGACGGCACGCTTGAAGGTTTGCGCTACGTTTGATGCGCGCCATCCAGCGAGGCACCCATTGCGCTTGCTTATTAGTTGAGCGGCGCGGCGAGTCGGTTGCCTGGTAGATGTCTTTTATTGGGAGCCAAAGCCACGATTCCGTTCAAACCGATGCAAAAGGAATGGATACGTTCTGGCCCGCGTGTTGTGCGTCTTTCACATCCCGCACTTCATGCTTGCAGCTAAAGCGACTGAGAGAAACAGAAAGCCAGTTTCTGCCACTCCTGTACAAAAACAAACGCCTGAGCAGGAAGAATGAAGAACTCTCGCTGGTGCTGTGTCGCCTTGAAAACAAAGTGCGCTTTGTCACCCAGGAGAACGAGGAGATGGCAAGCTTGGTAAGTCGACGCGGACAACGGCGGCGTGCCAACAGAGTCCACTGCATTTGTGTTCCACAGAGAAGGCCTAGTTCGCTCAATGACCTGGACCGCGGTTGCGGCCAGCAGGACGGTGAAATGGAGTTCCTTCAAGTTGTGGAGCAGCGGCACATCATCGACGACTTGTCCAAGGTCTTCAGGCAGGCGACTCGGTGCACGTACGGCAGCGCCGCGCTCGCTCGCTGTCGCCAGGAAACCTTTTCCGTCCAAAGCTTGGCCGGCGGCCGCCATCCAAAAAATTGGCCCCTTAAATTCCGACCTTTCAAGCAGGAGCATTGTGCGCACGCGTTTGAACACGCTTTAGACTTGTTTTGCCGTTTTCAGCAGCTCAAAGCTCCCGTTTTGTCAGCGCCTTTGCCACTCGCTGTGCGCTGAAAACGACGGACTTGCCCGGCTGCTCAGCCCGTCAACCATGAGCCGCGAGCGCGACGTCATTGTCCGTAGGCAGCTAGTGGCAAAATGCACCCTGTTAGAGTTGCGCTCGCTCCAACTTATTTTGCAAGAACCACACGGGAGACAAGTAAGTTCTTTTGGACACCTGCAGGTGGAGAGTCCATCCGTTGTACGAATGAAGTCTGACTCTCGGCTCCTGCACGAGCATTTTAATTAAGAGAAACAGGGTGGGTGTAAGAGTGGATTGAATAGAGGAAGCCCTTGACCTCTAGTCAAAACATAGCAAGGGGTGTTTTACGACTTTGTGTAGGAAGGGATAAGCGATAGGGATAAATAAGGGATAAATAATATTATTTATTACAGGTCGCAGTCAAAGTCAAAGCAACACAATGATACGATAAAGATAATCTGGAAAACCCTGACACACCCTGTAGTTGTCACTTTTGGAAAAGACGAGCGTCCCTCCAATCATCGCCGGTGACGTGTTTTTCAGGCTCTGGAGACAGGAGCTCATGTCAGAAATGTCATTGTGAGTCGCGTTTGTTTCTGCGCCGGAGCCGTTCGTTCCCTTTGCATCCAAAGAATCTCAAAGGCGGATTATTTGTGTCGACAGGAGAGAGATTTGCTGCTACGATACCGACGTCGAGAATCTCTGAGGAGGAACAAAGCGTGAGGTCCTGCAAGGTGAGTCTGTTTGTTTGCGGCTGCTTGGTGTTGCGCAAGATGAAATGGCCTTTTTCTCGCTATCGTTCCTCTCGTCGATTCATCGTGAGGTGTCGCTTCAGTTTGTTCAGAGAGATGTTCGCTTCCGCGCCCGCAGGTCATCGAAACATTTTACGGCTACGACGAAGACGTGTTGGTGGACTCGGACGGATCGTCCTTGTCTTTTCACACCGACAGAACCCCCGACACGGAACCCGAAGAGGTAGCCCGCCATTTCTGCCAGCGTATTGGCACCAAACATTCCTCTTCAGCCTGGAATCGGACTCGTCTTTGCGTCGCGGGTGCTTTGTCGCCGGTCTGACTGATTCTGGTACTAGTGCTGTGTTGCATTGGTGTGTGCATGAAGAGGCGGAGCTTCGCTACCGCCAGCTGACGCAAGAATATCAAGCGCTGCAACGAGCCTACGCTCTGCTAGCCCAGACCAGCGAAAGGGGACTACGACGCCGAGAAGGAGATCAAGGTGGCGCCCCTTCCCGCAACCCCCGGCCGGGTCGCAGCCTCCCCGTTCTCACCCAGCCTCGGGTGTTCTCTGGTCTGAAAGGAGGAGGAGGAGCCTCCCTCCTCCTCCTTTCAGACCAGAGAAAAGCTGATGGTAGAAATGGGTCACTATCAAAGCAGAGTAGCAGATCTGGAGTCAGCGCTGAAGCAACAAGGACAGGTAAGCTCATCAATGAGCACACCTTTTTCTCAGACAAAATAGCTACATTCTTCAGTCACTCATCCGTCTGGCATTACTGGACCAACCCCCCCCCCCCCCCCCCCCCCCCCCGAACGTGGCTGGGAAAATGCGGAGAAAAGCAAAT
This sequence comes from Syngnathus floridae, assembly GCF_059516105.1. Lineage (NCBI taxonomy): Eukaryota > Metazoa > Chordata > Actinopteri > Syngnathiformes > Syngnathidae > Syngnathus > Syngnathus floridae. The sequence continues at coordinate 1,322,484 of NW_028284053.1, forward strand.
GTCATTTTCCAGTCAACCAAAGAATTTGTGGATGAAAATGACACAACATTCCAAAGCTGTCCACGCGTTTGTCTCTTCTAGAATGTCAAGTGGGTGGAGGAGAAGCAGCTGCTGCGTCAGAGCAATCAGCAGTTGGCCGAAAAGGTGACGGAAAGAAAGGCGCTGGGCGGAGTCGCTTGGCGTCACACCTGTCGGGAAGCCCCGCAGATGAGGTCTGACTGTCTTTTCAGGTCAGGCGGATGGAGGCGGAAGAAGCGCGTCTGAAAGAGCACATCCAGGATATCCGAGACCAAAACGAACTGCTTGAGTTCCGCATCCTGGAGCTGGAGGTGGGAAGACTCGCACAAGCGTGTTGAGGCCAGAGATGTGACGGACGGACGGACGGACGGACGGACGGATGCATGCCTCTGCCTTTCAGGAGAGGGAGTGGCGCTCCCCCGTCTTGAAGTTTCTGCAAGTCCGTTTCCCAGACGGCCTCAGCCCTTTGCAGATCTACTGCGAGGCCGAGGGCGTGAGCGTACGTAAGGCGTCCCTCGCAACCCTAACCTTAACCCGAGGTCCCAGAACACCTTACATTGCTCCTTGCGCCTTTCCCCCGGACATCGTCATCAGTGATCTGATGAAGAAGCTGGACATCCTGGGCTATAACGCCGTAAGTGTATGTCGAACTCCTTATGTTCGCACTCCACGAGACTCGGCGGCTCAAATGTGACTTTTGGAAGGCTTTGCGCTGAAAGAAGCTTGTTGACGCTGTGCCTTTGGGCTCTTGCAGAATCTCACCAACGAGGAGCAGGTGGTCGTGATTCACGCCAGGACCCTTCTCACCCTAGCCGAGAAGGTAACGCGCACGTCCACGCACGCTCTCGCATTCTGCTTATGTGACAGCAGCCTTTCCTCAGTGGTTAGAATACATCAAAGTGACCAAGTCAACACTTCAACAGAAGATGTTGGACATTGAAAGTGAGAAGGTAGACAGACACGCGACATCAGCCAAGGGGAACTCCGGCAATGTGCCCCAACAATTCTGACCTTGAGCTGTGCTAGGATATGTTCTGCAAGCAGAAGGGCTACCTGGATGAAGAGTTGGACTTCAGGAAGTGTTCCATGGACCAGGCTCATAAGGTAAGCCGCCCTCAAATCTCCCGCCGGACCACTGATGGACGAGGATTGCGGCCCAGAGGATCCTGGAGCTGGAGGCCATGTTGTACGAGGCGCTACCGCAGCGGGACTGCCCCGCCACGGACGGCGAAAAAGCCAGCCACGCTGGCGTGAATGACGTGCTGACGGCGGATCAGAGAGAAGAGCTTAGGAGCGCCGTGGACCAATGGAAGCGAGCCCTGATGTGCGAGTTGAGGGAGCGCGACGCTTGCATCCTCCAAGAGAGAATGGATCTGCTGCACAGCGCGCAACAGGTAAGGGCCCAAAGCCAGCCCGGCACTTACTTGCACGCTTACTGGCTTTTGAATGCCACTTTCCATTTGTCCGTCCTAGAGGAACAAAGAGCTGAAAGAATTCATCGAAGCTCAGAAGAGACAAATCAAACAATTGGAGGAGAAGTTTCTGTTTCTCTTTCTATTCTTCTCCTTGGCCTTCATTCTGTGGCCCTAACACCAGCTGGTGAGTGAGCTCCAGCGGCACCGCACTCGACACCTCCGATACACTGCCAGCCGGTCTCAGACGTTGGCAGACGCTCCGATGCCAACGTATACCCCCCGCCACGGTGACAGAGGCACCGCGTCACACCGGCGCTCATCCAATCAGAAGGCAGGAAAAGCAAATTCACATGCAGGGCACTTTTGAACCAGAAGAGAGCGCCACAAAAAACGGTTGTTGCCCCAAACGCGCACTAAAAAGGGTCAGAATAACAAGAGTCCCACTGGCCAGCCGGGGCCACCCGTCCAGCTGTTTCTTCAGGGGGGAAAAAAATTGGAGTCACCGGTGAGTACATTTTGCATTTAGCTCTGCTTTTCTGCTTCTGTCTTCAAGTGTGTGGCATCCTGCGATCAAAGAGTCAGCCAACCCCAAAGCGGTTGACCTCAACGTCCCACCACCATGCCTACCAGAGCAGGTGACGTGATGCTTTGGACAACCTTCCGTCTCAGATGCCCAAAAGTACTCTTTGCCACATCTGCGGCAATACGGTGTCTTTTCAAAGGTGCAAATAAATCCAGCGTGGGCGGAACACGCACGTCTTCGGTTTTTCCCGCTTTGTTTGTGTGACAGCTGTTGTGAAAATTTTATACAAATAAAGTTGTATAGTACAGGTTTGGCCAAGCCGCAACTCCCGAACCGCATGCGGCTCTTTTATGTTCATATCAACATTTGTGTGTGTGTGTGTGTGTGTGTGTGGGGGGGGGGGGGTTGTGCGTGTTGGCTTCACTTGAGTTCAATTTGGTATTTTGGTCAAAAGCGCATGTGGTGAAATTCCACAAAGTAGGATGGGCAAACACATTTCTTTAAACTATGAGTGTCAATTGGGCTCTCGAAATGGCAGGGAAAAGATGCACAGCAAAACGAAAATACGTAGATGAACACAGGACGTTTTAATCAGAGTGGGAAAGTTTCTATTTTTTGTTGAACGTGATGGCAAACCATTCTGCCTGATATGTCAGACCTCAGCGCATTTCAAAGATTCAAATCTTCAGCGCCATGCACTTCAGCTCACTCCATGCTAACATTGATCAGGCGTCGAACCCGCATCATCATGCTTAAGAGGTGGCCATGCTAACCAGTGCGCCATTATGTCAACGCATAATAACTAAGTCTACTGGTCAAAACAGCGGTTACTATATGACGTCGCTACGTCGTGGTCACGTGACGCAGACAAGACGTCAATGGACGTGGGCAGAGTTAACTTGTTTAAAAGGGAGTAGGCAGAAGAAATATTTAATTTATTTAAATCTATTTTGAGTGCACACCATTATGCCAATGCATAACAACTGTAAATCTACTAAACAAAACAGCGGTTGCTATATGACATCTGCCACGTCGTGGTCACGTGACATACGTGACGTCGATGGGCGTAACTTTCGCCGGAATTCAAATCCGCGGGGAGAGTTAACTTGTTTAAAAGAGAGTGGGCAGAAGAATTATTTAATTTATTTAAATCTATTTGGTGTGTGCGCCATTATGTCAATGCATAACAACTGTAAGTCTACTAAACAAAACAGCGGTTGCTATTTGACGTCTGCCACGTCGTGGTCACGTGACGCGGACGTGACGTCGACGCCTACTTTACATCCCACCGATCACAGGACTCCTCGGCTGCATAACCGTGCCCCCTTCCCAACCAATCGGATTTGCTATACGCGAAAACGACGCCAATGGAAAGAGCTTCCGCCCAAATTTAAATCCGTGGGCGTGGCTCGCAGCAGGAAGTAGGAAAATGGCGGCGATGTTGACAAAGACACAGCGGATGGTAACATACGACTAACAAGAGAAATATTTTTGTTTTCTGCTTGCAACTGGACCGTCCAGAGCGTACACGGTAAGTACAACTCATCGTTTTTAAAAAGAAGTACTTTTGTTGCCCTGAAAAGCGAGTGAGCGTGGCGTTTGTGGGGGACGTCGAATTTCGACGATTCTTTCTGGTCAACGGTTGTAAATGATTGTGTTGATTAAAAAAGAAAACTTGATGTAACTCTACTTTTAACTGCCGTTTCAGATAGATTTGGAATTGCATCACATCCAATTTTGCCTAGAGCGTACACGGTAAGTAACACTCGTTGTGTTTAAGGAGATTTACGTTTGTAATAGCAGAAGTGTAGCCGCGTTGCGTTGTACGTGTGAATGTTGGTCCGGGCGAAATGTTAATGTTTAATTTCATTCCTTTAGGTTCCACGGTGTTTGTTGGCTGCAAGTTTTCCACTGCAAGAAGAGGCTCATATCATTGACCAGGAGCGAGCTACAATGGTGAGTAGCCATAACATTTATGTTAAACACTTCCTATTTCATGTCTAACAGTACTTGATTTAACAAATAACCATAAATAAATACAGTGTGGGCACTGAAGTTAACATATGTGATTATACTGCCTAATCTGTCACCGAGTAGATTGTTGCAAAGTAATATAAGATCCAAAGTTGTAATTCAGAATAGTTTTCAAAAGAAGGCCATTAGAATTATATACAAGTCTGATTACCCTGAACAAGCTATTAATTAAATCACAAATTCTTCAATTCAAAGATTTGGTAGATTATCAGACAAATAATGTCTAACAGTAATTGATTTAACACATCACGATAAGTAGATTGAGTGTGGGCACTCTCAAGTTAACATATGTGATTATACTGCCTAATCTGTTACAGAGTATGTTGTTGCCAAGTAATGTAGAATAGATCCAAAGTAGTAATCCAGAATAGTTTTGAAGAGGCCATTAGAATGATAAACAAATCTGATTACCTTGAACATAATAACAAGCTAAGTGTTTAATATGTCCTATGAAGTCAAAATTGGGCACCATCATGTGGTGAAATTTGGAATTGCATCACATCCAATTTTGCCTGGGAACAAACAGATTACATAAATCTTAGTTTTGAATAAGCCACTCCTTCTCAAACAAGTAAACTCTGCCCATTTTGCGCAGTAGATGTTCTGTTAATATCTAGTATTTATACAAAGTCATAATTTAAATTGCTTTCAACCTTCATTCATCGGTTCAACCAACATTACTCGCTCTTATTACCAACTTGTATTGATTTAACTAAGCGTTTAATACTTCCTATCAGGTCTCAAATCGAGATTTGGCAAAATACAATTTCAGCAAATCCAATTTTGCCAGGGAACAAAAATAGATTAAATAAACTAAATAAGTCCTCTTCCCATTAAATAAATCAGAAAAGTCTGTCTTGTAACCAGTCCTCTTCAAACAAGTAAAGTCTGCCCATTTTGTGCCGTAGATTTTGTGTCTATGCCTAGTATTTAAACAAAATCATAATTTAAACGACTTCTTTCCTTCATTCACTTTGGAAATTTGGAATTGCAGCAAATCGAATTTTGGCAGGGAACAAAAATAGATCAATTAAACTAAATAAGTCTTCTTCCCATTAAATAAATTAAAAAAGTCTGTCTTGTAACCAGTCCTTTTCAAACAAGTAAAGTCTGCCCATTTTGTGCCGTCGATTTTGTGTTAATGCCTAGTATTTATACAAAATCATAATTTAAAGGACTTCATTCCTTCATTCACTTTGGAAATTTGGAATTGCAGCACATCAAATTTTGCCTGGGAAGAAAAGTAGATTAAATAAATTTAATAAGTCTTACTACTTCCCATTAAATAAATTAAATACGTCTTACTTGTTCCCACTCCTTTTCAAAACAGTAGTTTAAAACGAGGGCCCTTCACTCAATCTTTAACCCCAACCCCGCACGTTGTGTTGTATCTGTGAATGTTGGTTGTGGCCAAATGATAGTTTTCTTTCATTCGTTTAGGTTCCAAGAAAACTTGATGTAACTCTACTTTTAACTGCCGTTTCAGATAAGCGGGTATTACGTCGCAGTCATGTGCCGCGGATATGACGTAATTGCCCGAACCTCCGCCAAAATTCAAATCTGTTGGCGCGATGGCCGTGAGCCACTGAGCAGCGACGATTATCAACAGAAATATCTTTATTTTCTGCTTGCAACTGGACCGTCTAGAGCGTACACGGTAAGTAACACTCATTGTGTTTAAGGAGATTTACGTTTGTAATAGCAGAAGTGTAGCCGCGTTGCGTTGTACGTGTGAAAATTGGTCGAGGCGAAATGTTAATGTTTAATTTCATTCCTTTAGGTTCCACGGTGTTTGTTGGCTGCAAGTTTTCCACTGCAAGAAGAGGCTCGTATCATTGACCAGGAGCGAGCTACAATGGTGAGTAGCCATAACATTTATGTTAAACACTTCCTATTTCATGTCTAACAGTACTTGATTTAACAAATAACCATAAATAAATACAGTGTGGGCACTGAAGTTAACATATGTGATTATACTGCCTAATCTGTCACGGAGTAGATTGTTGCAAAGTAATATAAGATCCAAAGTTGTAATTCAGAATAGTTTTCAAAAGAAGGCCATTAGAATTATATACAAGTCTGATTACCCTGAACAAGCTATTAATTAAATCACAAATTCTTCAATTCAAAGATTTGGTAGATTATCAGACAAATAATGTCTAACAGTAATTGATTTAACACATCACGATAAGTAGATTGAGTGTGGGCACTCTCAAGTTAACATATGTGATTATACTGCCTAATCTGTTACAGAGTATGTTGTTGCCAAGTAATGTAGAATAGATCCAAAGTAGTAATCCAGAATAGTTTTGAAGAGGCCATTAGAATGATAAACAAATCTGATTACCTTGAACATAATAACAAGCTAAGTGTTTAATATGTCCTATGAAGTCAAAATTGGGCACCATCATGTGGTGAAATTTGGAATTGCATCACATCCAATTTTGCCTGGGAACAAACAGATTACATAAATCTTAGTTTTGAATAAGCCACTCCTTCTCAAACAAGTAAACTCTGCCCATTTTGCGCAGTAGATGTTCTGTTAATATCTAGTATTTATACAAAGTCATAATTTAAATTGCTTTCAACCTTCATTCATCGGTTCAACCAACATTACTCGCTCTTATTACCAACTTGTATTGATTTAACTAAGCGTTTAATACTTCCTATCAGGTCTCAAATCGAGATTTGGCAAAATACAATTTCAGCAAATCCAATTTTGCCAGGGAACAAAAATAGATTAAATAAACTAAATAAGTCCTCTTCCCATTAAATAAATCAGAAAAGTCTGTCTTGTAACCAGTCCTCTTCAAACAAGTAAAGTCTGCCCATTTTGTGCCGTAGATTTTGTGTCTATGCCTAGTATTTAAACAAAATCATAATTTAAACGACTTCTTTCCTTCATTCACTTTGGAAATTTGGAATTGCAGCAAATCAAATTTTGGCAGGGAACAAAAATAGATCAATTAAACTAAATAAGTCTTCTTCCCATTAAATAAATTAAAAAAGTCTGTCTTGTAACCAGTCCTTTTCAAACAAGTAAAGTCTGCCCATTTTGTGCCGTCGATTTTGTGTTAATGCCTAGTATTTATACAAAATCATAATTTAAAGGACTTCATTCCTTCATTCACTTTGGAAATTTGGAATTGCAGCACATCAAATTTTGCCTGGGAAGAAAAGTAGATTAAATAAATTTAATAAGTCTTACTACTTCCCATTAAATAAATTAAATACGTCTTACTTGTTCCCACTCCTTTTCAAAACAGTAGTTTAAAACGAGGGCCCTTCACTCAATCTTTAACCCCAACCCCGCACGTTGTGTTGTATCTGTGAATGTTGGTTGTGGCCAAATGATAGTTTTCTTTCATTCGTTTAGGTTCCAAGAAAACTTGATGTAACTCTACTTTTAACTGCCGTTTCAGATAAGCGGGTATTACGTCGCAGTCATGTGCCGTGGATATGACGTAATTGCCCGAACCTCCGCCAAAATTCAAATCTGTTGGCGCGATGGCCGTGAGCCACTGAGCAGCGACGATTATCAACAGAAATATCTTTATTTTCTGCTTGCAACTGGACCGTCTAGAGCGTACACGGTAAGTAACACTCATTGTGTTTAAGGAGATTTACGTTTGTAATAGCAGAAGTGTAGCCGCGTTGCGTTGTACGTGTGAAAATTGGTCGAGGCGAAATGTTAATGTTTAATTTCATTCCTTTAGGTTCCACGGTGTTTGTTGGCTGCAAGTTTTCCACTGCAAGAAGAGGCTCGTATCATTGACCAGGAGCGAGCTACAATGGTGAGTAGCCATAACATTTATGTTAAACACTTCCTATTTCATGTCTAACAGTACTTGATTTAACAAATAACCATAAATAAATACAGTGTGGGCACTGAAGTTAACATATGTGATTATACTGCCTAATCTGTCACGGAGTAGATTGTTGCAAAGTAATATAAGATCCAAAGTTGTAATTCAGAATAGTTTTCAAAAGAAGGCCATTAGAATTATATACAAGTCTGATTACCCTTAACATAACAACAAGCTATTAATTAAATCACAAATTCTTCAATTCAAAGATTTGGTAGATTATCAGACAAATAATGTCTAACAGTAATTGATTTAACACATCACGATAAGTAGATTGAGTGTGGGCACTCTCAAGTTAACAGATATGATTATACTGCCTAATCTGTTACAGAGTATGTTGTTGCCAAGTAATGTAGAATAGATCCAAAGTAGTAATCCAGAATAGTTTTGAAGAGGCCATTAGAATAATAAACAAATCTGATTACCTTGAACATAATAACAAGCTAAGTGTTTAATATGTCCTATGAAGTCAAAATTGGGCACCATCATGTGGTGAAATTTGGAATTGCATCACATCCAATTTTGCCTGGGAACAAACAGATTAAATAAATCTTAGTTTTGAATAAGCCACTCCTTCTCAAACAAGTAAACTCTGCCCATTTCGCGCAGTAGATGTTCTGTTAATATCTAGTATTTATACAAAGTCATAATTTAAATTGCTTTCAACCTTCATTCATCGGTTCAACCAACATTACTCGCTCTTATTACCAACTTGTATTGATTTAACTAAGCGTTTAATACTTCCTATCAGGTCTCAAGGCAAGATTTGGCAAAATACAATTTCAGCAAATCCAATTTTGCCAGGGAACAAAAATAGATTAAATAAACTAAATAAGTCTTCTTCCCATTAAATAAATCAGAAAAGTCTGTCTTGTAACCAGTCCTCTTCAAACAAGTAAAGTCTGCCCATTTTGTGCCGTAGATTTTGTGTCTATGCCTAGTATTTAAACAAAATCATAATTTAAACGACTTCTTTCCTTCATTCACTTTGGAAATTTGGAATTGCAGCAAATCGAATTTTGCCAGGGAACAAAAATAGATCAATTAAACTAAATAAGTCTTCTTCCCATTAAATAAATTAAAAAAGTCTGTCTTGTAACCAGTCCTTTTCAAACAAGTAAAGTCTGCCCATTTTGTGCCGTCGATTTTGTGTTAATGCCTAGTATTTATACAAAATCATAATTTAAAGGACTTCATTCCTTCATTCACTTTGGAAATTTGGAATTGCAGCACATCAAATTTTGCCTGGGAAGAAAAGTAGATTAAATAAATTTAATAAGTCTTACTACTTCCCATTAAATAAATTAAATACGTCTTACTTGTTCCCACTCCTTTACAAAAAAGTAGTTTAAAACGAGGTCCCTTCACTCAACCTTTAACCCTATTTATTCACCTTCTAGGCTAAGTGTTAAAGGCTAAGTGTTAAAGGCTAAGTGTTAAAGGCTAAGTGTTAGAGGCTAAGTGCCAGAGGCTAGGCGCCAGAGGCGAGTTTTTGTGGGCTGAAGTTTTAGTGGGGTTAGTGTGAATACAATCCAAAAGAATACAACAGAATACAATACAATAGAATTAATACATAGATTAAATTCAATAGCTCTTACTACTTCCCATTAAATAAATTAAATACGTCTTACTTGTTCCCAATCCTTTTCAAAAAAGTAGTTTAAAACGAGGGCCCTTCACTCAACCTTTAACCTCAACCCCGCACGTCACATTGTGTTGTATCTGTGAATGTTGGTTGTGGCCAAATGATAGTTTTCTTTCATTCGTTTAGGTTCCACGGTGTTTGTTGGCTATGTTTTCCACTGTCAGAAGGATGAAAATACAAAGTACAACGCTTGGACGTGGGCGAAGACGTCACCGGTGAGTCCTTCCTTCCTATTTATTTACCTTCTAGATGCTAGAGGCTAAGTGTTAGAGGCTAAGTGTTAGAGGCTAAGTGTTAAACACAATACGAACAACACAACGATACTGCACTGAACAACACGATACCGCACTGAGAAACACGATACCGCACTGAACAACACGATACCGCACTGAACAACACCATGCCGCACTGAACACCATGCCACACTGAACAACACCATCCCGCACTGAACAACACCATGCCGCACTAAACAACACCATGCCGCACTGAACAACACCATGCCTCACTGAACGACACCATGCCGCACTGAAAGACACCATGCCGCACTGAACGACACCATGCCGCACTGAAAGACACCATCCCGCACTGAACACCATGCCGCACTGAACAACACCATCCTGCACTGAACAACACCATCCCGCACTGAACAACACCATGCCGCACTGAACAACATTATGCCGCACTGAACATTATGCCGCACTGAACAACACCATGCCGCACTGAACAACATTATGCCGCACTGAACAACACCATGCCGCACTGAACAACACCATGCCGCACTGAACAACACCATGCCGCACTGAACAACATTATGCCGCACTGAACAACACCATGCCGCACTGAACAACACCATCCTGCACTGAACAACACCATTCCGCATTGAACACCATGCCGCACTGAACAACACCATCCCGCACTGAACAACACCATCCCGCACTGAACAACACCATGCCGCACTGAACAACATTATGCCGCACTGAACAACATTATGCCGCACTGAAAAACACCATGCCGCACTGAACAACACCATGCCGCACTGAACAACACCATGCCGCACTGAACAACATTATAACGCACTGAACAACACCATCCCGCACTGAACAACACCATGCCGCACTAAACAACATTATGCCGCACTGAACAACATTATGCCGAAATGAACAACACCATGCCGCACTGAACAACACCATGCCGCACTGAACAACACCATCCTGCACTGAACAACACCATCCCGCACTGAACAACACCATGCCGCACTGAACAACACCATGCCGCACTGAACAACACCATGCCGCAATGAACAACACCATCCCGCACTGAACAACATTATGCCGCACTGAACAACATTATGCCGCACTGAACAACACCATGCCGCACTGAACAACACCATGCCGCACTGAACAACACCATCCTGCACTGAACAACACCACCCCGCACTGAACAACACCATGCCGCACTGAACAACATTATGGCGCACTGAACAACATTATGCCGCACTGAACAACACCATGCCGCACTGAACAACACCATGCCGCACTGAACAACACCATGCCGCATTGAACAACACCATGCCGCAATGAACAACACCATCCCGCACTGAACAACACCATGCCGCACTGAGCAACACCATGCCGCACTGAACAACACCATCCTGCACTGAACAACACCATGCCGCACTGAACAACACCATTCCGCACTGAACAACACCATGCCGCACTGAACAACATTACGCTGCACTGAACAACACCATGCCGCACTGAACAACACCATGCCGCACTGAACAACACCATGCCGCATTGAACAACACCATGCCGCATTGAACAACACCATGCCGCACTGAACAACACCATCCTGCACTGAACAACACCATGCCGCATTGAACAACACCATGCCGCACTGAACAACACCATCCTGCACTGAACAACACCATCCCGCACTGAACAACACCATCCCGCATTGAACAACACCATCCTGCACTGAACAACACCATGCCGCACTGAACAACACCATGCCGCACTGAACAACACCATTCCGCACTGAACAACACCATGCCGCACTGAACAACACCATCCTGCACTGAACAACACCATCCCGCACTGAACAACACCATGCCGCATTGAACAACACCATCCTGCACTGAACAACACCATCCTGCACTGAACAACACCATGCCGCACTGAACAACACCATGCCGCACTGAACAACACCATGCCGCACTGAACAACACCATGCCGCACTGAACAACATTATGCCGCACTGAACAACATTATGTCGCACTGAACAACACCATGCCGCACTGAACAACACCATGCCGCACTGAACAACATTATGCCGCACTGAAAAACACCATGCCGCACTGAACAACACCATCCCGCACTGAACAACACCATGCCGCATTGAACAACACCATGCCGCACTGAACAACACCATGCTGCACTGAACAACATTATGCTGCACTGAACAACACGATCCTGCATTGAACAACACCATGCCGCACTGAACAACACCATCCTGCACTGAACAACACCATCCTGCACTGAACAACACCACCCCGCACTGAACAACACGATCCCGCATTGAACACCATCCCGCACTGAACAACACCATGCCGCACTGAACAACACCATTCCGCACTGAACAACACCATGCCGCACTGAACAACACCATGCCGCACTGAACAACACCATGCCGCACTGAACAACACCATGCCGCACTGAACAACATTATGCCGCACTGAACAACACCATGCCGCACTGAACAACACCATCCCGCACTGAACAACACCATGCCGCATTGAACAACACCATGCCGCACTGAACAACACCATCCTGCACTGAACAACACCATCCCGCACTAAACAACACCATGCCGCACTGAACAACATTATGGCGCACTGGACAACATTATGCCGCACTGAACAACACCATGCCGCACTGAACAACACCATGCCGCACTGAACAACACCATGCCGCACTGAACAACACCATGCCGCACTGAACAACATTATGCCGCACTGAACAACACCATGCCGCACTGAACAACACCATGCCGCACTGAACAACACGATCCCGCATTGAACAACACCATCCTGCACTGAACAACACCATGCCGCACTGAACAACACCATGCCGCACTGAACAACACCATTCCGCACTGAACAACACCATGCCGCACTGAACGACACCATCCTGCACTGAACAACACCATCCCGCACTGAAAAACACCATGCCGCATTAAACAACACCATGCCGCACTGAACAACACCATCCTGCACTGAACAACACCATGCCGCACTGAACAACACCATGCCGCACTGAACAACACCATGCCGCACTGAACAACATTATGCCGCACTGAACAACATTATGCCGCACTAAACAACATTATGTCGCACTGAACAACACCATGCCGCACTGAACAACACCATGCTGCACTGAACAACATTATGCCGCACTGAACAACACGATCCCGCATTGAACAACACCATCCCGCAGTGAACAACACCATGCCGCATTGAACAACACCATGCCGCACTGAACAACACCATGCTGCACTGAACAACATTATGCTGCACTGAACAACACGATCCTGCATTGAACAACACCATGCCGCACTGAACAACACCATCCTGCACTGAACAACACCATCCTGCACTGAACAACACCACCCCGCACTGAACAACACGATCCCGCATTGAACAACACCATCCCGCACTGAACAACACCATGCCGCACTGAACAACACCATTCCGCACTGAACAACACCATGCCGCACTGAACAACACCATGCCGCACTGAACAACACCATGCCGCACTGAACAACACCATGCCGCACTGAACAACATTATGCCGCACTGAACAACACCATGCCGCACTGAACAACACCATCCCGCACTGAACAACACCATGCCGCATTGAACAACACCATGCCGCACTGAACAACACCATCCTGCACTGAACAACACCATCCCGCACTAAACAACACCATGCCGCACTGAACAACATTATGGCGCACTGGACAACATTATGCCGCACTGAACAACACCATGCCGCACTGAACAACACCATGCCGCACTGAACAACACCATGCCGCACTGAACAACACCATGCCGCACTGAACAACATTATGCCGCACTGAACAACACCATGCCGCACTGAACAACACCATGCCGCACTGAACAACACGATCCCGCATTGAACAACACCATCCTGCACTGAACAACACCATGCCGCACTGAACAACACCATCCCGCACTAAACAACACCATGCCGCACTGAACAACACCATGCCGCACTGGACAACATTATGCCGCACTGAACAACACCATGCCGCACTGAACAACACCATGCCGCACTGAACAACACCATGCCGCACTGAACAACACCATGCCGCACTGAACACCATGCCGCACTGAACAACACCATGCCGCACTGAACAACACCATGCCGCACTGAACAACACGATCCCGCATTGAACAACACCATCCTGCACTGAACAACACCATGCCGCACTGAACAACACCATGCCGCACTGAACAACACCATTCCGCACTGAACAACACCATGCCGCACTGAACAACACCATCCTGCACTGAACAACACCATCCCGCACTGAACAACACCATGCCGCATTGAACAACACCATGCCGCACTGAACAACACCATCCTGCACTGAACAACACCATGCCGCACTGAACAACACCATGCCGCACTGAACATCACCATGCCGCACTGAACAACATTATGCCGCACTGAACAACATTATGCCGCACTAAACAACATTATGTCGCACTGAACAACACCATGCCGCACTGAACAACACCATGCTGCACTGAACAACATTATGCCGCACTGAACAACACGATCCCGCATTGAACAACACCATCCCGCAGTGAACAACACCATGCCGCATTGAACAACACCATGCCGCACTGAACAACACCATGCTGCACTGAACAACATTATGCTGCACTGAACAACACGATCCTGCATTGAACAACACCATGCCGCACTGAACAACACCATCCTGCACTGAACAACACCTTTCCACACTGAACAACACCATGCCGCACTGAACAACATTATGCCGCACTGAACAACACCATGCCGCACTGAACAACACCATGCCGCACTGAACAACACCATGCCGCACTGAACAACACCATGCCGCAATGAACAACACCATCCCGCACTGAACAACACCATGCCGCATTGAACAACACCATGCCGCACTGAACAACACCATCCCGCACTGAACAACACCACCCCGCACTGAACAACACGATCCCGCATTGAACAACACCATCCCGGACTGAACAACACCATGCCGCACTGAACAACACCATTCCGCACTGAACAACACCATGCCGCACTGAACAACACCATGCCGCACTGAACAACACCATGCCGCACTGAACAACACCATGCCGCACTGAACAACATTATGCCGCACTGAACAACACCATGCCGCACTGAACAACACCATCCCGCACTGAACAACACCATGCCGCATTGAACAACACCATGCCGCACTGAACAACACCATCCTGCACTGAACAACACCATCCCGCACTGAACAACACCATGCCGCACTGAACAACATTATGGCGCACTGAACAACATTATGCCGCACTGAACAACACCATGCCGCACTGAACAACACCATGCCGCACTGAACAACACCATGCCGCACTGAACAACATTATGCCGCACTGAACAACATTATGCCGCACTGAACAACACCATGCCGCACTGAACAACACCATGCCGCACTGAACAACACCATGCCGCACTGAACAACACGACGTCGCACTGAACAACACGACGCCGCACAGAACAACACGACGCCGCACAGAATAACACAATACCGCACAGAACAACACAATACCGCACAAACAGTTTTAGATAATATTACGTCGCAGTCATGTGACGCGGACATGACGTCAATAGGCGGAACTCACGGCAAAATTATAATCCGTGGGCGTGGCTTGCAACAGGAAGTAGGAAAGCGGCAGTTCTGGCAAACAAGACACAGCTGTTAGTAACACGATGACTAACAAGGCAAATATTTTTGTTTTCAGCTTGCAACTTGACCGTCTAGAGCGTACAAGGTAATTACAACTGTTTTTTTTTAGCCCTGAAAAGCGAGGGAGTGTGGCGTTTGGGAGGAATGTCGAACTCGGCGTCTGCTTCCAGCCACAGACGCCAAATTTCGACGATTATTTCGACTGGTCAACGGTTGTAAATTATTGCGTTGACTAAAAACTTTATTTAACTCTACTCTTAACTTTGCCGTTTCAGATATGCGGGTATTACACCGCGGAAATGACGTCAATAGGCTGAACTCTCGCCAAAATTCAAATCTGTGGGCGCAATGGCCTTGAGCGAGACACCGGATACAAACACGACGATTATCAACAGAAATATCTTTATTTTCCGCTTGCAAGTGGACCGTCTAGAGCGTACACGGTAAGTACAACTCATTGTGTTTAAAAAGATTTACGTTTGTGTAGTTTGCGTTGCGTTGTATCTGTGAATGTTGGTTGAGGCTAAATGTTAATGTTTAATTTCATTCCTTTAGGTTCCACGGTGTTTGTTGGCTGTATGTTTTCCACTGCAAGAAGAGGCTCGTATCATTGACCAGCAGGAGCTACAATGGTGAGTACCCCTTTCGTCTTCCATTTATGTTAAACACTTCCTATTTCATGTCTAACAGTACTCGATTTAACAAATAACCATAAATAAATACAGTGTGGGCAGTCACGTTAACATATGTGATTATCCTGCCTAATATGTTTATCACAAATATGTCACTAATCACTAATATGTTTATTTGTTTATCACAACACCTTTGGACCTTCAGCAATCGATTATTTACCTTCATCTACATAGAGACAGAACGATGGTGTCTTAAACATCTCATTCATTTCACCAAATAACTTCACGCAGGTGGATAACGGCCGTCTCGGTCACGCTATGTTGCGTGATGCAGTTTTGAAGAACCAAATGCATTTATTCAATGAATAAGTCAAGCTAGTTCTATGTTTATGATGTTGTAAGTTACGGTACCGATTGAAGTTGAGTTCGAAGCCAGTGGAAAACAGCGCTGCGTTTGTGCTCTCCAGGTACAAATGTTGTGATCTCTGACTGACGACCGGGCGAGACTCGAGTAAGAGATGTCCAAACGAGCTCCGGCAGGGCGGGCCAAGGCGGAGCGAACGGACGCCCTTCAGGCCGCCAATGACGAGCTGAGAACCAAACTGATGGACGTCCAGTTAGAACTTCAGCAGGAGAAGAACAAGGTGAAAACCTCAACAGACAGACACTGCCTGCCTCCCTGCCTGCCTCCCTGCCTGCCTCCCTGCCTGCCTCCCTCCCTCCCAGTTTTCCCGATGTAGATTAGACATGCGTGTGCCATGACTGTGTCAGCCTACATCAACAAATGCACCGAGGACGTCAGCACCACTAAGAATATCATCACCCGGGGCAACCAACGACCCTGGATGACTGAGGAGGTACGTCAAACGCTACGAGCGCGGAACTCTGCCTTCAAGTCTGGCGACAAGGAGACACTGAGGACAGCGAGAGCCAACTTGAACCGTGCCATCAGGATAGCGAAGCGAGACCGCAGTCGAAAATTTCAGGATCGTTTCCACGACGTCAAAAACATCAGGAGTATGTGGCAAGGCATACGGGCGATTACAGACTACAACTCACCCTCCCCCCCCCCGGTGGGTGTAGTTGATGCTGACTTTCTAAATGGTCTAAATAACTTCTTTGGGAGGTTCGAGGCACTAAACGGCACTCCAGCAGTTAAAACTGTCCCCCATCAGGAAGAGGAGGTACTCTGCCTTGACTCCGCCGATGTGTTGAAGACCCTGAGGAGAGTCAACCCCTGTAAGGCCCCTGGCCCCGACAACATTCCTGGGCGTGTGTTCAGGGAATGTGCAAGTCATCTGGCTGGGGTCATCACAGACATTTTTAACACCTCGCTGGGCCAAGCCACAGTGCCGGCGTGCTTTAAGACTGCCTCCATCATTCCGGTGCCGAAGAAACCTCAAATCACCTCATTTAATGATTACCGGCCTGTTGCACTGACTCCGGTTATGATGAAGTGCTTCGAAAGGCTGCTTAAAGGTCACATCGTTTCCAGACTCCCCCTATTATTTGACCCGTTCCAGTTTGCCGACCGGCAAAACCGCTCCACTCAGGACGCCATCTCCTCCGTTCTTCACCTGAGCCTGGCTCACCTGGAGGAGAAGAACACCCATGTGCGGAGGCTGTTCCTGGACTTCAGCTCAGCGTTTAACACCATCATCCCACAGCATCTGGTAGGAAAATTGGAACACCTGGGCTTCAACATCCCCCTTCGCAACTGGCTGCTAGACTTCCTCACCAACAGACCTCAGTCAGTCCGGGTCGGACAGAACACCTCTGATGTCATCACCCTCAGCACAGGCTCCCTTCAGGGCTGCGTCCTGAGCCCCCTGCTGTGCACCCTGATGACACACGACTGCGTCCTCAGGTTCACCACCAATCACATCGTGAAGTCAGCAGACGACACAACGGTGGTGGGGCTCATCAGAGACAACAACGACCTGGACTACAGAGAGGAGGTGGAGCAGCTGGTGGGCTGGTGCAGAGAAAACAGCCTGATCCTGAATGAGGAGAAGATGAAGGAGATCATCGTCGACTTCAGGAAAAAACAGCCTCACCACGCTCCACTGATCATCAACAGCTCAGCTGTGGAGGTGGTCAGCACCACCAAATTCCTGGGGGTCCACATCACAGAAGACCTCACCTGGACTATGAACACTACGGCACTGGTCAAGAGGGCACAGAAGCGCTTGTACTTCCTGCGGAGGATGAGGAGAGCCCACCTGCCCCCACCCATCATGAGGACGTTCTACAGGAGCACCATAGAGAGCATTCTGACAAGCTGTCTCTCTGTGTGGTGTGGAGGCTGCACCGCCTCCGATTGGAAGAACGTGAGGAGAGTGGTGAGGACAGCAGAGAGGATCATAGGGGCTCCTCTTCCCTCCATTCAGGACATTTCATCTCAGCGCTGCATGTCCCGTGCCCGTAACATCATCAATGACCCATCACACCCCCACCATGGACTGTTCTCCCTGCTGCCCTCTGGGAAGAGGTTTGCAGCATCCGCTGCAGGTCCACCAGGTTCTGCAACAGCTTTTTCCCTGCTGTCATCAGACTGTTGAACACTAGAACTGTTGAGCTCTAAACTGAACTCTGCATCACACATTCACAGAACTGTACTTTATGACACTACGGACCTCTATCTTGCACTATCTCGCACTACCAACTTTACTGAACTTGTATAAACCCTTTAAATAGAAGTTTAATACATGGTTTAGCATTCCTCTGCACACTCTTGAATACTGTTTTGCCTACTTGCACTATTGCATAATTATCACTGCTGCACTTTATACTTATTTTTAATATATATATATAGTATATATGTATATATATATATTTTCATAGGATATGTTACTTCTATTCAACTGCAATATCACTACTTTGTTGTAAGACGTATGCAACGGAATTTCGTTTTGTATGCACCATGTGCAGACAAGATGACAATAAAGTTTGTCTAAGTCTAAGTCATGTCAGGTCAGCTGTCTGGAGAGAGAGAGAAGTCAGGACCTGCAGGCGGAGCACCACCGTGCCACCGCCGCCATGACGGAACTCAAAAGCAAACTCCATGAGGAGAAGCAGAAAGAGTTAGCCATTACCAGGGAGACATTACTGCGGCAGCATGAAATGGAGCTGATGAGAGTGATCAAAATCAAAGATGGAGAGATCCAGCGACTGAATGCCTTGGTCCTCAGCCTGAGGGACGGCTCCATGGACAAGGTGATCCGCTCTATCCGTGTCTGACTATCCGCACGCCACGTCGGGCTTCGATGCGGCCGCTACCGTATTGTGTAGCTTGTCCCCAGTAAGCGTCGCGGCGCTCCGTTGCGGTCTCAACGGCCCGGTGTGGCGCAATGTCTGCTCAGGTGAGGAGGGGGGGCGCTTTGCTGGCGGAGGTGGAGGAGACGCGGCGGTGTCGGGAGACCGAGCGGTGTCGCCTCCACCAGGAGCGCGGAAGAAGCCCTGGCAGCGGCCCAGCAGGCCTGGCAGTCCCGAGCGGCCGAGCTCCGATCGGCTCATCACCAGCATCGGGAGGAGCTGAGCCGAACCAAGAGAGACTGCGAGAGGGAGATCCGCCGACTGGTAGGACTGATCAGATGCGCGGTGCGTGGCTATGTTCCCAATTTCGTTGTATACCTGCAGTGCAATGACACCTAAGGCATTCTATTCTATTCTATTTCACAAGAAGAAAATGTCCGGTTGCTCGCTTCGCTTTTGTCACAGCAAAGGTGTTCTAGTCGATTCCAGAAAAAAATTGGCCGGTTGCTCTCTTTGTTTTTGTCACAATTCTGGCAAATGAGTTTGCCCGCCTGCCTGAGCGCTCCCCGTTTGTACATCCAGACGGATGAGATCAAGCTGAAAGACAGAGCGGTTAGTGTTTTGGATGAAGCCCTGGGGCCGGCCACGTCCACCGCCTTCAGCTGCAGACTCAGGCTGCCGAGCAGCAGATCGCTGCCCTGAGGGATTCCCAAAGGGCGGGCCTAAACTACCCTGGAAGTGGGGTCAACGCCGCTACTAGCAATCCTCTTCATTGCGTAAGCCACCTCATCACACACTTGCAGTACGCATGACTTAGTTCGTTGCTGGAGGAAGGTAGCACAAAAACAGTTTTGAACTTTGAACGAGTGCTTGTGTGTGTGTGTTGCGGGGCGTTTTCAGTCTCAGGAGGATCGGGACACGCGACGGTTTCATCTGAAAATCGCTGAGCTCAGCGCAGTCATCAGGAAACTGGAGGATCGAAACGCCCTGCTTTCTGAAGAGCGCAATGAACTGGTAATTTATTGACGGCACGCTTGAAGGTTTGCGCTACGTTTGATGCGCGCCATCCAGCGAGGCACCCATTGCGCTTGCTTATTAGTTGAGCGGCGCGGCGAGTCGGTTGCCTGGTAGATGTCTTTTATTGGGAGCCAAAGCCACGATTCCGTTCAAACCGATGCAAAAGGAATGGATACGTTCTGGCCCGCGTGTTGTGCGTCTTTCACATCCCGCACTTCATGCTTGCAGCTAAAGCGACTGAGAGAAACAGAAAGCCAGTTTCTGCCACTCCTGTACAAAAACAAACGCCTGAGCAGGAAGAATGAAGAACTCTCGCTGGTGCTGTGTCGCCTTGAAAACAAAGTGCGCTTTGTCACCCAGGAGAACGAGGAGATGGCAAGCTTGGTAAGTCGACGCGGACAACGGCGGCGTGCCAACAGAGTCCACTGCATTTGTGTTCCACAGAGAAGGCCTAGTTCGCTCAATGACCTGGACCGCGGTTGCGGCCAGCAGGACGGTGAAATGGAGTTCCTTCAAGTTGTGGAGCAGCGGCACATCATCGACGACTTGTCCAAGGTCTTCAGGCAGGCGACTCGGTGCACGTACGGCAGCGCCGCGCTCGCTCGCTGTCGCCAGGAAACCTTTTCCGTCCAAAGCTTGGCCGGCGGCCGCCATCCAAAAAATTGGCCCCTTAAATTCCGACCTTTCAAGCAGGAGCATTGTGCGCACGCGTTTGAACACGCTTTAGACTTGTTTTGCCGTTTTCAGCAGCTCAAAGCTCCCGTTTTGTCAGCGCCTTTGCCACTCGCTGTGCGCTGAAAACGACGGACTTGCCCGGCTGCTCAGCCCGTCAACCATGAGCCGCGAGCGCGACGTCATTGTCCGTAGGCAGCTAGTGGCAAAATGCACCCTGTTAGAGTTGCGCTCGCTCCAACTTATTTTGCAAGAACCACACGGGAGACAAGTAAGTTCTTTTGGACACCTGCAGGTGGAGAGTCCATCCGTTGTACGAATGAAGTCTGACTCTCGGCTCCTGCACGAGCATTTTAATGAAGAGAAACAGGGTGGGTGTAAGAGTGGATTGAATAGAGGAAGCCCTTGACCTCTAGTCAAAACATAGCAAGGGGTGTTTTACGACTTTGTGTAGGAAGGGATAAGCGATAGGGATAAATAAGGGATAAATAATATTATTTATTACAGGTCGCAGTCAAAGTCAAAGCAACACAATGATACGATAAAGATAATCTGGAAAACCCTGACACACCCTGTAGTTGTCACTTTTGGAAAAGACGAGCGTCCCTCCAATCATCGCCGGTGACGTGTTTTTCAGGCTCTGGAGACAGGAGCTCATGTCAGAAATGTCATTGTGAGTCGCGTTTGTTTCTGCGCCGGAGCCGTTCGTTCCCTTTGCATCCAAAGAATCTCAAAGGCGGATTATTTGTGTCGACAGGAGAGAGATTTGCTGCTACGATACCGACGTCGAGAATCTCTGAGGAGGAACAAAGCGTGAGGTCCTGCAAGGTGAGTCTGTTTGTTTGCGGCTGCTTGGTGTTGCGCAAGATGAAATGGCCTTTTTCTCGCTATCGTTCCTCCCGTCGATTCATCGTGAGGTGTCGCTTCAGTTTGTTCAGAGAGATGTTCGCTTCCGCGCCCGCAGGTCATCGAAACATTTTACGGCTACGACGAAGACGTGTTGGTGGACTCGGACGGATCGTCCTTGTCTTTTCACACCGACAGAACCCCCGACACGGAACCCGAAGAGGTAGCCCGCCATTTCTGCCAGCGTATTGGCACCAAACATTCCTCTTCAGCCTGGAATCGGACTCGTCTTTGCGTCGCGGGTGCTTTGTCGCCGGTCTGACTGATTCTGGTACTAGTGCTGTGTTGCATTGGTGTGTGCATGAAGAGGCGGAGCTTCGCTACCGCCAGCTGACGCAAGAATATCAAGCGCTGCAACGAGCCTACGCTCTGCTAGCCCAGACCAGCGAAAGGGGACTACGACGCCGAGAAGGAGATGAAGGTGGCGCCCCTTCCCGCAACCCCCGGCCGGGTCGCAGCCTCCCCGTTCTCACCCAGCCTCGGGTGTTCTCTGGTCTGAAAGGAGGAGGAGGAGCCTCCCTCCTCCTCCTTTCAGACCAGAGAAAAGCTGATGGTAGAAATGGGTCACTATCAAAGCAGAGTAGCAGATCTGGAGTCAGCGCTGAAGCAACAAGGACAGGTAAGCTCATCAATGAGCACACCTTTTTCTCAGACAAAATAGCTACATTCTTCAGTCACTCATCCGTCTGGCATTACTGGACCAACCCCCCCCCCCCCCCCCCCGAACGTGGCTGGGAAAATGCGGAGAAAAGCAAATGTCATTTTCCAGTCAACCAAAGAATTTGTGGATGAAAATGACACAACATTCCAAAGCTGTCCACGCGTTTGTCTCTTCTAGAATGTCAAGTGGGTGGAGGAGAAGCAGCTGCTGCGTCAGAGCAATCAGCAGTTGGCCGAAAAGGTGACGGAAAGAAAGGCGCTGGGCGGAGTCGCTTGGCGTCACACCTGTCGGGAAGCCCCGCAGATGAGGTCTGACTGTCTTTTCAGGTCAGGCGGATGGAGGCGGAAGAAGCGCGTCTGAAAGAGCACATCCAGGATATCCGAGACCAAAACGAACTGCTTGAGTTCCGCATCCTGGAGCTGGAGGTGGGAAGACTCGCACAAGCGTGTTGAGGCCAGAGATGTGACGGACGGACGGACGGACGGACGGATGCATGCCTCTGCCTTTCAGGAGAGGGAGTGGCGCTCCCCCGTCTTGAAGTTTCTGCAAGTCCGTTTCCCAGACGGCCTCAGCCCTTTGCAGATCTACTGCGAGGCCGAGGGCGTGAGCGTACGTAAGGCGTCCCTCGCAACCCTAACCTTAACCCGAGGTCCCAGAACACCTTACATTGCTCCTTGCGCCTTTCCCCCGGACATCGTCATCAGTGATCTGATGAAGAAGCTGGACATCCTGGGCTATAACGCCGTAAGTGTATGTCGAACTCCTTATGTTCGCACTCCACGAGACTCGGCGGCTCAAATGTGACTTTTGGAAGGCTTTGCGCTGAAAGAAGCTTGTTGACGCTGTGCCTTTGGGCTCTTGCAGAATCTCACCAACGAGGAGCAGGTGGTCGTGATTCACGCCAGGACCCTTCTCACCCTAGCCGAGAAGGTAACGCGCACGTCCACGCACGCTCTCGCATTCTGCTTATGTGACAGCAGCCTTTCCTCAGTGGTTAGAATACATCAAAGTGACCAAGTCAGCACTTCAACAGAAGATGTTGGACATTGAAAGTGAGAAGGTAGACAGACACGCGACATCAGCCAAGGGGAACTCCGGCAATGTGCCCCAACAATTCTGACCTTGAGCTGTGCTAGGATATGTTCTGCAAGCAGAAGGGCTACCTGGATGAAGAGTTGGACTTCAGGAAGTGTTCCATGGACCAGGCTCATAAGGTAAGCCGCCCTCAAATCTCCCGCCGGACCACTGATGGACGAGGATTGCGGCCCAGAGGATCCTGGAGCTGGAGGCCATGTTGTACGAGGCGCTACCGCAGCGGGACTGCCCCGCCACGGACGGCGAAAAAGCCAGCCACGCTGGCGTGAATGACGTGCTGACGGCGGATCAGAGAGAAGAGCTTAGGAGCGCCGTGGACCAATGGAAGCGAGCCCTGATGTGCGAGTTGAGGGAGCGCGACGCTTGCATCCTCCAAGAGAGAATGGATCTGCTGCACAGCGCGCAACAGGTAAGGGCCCAAAGCCAGCCCGGCACTTACTTGCACGCTTACTGGCTTTTGAATGCCACTTTCCATTTGTCCGTCCTAGAGGAACAAAGAGCTGAAAGAATTCATCGAAGCTCAGAAGAGACAAATCAAACAATTGGAGGAGAAGTTTCTGTTTCTCTTTCTATTCTTCTCCTTGGCCTTCATTCTGTGGCCCTAACACCAGCTGGTGAGTGAGCTCCAGCGGCACCGCACTCGACACCTCCGATACACTGCCAGCCGGTCTCAGACGTTGGCAGACGCTCCGATGCCAACGTATACCCCCCGCCACGGTGACAGAGGCACCGCGTCACACCGGCGCTCATCCAATCAGAAGGCAGGAAAAGCAAATTCACATGCAGGGCACTTTTGAACCAGAAGAGAGCGCCACAAAAAACGGTTGTTGCCCCAAACGCGCACTAAAAAGGGTCAGAATAACAAGAGTCCCACTGGCCAGCCGGGGCCACCCGTCCAGCTGTTTCTTCAGGGGGGAAAAAAATTGGAGTCACCGGTGAGTACATTTTGCATTTAGCTCTGCTTTTCTGCTTCTGTCTTCAAGTGTGTGGCATCCTGCGATCAAAGAGTCAGCCAACCCCAAAGCGGTTGACCTCAACGTCCCACCACCATGCCTACCAGAGCAGGTGACGTGATGCTTTGGACATCCTTCCGTCTCAGATGCCCAAAAGTACTCTTTGCCACATCTGCGGCAATACGGTGTCTTTTCAAAGGTGCAAATAAATCCAGCGTGGGCGGAACACGCACGTCTTCGGTTTTTCCCGCTTTGTTTGTGTGACAGCTGTTGTGAAAATTTTATACAAATAAAGTTGTGTAGTACAGGTTTGGCCAAGCCGCAACTCCCGAACCGCATGCGGCTCTTTTATGTTCATATCAACATTTGTGTGTGTGTGTGTGTGTGTGTGTGGGGGGGGGGGGTTGTGCGTGTTGGCTTCACTTGAGTTCAATTTGGTATTTTGGTCAAAAGCGCATGTGGTGAAATTCCACAAAGTAGGATGGGCAAACACATTTCTTTAAACTATGAGTGTCAATTGGGCTCTCGAAATGGCAGGGAAAAGATGCACAGCAAAACGAAAATACGTAGATGAACACAGGACGTTTTAATCAGAGTGGGAAAGTTTCTATTTTTTGTTGAACGTGATGGCAAACCATTCTGCCTGATATGTCAGACCTCAGCGCATTTCAAAGATTCAAATCTTCAGCGCCATGCACTTCAGCTCACTCCATGCTAACATTGATCAGGCGTCGAACCCGCATCATCATGCTTAAGAGGTGGCCATGCTAACCAGTGCGCCATTATGTCAACGCATAATAACTAAGTCTACTGGTCAAAACAGCGGTTACTATATGACGTCGCTACGTCGTGGTCACGTGACGCAGACAAGACGTCAATGGACGTGGGCAGAGTTAACTTGTTTAAAAGGGAGTAGGCAGAAGAAATATTTAATTTATTTAAATCTATTTTGAGTGCACACCATTATGCCAATGCATAACAACTGTAAATCTACTAAACAAAACAGCGGTTGCTATATGACATCTGCCACGTCGTGGTCACGTGACATACGTGACGTCGATGGGCGTAACTTTCGCCGGAATTCAAATCCGCGGGGAGAGTTAACTTGTTTAAAAGAGAGTGGGCAGAAGAATTATTTAATTTATTTAAATCTATTTGGTGTGTGCGCCATTATGTCAATGCATAACAACTGTAAGTCTACTAAACAAAACAGCGGTTGCTATTTGACGTCTGCCACGTCGTGGTCACGTGACGCGGACGTGACGTCGACGCCTACTTTACATCCCACCGATCACAGGACTCCTCGGCTGCATAACCGTGCCCCCTTCCCAACCAATCGGATTTGCTATACGCGAAAACGACGCCAATGGAAAGAGCTTCCGCCCAAATTTAAATCCGTGGGCGTGGCTCGCAGCAGGAAGTAGGAAAATGGCGGCGATGTTGACAAAGACACAGCGGATGGTAACATACGACTAACAAGAGAAATATTTTTATTTTCTGCTTGCAACTGGACCGTCCAGAGCGTACACGGTAAGTACAACTCATCGTTTTTAAAAAGAAGTACTTTTGTTGCCCTGAAAAGCGAGTGAGCGTGGCGTTTGTGGGGGACGTCGAATTTCGACGATTCTTTCTGGTCAACGGTTGTAAATGATTGTGTTGATTAAAAAAGAAAACTTGATGTAACTCTACTTTTAACTGCCGTTTCAGATAGATTTGGAATTGCATCACATCCAATTTTGCCTAGAGCGTACACGGTAAGTAACACTCGTTGTGTTTAAGGAGATTTACGTTTGTAATAGCAGAAGTGTAGCCGCGTTGCGTTGTACGTGTGAATGTTGGTCCGGGCGAAATGTTAATGTTTAATTTCATTCCTTTAGGTTCCACGGTGTTTGTTGGCTGCAAGTTTTCCACTGCAAGAAGAGGCTCATATCATTGACCAGGAGCGAGCTACAATGGTGAGTAGCCATAACATTTATGTTAAACACTTCCTATTTCATGTCTAACAGTACTTGATTTAACAAATAACCATAAATAAATACAGTGTGGGCACTGAAGTTAACATATGTGATTATACTGCCTAATCTGTCACCGAGTAGATTGTTGCAAAGTAATATAAGATCCAAAGTTGTAATTCAAAATAGTTTTCAAAAGAAGGCCATTAGAATTATATACAAGTCTGATTACCCTGAACAAGCTATTAATTAAATCACAAATTCTTCAATTCAAAGATTTGGTAGATTATCAGACAAATAATGTCTAACAGTAATTGATTTAACACATCACGATAAGTAGATTGAGTGTGGGCACTCTCAAGTTAACATATGTGATTATACTGCCTAATCTGTTACAGAGTATGTTGTTGCCAAGTAATGTAGAATAGATCCAAAGTAGTAATCCAGAATAGTTTTGAAGAGGCCATTAGAATGATAAACAAATCTGATTACCTTGAACATAATAACAAGCTAAGTGTTTAATATGTCCTATGAAGTCAAAATTGGGCACCATCATGTGGTGAAATTTGGAATTGCATCACATCCAATTTTGCCTGGGAACAAACAGATTACATAAATCTTAGTTTTGAATAAGCCACTCCTTCTCAAACAAGTAAACTCTGCCCATTTTGCGCAGTAGATGTTCTGTTAATATCTAGTATTTATACAAAGTCATAATTTAAATTGCTTTCAACCTTCATTCATCGGTTCAACCAACATTACTCGCTCTTATTACCAACTTGTATTGATTTAACTAAGCGTTTAATACTTCCTATCAGGTCTCAAATCAAGATTTGGCAAAATACAATTTCAGCAAATCCAATTTTGCCAGGGAACAAAAATAGATTAAATAAACTAAATAAGTCCTCTTCCCATTAAATAAATCAGAAAAGTCTGTCTTGTAACCAGTCCTCTTCAAACAAGTAAAGTCTGCCCATTTTGTGCCGTAGATTTTGTGTCTATGCCTAGTATTTAAACAAAATCATAATTTAAACGACTTCTTTCCTTCATTCACTTTGGAAATTTGGAATTGCAGCAAATCGAATTTTGGCAGGGAACAAAAATAGATCAATTAAACTAAATAAGTCTTCTTCCCATTAAATAAATTAAAAAAGTCTGTCTTGTAACCAGTCCTTTTCAAACAAGTAAAGTCTGCCCATTTTGTGCCGTCGATTTTGTGTTAATGCCTAGTATTTATACAAAATCATAATTTAAAGGACTTCATTCCTTCATTCACTTTGGAAATTTGGAATTGCAGCACATCAAATTTTGCCTGGGAAGAAAAGTAGATTAAATAAATTTAATAAGTCTTACTACTTCCCATTAAATAAATTAAATACGTCTTACTTGTTCCCACTCCTTTTCAAAACAGTAGTTTAAAACGAGGGCCCTTCACTCAATCTTTAACCTCAACCCCGCACGTTGTGTTGTATCTGTGAATGTTGGTTGTGGCCAAATGATAGTTTTCTTTCATTCGTTTAGGTTCCAAGAAAACTTGATGTAACTCTACTTTTAACTGCCGTTTCAGATAAGCGGGTATTACGTCGCAGTCAAATGCCGCGGATATGACGTAATTGCCCGAACCTCCGCCAAAATTCAAATCTGTTGGCGCGATGGCCGTGAGCCACTGAGCAGCGACGATTATCAACAGAAATATCTTTATTTTCTGCTTGCAACTGGACCGTCTAGAGCGTACACGGTAAGTAACACTCATTGTGTTTAAGGAGATTTACGTTTGTAATAGCAGAAGTGTAGCCGCGTTGCGTTGTACGTGTGAAAATTGGTCGAGGCGAAATGTTAATGTTTAATTTCATTCCTTTAGGTTCCACGGTGTTTGTTGGCTGCAAGTTTTCCACTGCAAGAAGAGGCTTGTATCATTGACCAGGAGCGAGCTACAATGGTGAGTAGCCATAACATTTATGTTAAACACTTCCTATTTCATGTCTAACAGTACTTGATTTAACAAATAACCATAAATAAATACAGTGTGGGCACTGAAGTTAACATATGTGATTATACTGCCTAATCTGTCACGGAGTAGATTGTTGCAAAGTAATATAAGATCCAAAGTTGTAATTCAGAATAGTTTTCAAAAGAAGGCCATTAGAATTATATACAAGTCTGATTACCCTGAACAAGCTATTAATTAAATCACAAATTCTTCAATTCAAAGATTTGGTAGATTATCAGACAAATAATGTCTAACAGTAATTGATTTAACACATCACGATAAGTAGATTGAGTGTGGGCACTCTCAAGTTAACATATGTGATTATACTGCCTAATCTGTTACAGAGTATGTTGTTGCCAAGTAATGTAGAATAGATCCAAAGTAGTAATCCAGAATAGTTTTGAAGAGGCCATTAGAATGATAAACAAATCTGATTACCTTGAACATAATAACAAGCTAAGTGTTTAATATGTCCTATGAAGTCAAAATTGGGCACCATCATGTGGTGAAATTTGGAATTGCATCACATCCAATTTTGCCTGGGAACAAACAGATTACATAAATCTTAGTTTTGAATAAGCCACTCCTTCTCAAACAAGTAAACTCTGCCCATTTTGCGCAGTAGATGTTCTGTTAATATCTAGTATTTATACAAAGTCATAATTTAAATTGCTTTCAACCTTCATTCATCGGTTCAACCAACATTACTCGCTCTTATTACCAACTTGTATTGATTTAACTAAGCGTTTAATACTTCCTATCAGGTCTCAAATCGAGATTTGGCAAAATACAATTTCAGCAAATCCAATTTTGCCAGGGAACAAAAATAGATTAAATAAACTAAATAAGTCCTCTTCCCATTAAATAAATCAGAAAAGTCTGTCTTGTAACCAGTCCTCTTCAAACAAGTAAAGTCTGCCCATTTTGTGCCGTAGATTTTGTGTCTATGCCTAGTATTTAAACAAAATCATAATTTAAACGACTTCTTTCCTTCATTCACTTTGGAAATTTGGAATTGCAGCAAATCGAATTTTGGCAGGGAACAAAAATAGATCAATTAAACTAAATAAGTCTTCTTCCCATTAAATAAATTAAAAAAGTCTGTCTTGTAACCAGTCCTTTTCAAACAAGTAAAGTCTGCCCATTTTGTGCCGTCGATTTTGTGTTAATGCCTAGTATTTATACAAAATCATAATTTAAAGGACTTCATTCCTTCATTCACTTTGGAAATTTGGAATTGCAGCACATCAAATTTTGCCTGGGAAGAAAAGTAGATTAAATAAATTTAATAAGTCTTACTACTTCCCATTAAATAAATTAAATACGTCTTACTTGTTCCCACTCCTTTTCAAAACAGTAGTTTAAAACGAGGGCCCTTCACTCAATCTTTAACCCCAACCCCGCACGTTGTGTTGTATCTGTGAATGTTGGTTGTGGCCAAATGATAGTTTTCTTTCATTCGTTTAGGTTCCAAGAAAACTTGATGTAACTCTACTTTTAACTGCCGTTTCAGATAAGCGGGTATTACGTCGCAGTCATGTGCCGTGGATATGACGTAATTGCCCGAACCTCCGCCAAAATTCAAATCTGTTGGCGCGATGGCCGTGAGCCACTGAGCAGCGACGATTATCAACAGAAATATCTTTATTTTCTGCTTGCAACTGGACCGTCTAGAGCGTACACGGTAAGTAACACTCATTGTGTTTAAGGAGATTTACGTTTGTAATAGCAGAAGTGTAGCCGCGTTGCGTTGTACGTGTGAAAATTGGTCGAGGCGAAATGTTAATGTTTAATTTCATTCCTTTAGGTTCCACGGTGTTTGTTGGCTGCAAGTTTTCCACTGCAAGAAGAGGCTCGTATCATTGACCAGGAGCGAGCTACAATGGTGAGTAGCCATAACATTTATGTTAAACACTTCCTATTTCATGTCTAACAGTACTTGATTTAACAAATAACCATAAATAAATACAGTGTGGGCACTGAAGTTAACATATGTGATTATACTGCCTAATCTGTCACGGAGTAGATTGTTGCAAAGTAATATAAGATCCAAAGTTGTAATTCAGAATAGTTTTCAAAAGAAGGCCATTAGAATTATATACAAGTCTGATTACCCTTAACATAACAACAAGCTATTAATTAAATCACAAATTCTTCAATTCAAAGATTTGGTAGATTATCAGACAAATAATGTCTAACAGTAATTGATTTAACATCACGATAAGTAGATTGAGTGTGGGCACTCTCAAGTTAACAGATATGATTATACTGCCTAATCTTTTACAGAGTATGTTGTTGCCAAGTAATGTAGAATAGATCCAAAGTAGTAATCCAGAATAGTTTTGAAGAGGCCATTAGAATAATAAACAAATCTGATTACCTTGAACATAATAACAAGCTAAGTGTTTAATATGTCCTATGAAGTCAAAATTGGGCACCATCATGTGGTGAAATTTGGAATTGCATCACATCCAATTTTGCCTGGGAACAAACAGATTAAATAAATCTTAGTTTTGAATAAGCCACTCCTTCTCAAACAAGTAAACTCTGCCCATTTCGCGCAGTAGATGTTCTGTTAATATCTAGTATTTATACAAAGTCATAATTTAAATTGCTTTCAACCTTCATTCATCGGTTCAACCAACATTACTCGCTCTTATTACCAACTTGTATTGATTTAACTAAACGTTTAATACTTCCTATCAGGTCTCAAGGCAAGATTTGGCAAAATACAATTTCAGCAAATCCAATTTTGCCAGGGAACAAAAATAGATTAAATAAACTAAATAAGTCTTCTTCCCATTAAATAAATCAGAAAAGTCTGTCTTGTAACCAGTCCTCTTCAAACAAGTAAAGTCTGCCCATTTTGTGCCGTAGATTTTGTGTCTATGCCTAGTATTTAAACAAAATCATAATTTAAACGACTTCTTTCCTTCATTCACTTTGGAAATTTGGAATTGCAGCAAATCGAATTTTGCCAGGGAACAAATATAGATCAATTAAACTAAATAAGTCTTCTTCCCATTAAATAAATTAAAAAAGTCTGTCTTGTAACCAGTCCTTTTCAAACAAGTAAAGTCTGCCCATTTTGTGCCGTCGATTTTGTGTTAATGCCTAGTATTTATACAAAATCATAATTTAAAGGACTTCATTCCTTCATTCACTTTGGAAATTTGGAATTGCAGCACATCAAATTTTGCCTGGGAAGAAAAGTAGATTAAATAAATTTAATAAGTCTTACTACTTCCCATTAAATAAATTAAATACGTCTTACTTGTTCCCACTCCTTTACAAAAAAGTAGTTTAAAACGAGGTCCCTTCACTCAACCTTTAACCCTATTTATTCACCTTCTAGGCTAAGTGTTAAAGGCTAAGTGTTAAAGGCTAAGTGTTAAAGGCTAAGTGTTAGAGGCTAAGTGCCAGAGGCTAGGCGCCAGAGGCGAGTTTTTGTGGGCTGAAGTTTTAGTGGGGTTAGTGTGAATACAATCCAAAAGAATACAACAGAATACAATACAATAGAATATAATACATAGATTAAATTCAATAGCTCTTACTACTTCCCATTAAATAAATTAAATACGTCTTACTTGTTCCCAATCCTTTTCAAAAAAGTAGTTTAAAACGAGGGCCCTTCACTCAACCTTTAACCTCAACCCCGCACGTCACATTGTGTTGTATCTGTGAATGTTGGTTGTGGCCAAATGATAGTTTTCTTTCATTCGTTTAGGTTCCACGGTGTTTGTTGGCTATGTTTTCCACTGTCAGAAGGATGAAAATACAAAGTACAACGCTTGGACGTGGGCGAAGACGTCACCGGTGAGTCCTTCCTTCCTATTTATTTACCTTCTAGATGCTAGAGGCTAAGTGTTAGAGGCTAAGTGTTAGAGGCTAAGTGTTAAACACAATACGAACAACACAACGATACTGCACTGAACAACACGATACCGCACTGAGAAACACGATACCGCACTGAACAACACGATACCGCACTGAACAACACCATGCCGCACTGAACACCATGCCACACTGAACAACACCATCCCGCACTGAACAACACCATGCCGCACTAAACAACACCATGCCGCACTGAACAACACCATGCCTCACTGAACGACACCATGCCGCACTGAAAGACACCATGCCGCACTGAACGACACCATGCCGCAGTGAAAGACACCATCCCGCACTGAACACCATGCCGCACTGAACAACACCATCCTGCACTGAACAACACCATCCCGCACTGAACAACACCATGCCGCACTGAACAACATTATGCCGCACTGAACATTATGCCGCACTGAACAACACCATGCCGCACTGAACAACACCATGCCGCACTGAACAACATTATGCCGCACTGAACAACACCATGCCGCACTGAACAACACCATGCCGCACTGAACAACACCATGCCGCACTGAACAACATTATGCCGCACTGAACAACACCATGCCGCACTGAACAACACCATCCTGCACTGAACAACACCATTCCGCATTGAACACCATGCCGCACTGAACAACACCATCCCGCACTGAACAACACCATCCCGCACTGAACAACACCATGCCGCACTGAACAACATTATGCCGCACTGAACAACATTATGCCGCACTGAACAACACCATGCCGCACTGAACAACACCATGCCGCACTGAACAACACCATGCCGCACTGAACAACATTATAACGCACTGAACAACACCATCCCGCACTGAACAACACCATGCCGCACTAAACAACATTATGCCGCACTGAACAACATTATGCCGAAATGAACAACACCATGCCGCACTGAACAACACCATGCCGCACTGAACAACACCATCCTGCACTGAACAACACCATCCCGCACTGAACAACACCATGCCGCACTGAACAACACCATGCCGCACTGAACAACACCATGCCGCAATGAACAACACCATCCCGCACTGAACAACATTATGCCGCACTGAACAACATTATGCCGCACTGAACAACACCATGCCGCACTGAACAACACCATGCCGCACTGAACAACACCATCCTGCACTGAACAACACCATCCCGCACTGAACAACACCATGCCGCACTGAACAACATTATGGCGCACTGAACAACATTATGCCGCACTGAACAACACCATGCCGCACTGAACAACACCATGCCGCACTGAACAACACCATGCCGCAATGAACAACACCATCCCGCACTGAACAACACCATGCCGCACTGAGCAACACCATGCCGCACTGAACAACACCATCCTGCACTGAACAACACCATGCCGCACTGAACAACACCATTCCGCACTGAACAACACCATGCCGCACTGAACAACATTACGCTGCACTGAACAACACCATGCCGCACTGAACAACACCATGCCGCACTGAACAACACCATGCCGCATTGAACAACACCATGCCGCATTGAACAACACCATGCCGCACTGAACAACACCATCCTGCACTGAACAACACCATGCCGCATTGAACAACACCATGCCGCACTGAACAACACCATCCCGCACTGAACAACACCATCCCGCACTGAACAACACCATCCCGCATTGAACAACACCATCCTGCACTGAACAACACCATGCCGCACTGAACAACACCATGCCGCACTGAACAACACCATTCCGCACTGAACAACACCATGCCGCACTGAACAACACCATCCCGCACTGAACAACACCATCCCGCACTGAACAACACCATCCTGCACTGAACAACACCATCCTGCACTGAACAACACCATCCTGCACTGAACAACACCATGCCGCACTGAACAACACCATGCCGCACTGAACAACACCATGCCGCACTGAACAACACCATGCCGCACTGAACAACACCATGCCGCACTGAACAACATTATGTCGCACTGAACAACACCATGCCGCACTGAACAACACCATGCCGCACTGAACAACATTATGCCGCACTGAAAAACACCATGCCGCACTGAACAACACCATCCCGCACTGAACAACACCATGCCGCATTGAACAACACCATGCCGCACTGAACAACACCATGCTGCACTGAACAACATTATGCTGCACTGAACAACACGATCCTGCATTGAACAACACCATGCCGCACTGAACAACACCATCCTGCACTGAACAACACCATCCTGCACTGAACAACACCACCCCGCACTGAACAACACGATCCCGCATTGAACACCATCCCGCACTGAACAACACCATGCCGCACTGAACAACACCATTCCGCACTGAACAACACCATGCCGCACTGAACAACACCATGCCGCACTGAACAACACCATGCCGCACTGAACAACACCATGCCGCACTGAACAACATTATGCCGCACTGAACAACACCATGCCGCACTGAACAACACCATCCCGCACTGAACAACACCATGCCGCATTGAACAACACCATGCCGCACTGAACAACACCATCCTGCACTGAACAACACCATCCCGCACTAAACAACACCATGCCGCACTGAACAACATTATGGCGCACTGGACAACATTATGCCGCACTGAACAACACCATGCCGCACTGAACAACACCATGCCGCACTGAACAACACCATGCCGCACTGAACAACACCATGCCGCACTGAACAACATTATGCCGCACTGAACAACACCATGCCGCACTGAACAACACCATGCCGCACTGAACAACACGATCCCGCATTGAACAACACCATCCTGCACTGAACAACACCATGCCGCACTGAACAACACCATGCCGCACTGAACAACACCATTCCGCACTGAACAACACCATGCCGCACTGAACGACACCATCCTGCACTGAACAACACCATCCCGCACTGAACAACACCATGCCGCATTAAACAACACCATGCCGCACTGAACAACACCATCCTGCACTGAACAACACCATGCCGCACTGAACAACACCATGCCGCACTGAACAACACCATGCCGCACTGAACAACATTATGCCGCACTGAACAACATTATGCCGCACTAAACATTATGTCGCACTGAACAACACCATGCCGCACTGAACAACACCATGCTGCACTGAACAACATTATGCCGCACTGAACAACACGATCCCGCATTGAACAACACCATCCCGCAGTGAACAACACCATGCCGCATTGAACAACACCATGCCGCACTGAACAACACCATGCTGCACTGAACAACATTATGCTGCACTGAACAACACGATCCTGCATTGAACAACACCATGCCGCACTGAACAACACCATCCTGCACTGAACAACACCATGCCGCACTGAACAACACCATGCCGCACTGAACAACATTATGCCGCACTGAAAAACACCATGCCGCACTGAACAACACCATCCCGCACTGAACAACACCATGCCGCATTGAACAACACCATGCCGCACT
This sequence comes from Syngnathus floridae, assembly GCF_059516105.1. NCBI lineage: Eukaryota > Metazoa > Chordata > Actinopteri > Syngnathiformes > Syngnathidae > Syngnathus > Syngnathus floridae. Next base: position 1,358,515 of record NW_028284053.1, read on the forward strand.
GAACAACACCATGCTGCACTGAACAACATTATGCTGCACTGAACAACACGATCCTGCATTGAACAACACCATGCCGCACTGAACAACACCATCCTGCACTGAACAACACCATCCTGCACTGAACAACACCACCCCGCACTGAACAACACGATCCCGCATTGAACAACACCATCCCGCACTGAACAACACCATGCCGCACTGAACAACACCATTCCGCACTGAACAACACCATGCCGCACTGAACAACACCATGCCGCACTGAACAACACCATGCCGCACTGAACAACACCATGCCGCACTGAACAACATTATGCCGCACTGAACAACACCATGCCGCACTGAACAACACCATCCCGCACTGAACAACACCATGCCGCATTGAACAACACCATGCCGCACTGAACAACACCATCCTGCACTGAACAACACCATCCCGCACTAAACAACACCATGCCGCACTGAACAACATTATGGCGCACTGGACAACATTATGCCGCACTGAACAACACCATGCCGCACTGAACAACACCATGCCGCACTGAACAACACCATGCCGCACTGAACAACACCATGCCGCACTGAACAACATTATGCCGCACTGAACAACACCATGCCGCACTGAACAACACCATGCCGCACTGAACAACACGATCCCGCATTGAACAACACCATCCTGCACTGAACAACACCATGCCGCACTGAACAACACCATGCCGCACTGAACAACACCATTCCGCACTGAACAACACCATGCCGCACTGAACAACACCATCCTGCACTGAACAACACCATTCCGCACTGAACAACACCATGCCGCATTGAACAACACCATGCCGCACTGAACAACACCATCCTGCACTGAACAACACCATGCCGCACTGAACAACACCATGCCGCACTGAACAACACCATGCCGCACTGAACAACATTATGCCGCACTGAACAACATTATGTCGCACTGAACAACACCCTGCCGCACTGAACAACACCATGCTGCACTGAACAACATTATGCCGCACTGAACAACACGATCCCGCATTGAACAACACCATCCCGCAGTGAACAACACCATGCCGCATTGAACAACACCATGCCGCACTGAACAACACCATGCTGCACTGAACAACATTATGCTGCACTGAACAACACGATCCTGCATTGAACAACACCATGCCGCACTGAACAACACCATCCTGCACTGAACAACACCTTTCCACACTGAACAACACCATGCCGCACTGAACAACATTATGCCGCACTGAACAACACCATGCCGCACTGAACAACACCATGCCGCACTGAACAACATTATGCCGCACTGAACAACACCATGCCGCACTGAACAACACCATGCCGCACTGAACAACACCATGCCGCACTGAACAACATTATGCCGCACTGAACAACACCATGCCGCACTGAACAACACCATCCTGCACTGAACAACACCATTCCGCATTGAACACCATGCCGCACTGAACAACACCATCCCGCACTGAACAACACCATCCCGCACTGAACAACACCATGCCGCACTGAACAACATTATGCCGCACTGAACAACATTATGCCGCACTGAACAACACCATGCCGCACTGAACAACACCATGCCGCACTGAACAACACCATGCTGCACTGAACAACATTATAACGCACTGAACAACACCATCCCGCACTGAACAACACCATGCCGCACTAAACAACATTATGCCGCACTGAACAACATTATGCCGAAATGAACAACACCATGCCGCACTGAACAACACCATGCCGCACTGAACAACACCATCCTGCACTGAACAACACCATCCCGCACTGAACAACACCATGCCGCACTGAACAACACCATGCCGCACTGAACAACACCATGCCGCAATGAACAACACCATCCCGCACTGAACAACATTATGCCGCACTGAACAACATTATGCCGCACTGAACAACACCATGCCGCACTGAACAACACCATGCCGCACTGAACAACACCATCCTGCACTGAACAACACCATCCCGCACTGAACAACACCATGCCGCACTGAACAACATTATGGCGCACTGAACAACATTATGCCGCACTGAACAACACCATGCCGCACTGAACAACACCATGCCGCACTGAACAACACCATGCCGCAACGAACAACACCATCCCGCACTGAACAACACCATGCCGCACTGAGCAACACCATGCCGCACTGAACAACACCATCCTGCACTGAACAACACCATGCCGCACTGAACAACACCATTCCGCACTGAACAACACCATGCCGCACTGAACAACATTACGCTGCACTGAACAACACCATGCCGCACTGAACAACACCATGCCGCACTGAACAACACCATGCCGCATTGAACAACACCATGCCGCATTGAACAACACCATGCCGCACTGAACAACACCATCCTGCACTGAACAACACCATGCCGCATTGAACAACACCATGCCGCACTGAACAACACCATCCTGCACTGAACAACACCATCCCGCACTGAACAACACCATCCCGCATTGAACAACACCATCCTGCACTGAACAACACCATGCCGCACTGAACAACACCATGCCGCACTGAACAACACCATTCCGCACTGAACAACACCATGCCGCACTGAACAACACCATCCTGCACTGAACAACACCATCCCGCACTGAACAACACCATGCCGCATTGAACAACACCATCCTGCACTGAACAACACCAACCTGCACTGAACAACACCATGCCGCACTAAACAACACCATGCCGCACTGAACAACACCATGCCGCACTGAACAACACCATGCCGCACTGAACAACATTATGCCGCACTGAACAACATTATGTCGCACTGAACAACACCATGCCGCACTGAACAACACCATGCCGCACTGAACAACATTATGCCGCACTGAAAAACACCATGCCGCACTGAACAACACCATCCCGCACTGAACAACACCATGCCGCACTGAACAACACCATGCTGCACTGAACAACATTATGCTGCACTGAACAACACGATCCTGCATTGAACAACACCATGCCGCACTGAACAACACCATCCTGCACTGAACAACACCATCCTGCACTGAACAACACCACCCCGCACTGAACAACACGATCCCGCATTGAACACCATCCCGCACTGAACAACACCATGCCGCACTGAACAACACCATTCCGCACTGAACAACACCATGCCGCACTGAACAACACCATGCCGCACTGAACAACACCATGCCGCACTGAACAACACCATGCCGCACTGAACAACATTATGCCGCACTGAACAACACCATGCCGCACTGAACAACACCATCCCGCACTGAACAACACCATGCCGCATTGAACAACACCATGCCGCACTGAACAACACCATCCTGCACTGAACAACACCATCCCGCACTGAACAACACCATGCCGCACTGAACAACACCATGCCGCACTGAACAACATTATGCCGCACTGAACAACACCATGCCGCACTGAACAACACCATGCCGCACTGAACAACACGATCCCGCATCGAACAACACCATCCTGCACTGAACAACACCATGCCGCACTGAACAACACCATGCCGCACTGAACAACACCATTCCGCACTGAACAACACCATGCCGCACTGAACAACACCATCCTGCACTGAACAACACCATCCCGCACTGAACAACACCATGCCGCATTGAACAACACCATGCCGCACTGAACAACACCATCCTGCACTGAACAACACCATGCCGCACTGAACAACACCATGCCGCACTGAACAACACCATGCCGCACTGAACAACATTATGCCGCACTGAACAACATTATGCCGCACTAAACAACATTATGTCGCAATGAACAACACCATGCCGCACTGAACAACACCATGCTGCACTGAACAACATTATGCCGCACTGAACAACACGATCCCGCATTGAACAACACCATCCCGCAGTGAACAACACCATGCCGCATTGAACAACACCATGCCGCACTGAACAACACCATGCTGCACTGAACAACATTATGCTGCACTGAACAACACGATCCTGCATTGAACAACACCATGCCGCACTGAACAACACCATCCTGCACTGAACAACACCTTTCCACACTGAACAACACCATGCCGCACTGAACAACATTATGCCGCACTGAACAACACCATGCCGCACTGAACAACACCATGCCGCACTGAACAACACCATGCCGCACTGAACAACACCATGCCGCAATGAACAACACCATCCCGCACTGAACAACACCATGCCGCATTGAACAACACCATGCCGCACTGAACAACACCATCCCGCACTGAACAACACCACCCCGCACTGAACAACACGATCCCGCATTGAACAACACCATCCCGGACTGAACAACACCATGCCGCACTGAACAACACCATTCCGCACTGAACAACACCATGCCGCACTGAACAACACCATGCCGCACTGAACAACACCATGCCGCACTGAACAACACCATGCCGCACTGAACAACATTATGCCGCACTGAACAACACCATGCCGCACTGAACAACACCATCCCGCACTGAACAACACCATGCCGCATTGAACAACACCATGCCGCACTGAACAACACCATCCTGCACTGAACAACACCATCCCGCACTGAACAACACCATGCCGCACTGAACAACATTATGGCGCACTGAACAACATTATGCCGCACTGAACAACACCATGCCGCACTGAACAACACCATGCCGCACTGAACAACACCATGCCGCACTGAACAACATTATGCCGCACTGAACAACATTATGCCGCCATGAACAACACCATGCCGCACTGAACAACACCATGCCGCACTGAACAACACCATGCCGCACTGAACAACACGACGTCGCACTGAACAACACGACGCCGCACAGAACAACACGACGCCGCACAGAATAACACAATACCGCACAGAACAACACAATACTGCACAAACAGTTTTAGATAATATTACGTCGCAGTCATGTGACGCGGACATGACGTCAATAGGCGGAACTCACGGCAAAATTATAATCCGTGGGCGTGGCTTGCAACAGGAAGTAGGAAAGCGGCAGTTCTGGCAAACAAGACACAGCGGTTAGTAACACGATGACTAACAAGGCAAATATTTTTGTTTTCACCTTGCAACTTGACCGTTTAGAGCGTACAAGGTAATTACAACTGTTTTTTTTTAGCCCTGAAAAGCGAGGGAGTGTGGCGTTTGGGAGGAATGTCGAACTCGGCGTCTGCTTCCAGCCACAGACGCCAAATTTCGACGATTATTTCGACTGGTCAACGGTTGTAAATTATTGCGTTGACTAAAAACTTTATTTAACTCTACTCTTAACTTTGCCGTTTCAGATATGCGGGTATTACACCGCGGAAATGACGTCAATAGGCTGAACTCTCGCCAAAATTCAAATCTGTGGGCGCAATGGCCTTGAGCGAGACACCGGATACAAACACGACGATTATCAACAGAAATATCTTTATTTTCTGCTTGCAAGTGGACCGTCTAGAGCGTACACGGTAAGTACAACTCATTGTGTTTAAAAAGATTTACGTTTGTGTAGTTTGCGTTGCGTTGTATCTGTGAATGTTGGTTGAGGCTAAATGTTAATGTTTAATTTCATTCCTTTAGGTTCCACGGTGTTTGTTGGCTGTATGTTTTCCACTGCAAGAAGAGGCTCGTATCATTGACCAGCAGGAGCTACAATGGTGAGTACCCCTTTCGTCTTCCATTTATGTTAAACACTTCCTATTTCATGTCTAACAGTACTCGATTTAACAAATAACCATAAATAAATACAGTGTGGGCAGTCACGTTAACATATGTGATTATCCTGCCTAATATGTTTATCACAAATATGTCACTAATCACTAATATGTTTATTTGTTTATCACAACACCTTTGGACCTTCAGCAATCGATTATTTACCTTCATCTACATAGAGACAGAACGATGGTGTCTTAAACATCTCATTCATTTCACCAAATAACTTCACGCAGGTGGATAACGGCCGTCTCGGTCACGCTATGTTGCGTGATGCAGTTTTGAAGAACCAAATGCATTTATTCAATGAATAAGTCAAGCTAGTTCCATGTTTATGATGTTGTAAGTTACGGTACCGATTGAAGTTGAGTTCGAAGCCAGTGGAAAACAGCGCTGCGTTTGTGCTCTCCAGGTACAAATGTTGTGATCTCTGACTGACGACCGGGCGAGACTCGAGTAAGAGATGTCCAAACGAGCTCCGGCAGGGCGGGCCAAGGCGGAGCGAACGGACGCCCTTCAGGCCGCCAATGACGAGCTGAGAACCAAACTGATGGACGTCCAGTTAGAACTTCAGCAGGAGAAGAACAAGGTGAAAACCTCAACAGACAGACACTGCCTGCCTCCCTGCCTGCCTCCCTGCCTGCCTCCCTCCCTCCCAGTTTTCCCGATGTAGATTAGACATGCGTGTGCCATGACTGTGTCAGCCTACATCAACAAATGCACCGAGGACGTCAGCACCACTAAGAATATCATCACCCGGGGCAACCAACGACCCTGGATGACTGAGGAGGTACGTCAAACGCTACGAGCGCGGAACTCTGCCTTCAAGTCTGGCGACAAGGAGACACTGAGGACAGCGAGAGCCAACTTGAACCGTGCCATCAGGATAGCGAAGCGAGACCGCAGTCGAAAATTTCAGGATCGTTTCCACGACGTCAAAAACATCAGGAGTATGTGGCAAGGCATACGGGCGATTACAGACTACAACTCACCCTCCCCCCCCCCGGTGGGTGTAGTTGATGCTGACTTTCTAAATGGTCTAAATAACTTCTTTGGGAGGTTCGAGGCACTAAACGGCACTCCAGCAGTTAAAACTGTCCCCCATCAGGAAGAGGAGGTACTCTGCCTTGACTCCGCCGATGTGTTGAAGACCCTGAGGAGAGTCAACCCCTGTAAGGCCCGTGGCCCCGACAACATTCCTGGGCGTGTGTTCAGGGAATGTGCAAGTCATCTGGCTGGGGTCATCACAGACATTTTTAACACCTCGCTGGGCCAAGCCACAGTGCCGGCGTGCTTTAAGACTGCCTCCATCATTCCGGTGCCGAAGAAACCTCAAATCACCTCATTTAATGATTACCGGCCTGTTGCACTGACTCCGGTTATGATGAAGTGCTTCGAAAGGCTGCTTAAAGGTCACATCGTTTCCAGACTCCCCCTATTATTTGACCCGTTCCAGTTTGCCGACCGGCAAAACCGCTCCACTCAGGACGCCATCTCCTCCGTTCTTCACCTGAGCCTGGCTCACCTGGAGGAGAAGAACACCCATGTGCGGAGGCTGTTCCTGGACTTCAGCTCAGCGTTTAACACCATCATCCCACAGCATCTGGTAGGAAAATTGGAACACCTGGGCTGTCCGGGTCGGACAGAACACCTCTGATGTCATCACCCTCAGCACAGGCTCCCTTCAGGGCTGCGTCCTGAGCCCCCTGCTGTGCACCCTGATGACACACGACTGCGTCCTCAGGTTCACCACCAATCACATCGTGAAGTCAGCAGACGACACAACGGTGGTGGGGCTCATCAGAGACAACAACGACCTGGACTACAGAGAGGAGGTGGAGCAGCTGGTGGGCTGGTGCAGAGAAAACAGCCTGATCCTGAATGAGGAGAAGATGAAGGAGATCATCGTCGACTTCAGGAAAAAACAGCCTCACCACGCTCCACTGATCATCAACAGCTCAGCTGTGGAGGTGGTCAGCACCACCAAATTCCTGGGGGTCCACATCACAGAAGACCTCACCTGGACTATGAACACTACGGCACTGGTCAAGAGGGCACAGAAGCGCTTGTACTTCCTGCGGAGGATGAGGAGAGCCCACCTGCCCCCACCCATCATGAGGACGTTCTACAGGAGCACCATAGAGAGCATTCTGACAAGCTGTCTCTCTGTGTGGTGTGGAGGCTGCACCGCCTCCGATTGGAAGAACGTGAGGAGAGTGGTGAGGACAGCAGAGAGGATCATAGGGGCTCCTCTTCCCTCCATTCAGGACATTTCATCTCAGCGCTGCATGTCCCGTGCCCGTAACATCATCAATGACCCATCACACCCCCACCATGGACTGTTCTCCCTGCTGCCCTCTGGGAAGAGGTTTGCAGCATCCGCTGCAGGTCCACCAGGTTCTGCAACAGCTTTTTCCCTGCTGTCATCAGACTGTTGAACACTAGAACTGTTGAGCTCTAAACTGAACTCTGCATCACACATTCACAGAACTGTACTTTATGACACTACGGACCTCTATCTTGCACTATCTCGCACTACCAACTTTACTGAACTTGTATAAACCCTTTAAATAGAAGTTTAATACATGGTTTAGCATTCCTCTGCACACTCTTGAATACTGTTTTGCCTACTTGCACTATTGCATAATTATCACTGCTGCACTTTATACTTATTTTTAATATATATATATAGTATATATGTATATATATATATTTTCATAGGATATGTTACTTCTATTCAACTGCAATATCACTACTTTGTTGTAAGACGTATGCAACGGAATTTCGTTTTGTATGCACCATGTGCAGACAAGATGACAATAAAGTTTGTCTAAGTCTAAGTCATGTCAGGTCAGCTGTCTGGAGAGAGAGAGAAGTCAGGACCTGCGGGCGGAGCACCACCGTGCCACCGCCGCCATGACGGAACTCAAAAGCAAACTCCATGAGGAGAAGCAGAAAGAGTTAGCCATTACCAGGGAGACATTACTGCGGCAGCATGAAATGGAGCTGATGAGAGTGATCAAAATCAAAGATGGAGAGATCCAGCGACTGAATGCCTTGGTCCTCAGCCTGAGGGACGGCTCCATGGACAAGGTGATCCGCTCTATCCGTGTCTGACTATCCGCACGCCACGTCGGGCTTCGATGCGGCCGCTACCGTATTGTGTAGCTTGTCCCCAGTAAGCGTCGCGGCGCTCCGTTGCGGTCTCAACGGCCCGGTGTGGCGCAATGTCTGCTCAGGTGAGGAGGGGGGGCGCTTTGCTGGCGGAGGTGGAGGAGACGCGGCGGTGTCGGGAGACCGAGCGGTGTCGCCTCCACCAGGAGCGCGGAAGAAGCCCTGGCAGCGGCCCAGCAGGCCTGGCAGTCCCGAGCGGCCGAGCTCCGATCGGCTCATCACCAGCATCGGGAGGAGCTGAGCCGAACCAAGAGAGACTGCGAGAGGGAGATCCGCCGACTGGTAGGACTGATCAGATGCGCGGTGCGTGGCTATGTTCCCAATTTCGTTGTATACCTGCAGTGCAATGACACCTAAGGCATTCTATTCTATTCTATTTCACAAGAAGAAAATGTCCGGTTGCTCGCTTCGCTTTTGTCACAGCAAAGGTGTTCTAGTCGATTCCAGAAAAAAATTGGCCGGTTGCTCTCTTTGTTTTTGTCACAATTCTGGCAAATGAGTTTGCCCGCCTGCCTGAGCGCTCCCCGTTTGTACATCCAGACGGATGAGATCAAGCTGAAAGACAGAGCGGTTAGTGTTTTGGATGAAGCCCTGGGGCCGGCCACGTCCACCGCCTTCAGCTGCAGACTCAGGCTGCCGAGCAGCAGATCGCTGCCCTGAGGGATTCCCAAAGGGCGGGCCTAAACTACCCTGGAAGTGGGGTCAACGCCGCTACTAGCAATCCTCTTCATTGCGTAAGCCACCTCATCACACACTTGCAGTACGCATGACTTAGTTCGTTGCTGGAGGAAGGTAGCACAAAAACAGTTTTGAACTTTGAACGAGTGCTTGTGTGTGTGTGTTGCGGGGCGTTTTCAGTCTCAGGAGGATCGGGACACGCGACGGTTTCATCTGAAAATCGCTGAGCTCAGCGCAGTCATCAGGAAACTGGAGGATCGAAACGCCCTGCTTTCTGAAGAGCGCAATGAACTGGTAATTTATTGACGGCACGCTTGAAGGTTTGCGCTACGTTTGATGCGCGCCATCCAGCGAGGCACCCATTGCGCTTGCTTATTAGTTGAGCGGCGCGGCGAGTCGGTTGCCTGGTAGATGTCTTTTATTGGGAGCCAAAGCCACGATTCCGTTCAAACCGATGCAAAAGGAATGGATACGTTCTGGCCCGCGTGTTGTGCGTCTTTCACATCCCGCACTTCATGCTTGCAGCTAAAGCGACTGAGAGAAACAGAAAGCCAGTTTCTGCCACTCCTGTACAAAAACAAACGCCTGAGCAGGAAGAATGAAGAACTCTCGCTGGTGCTGTGTCGCCTTGAAAACAAAGTGCGCTTTGTCACCCAGGAGAACGAGGAGATGGCAAGCTTGGTAAGTCGACGCGGACAACGGCGGCGTGCCAACAGAGTCCACTGCATTTGTGTTCCACAGAGAAGGCCTAGTTCGCTCAATGACCTGGACCGCGGTTGCGGCCAGCAGGACGGTGAAATGGAGTTCCTTCAAGTTGTGGAGCAGCGGCACATCATCGACGACTTGTCCAAGGTCTTCAGGCAGGCGACTCGGTGCACGTACGGCAGCGCCGCGCTCGCTCGCTGTCGCCAGGAAACCTTTTCCGTCCAAAGCTTGGCCGGCGGCCGCCATCCAAAAAATTGGCCCCTTAAATTCCGACCTTTCAAGCAGGAGCATTGTGCGCACGCGTTTGAACACGCTTTAGACTTGTTTTGCCGTTTTCAGCAGCTCAAAGCTCCCGTTTTGTCAGCGCCTTTGCCACTCGCTGTGCGCTGAAAACGACGGACTTGCCCGGCTGCTCAGCCCGTCAACCATGAGCCGCGAGCGCGACGTCATTGTCCGTAGGCAGCTAGTGGCAAAATGCACCCTGTTAGAGTTGCGCTCGCTCCAACTTATTTTGCAAGAACCACACGGGAGACAAGTAAGTTCTTTTGGACACCTGCAGGTGGAGAGTCCATCCGTTGTACGAATGAAGTCTGACTCTCGGCTCCTGCACGAGCATTTTAATTAAGAGAAACAGGGTGGGTGTAAGAGTGGATTGAATAGAGGAAGCCCTTGACCTCTAGTCAAAACATAGCAAGGGGTGTTTTACGACTTTGTGTAGGAAGGGATAAGCGATAGGGATAAATAAGGGATAAATAATATTATTTATTACAGGTCGCAGTCAAAGTCAAAGCAACACAATGATACGATAAAGATAATCTGGAAAACCCTGACACACCCTGTAGTTGTCACTTTTGGAAAAGACGAGCGTCCCTCCAATCATCGCCGGTGACGTGTTTTTCAGGCTCTGGAGACAGGAGCTCATGTCAGAAATGTCATTGTGAGTCGCGTTTGTTTCTGCGCCGGAGCCGTTCGTTCCCTTTGCATCCAAAGAATCTCAAAGGCGGATTATTTGTGTCGACAGGAGAGAGATTTGCTGCTACGATACCGACGTCGAGAATCTCTGAGGAGGAACAAAGCGTGAGGTCCTGCAAGGTGAGTCTGTTTGTTTGCGGCTGCTTGGTGTTGCGCAAGATGAAATGGCCTTTTTCTCGCTATCGTTCCTCTCGTCGATTCATCGTGAGGTGTCGCTTCAGTTTGTTCAGAGAGATGTTCGCTTCCGCGCCCGCAGGTCATCGAAACATTTTACGGCTACGACGAAGACGTGTTGGTGGACTCGGACGGATCGTCCTTGTCTTTTCACACCGACAGAACCCCCGACACGGAACCCGAAGAGGTAGCCCGCCATTTCTGCCAGCGTATTGGCACCAAACATTCCTCTTCAGCCTGGAATCGGACTCGTCTTTGCGTCGCGGGTGCTTTGTCGCCGGTCTGACTGATTCTGGTACTAGTGCTGTGTTGCATTGGTGTGTGCATGAAGAGGCGGAGCTTCGCTACCGCCAGCTGACGCAAGAATATCAAGCGCTGCAACGAGCCTACGCTCTGCTAGCCCAGACCAGCGAAAGGGGACTACGACGCCGAGAAGGAGATCAAGGTGGCGCCCCTTCCCGCAACCCCCGGCCGGGTCGCAGCCTCCCCGTTCTCACCCAGCCTCGGGTGTTCTCTGGTCTGAAAGGAGGAGGAGGAGCCTCCCTCCTCCTCCTTTCAGACCAGAGAAAAGCTGATGGTAGAAATGGGTCACTATCAAAGCAGAGTAGCAGATCTGGAGTCAGCGCTGAAGCAACAAGGACAGGTAAGCTCATCAATGAGCACACCTTTTTCTCAGACAAAATAGCTACATTCTTCAGTCACTCATCCGTCTGGCATTACTGGACCAACCCCCCCCCCCCCCCCCCCCCCCGAACGTGGCTGGGAAAATGCGGAGAAAAGCAAATGTCATTTTCCAGTCAACCAAAGAATTTGTGGATGAAAATGACACAACATTCCAAAGCTGTCCACGCGTTTGTCTCTTCTAGAATGTCAAGTGGGTGGAGGAGAAGCAGCTGCTGCGTCAGAGCAATCAGCAGTTGGCCGAAAAGGTGACGGAAAGAAAGGCGCTGGGCGGAGTCGCTTGGCGTCACACCTGTCGGGAAGCCCCGCAGATGAGGTCTGACTGTCTTTTCAGGTCAGGCGGATGGAGGCGGAAGAAGCGCGTCTGAAAGAGCACATCCAGGATATCCGAGACCAAAACGAACTGCTTGAGTTCCGCATCCTGGAGCTGGAGGTGGGAAGACTCGCACAAGCGTGTTGAGGCCAGAGATGTGACGGACGGACGGACGGACGGACGGATGCATGCCTCTGCCTTTCAGGAGAGGGAGTGGCGCTCCCCCGTCTTGAAGTTTCTGCAAGTCCGTTTCCCAGACGGCCTCAGCCCTTTGCAGATCTACTGCGAGGCCGAGGGCGTGAGCGTACGTAAGGCGTCCCTCGCAACCCTAACCTTAACCCGAGGTCCCAGAACACCTTACATTGCTCCTTGCGCCTTTCCCCCGGACATCGTCATCAGTGATCTGATGAAGAAGCTGGACATCCTGGGCTATAACGCCGTAAGTGTATGTCGAACTCCTTATGTTCGCACTCCACGAGACTCGGCGGCTCAAATGTGACTTTTGGAAGGCTTTGCGCTGAAAGAAGCTTGTTGACGCTGTGCCTTTGGGCTCTTGCAGAATCTCACCAACGAGGAGCAGGTGGTCGTGATTCACGCCAGGACCCTTCTCACCCTAGCCGAGAAGGTAACGCGCACGTCCACGCACGCTCTCGCATTCTGCTTATGTGACAGCAGCCTTTCCTCAGTGGTTAGAATACATCAAAGTGACCAAGTCAGCACTTCAACAGAAGATGTTGGACATTGAAAGTGAGAAGGTAGACAGACACGCGACATCAGCCAAGGGGAACTCCGGCAATGTGCCCCAACAATTCTGACCTTGAGCTGTGCTAGGGTTAGGGTTAGGGTTAGGGTTAGGGTTAGGGTTAGGTTTTGAGTATAGAGACTCATTCCAAAAGGAGCGAGGAGGTGCGGGTTAGGGTTAGGGTTAGGGTTAGGGTTAGGGTTAGGGTTAGGTTTTGAGTATAGAGACTCATTCCAAAAGGAGCGAGGAGGTGCACGGACCTCCCGGTCCCAGGATCCCCTATCCTCCCTGTCCAAAAAATTGGGTGGTTGACGTGGTCCCTTCCGACCACGACTAACCACCGTCCACTCTGTCATTGTTGTCTTTTAAACTAATTTAATTTTGAAATTTTAGTGTATTTTTAACTTTATTTATTTACCAAATAAATTTAATGTACTAATTTGCCAATGAAATCCAATTCAATCCCTTTATTTATTCACGTAATTATCGAGACCCCCAAATCAATAAAGTCCCCAATAACCCAAACCCAGTGTATTGTGCCAAAAACAAATAAATTTCTTTTTAAATGAACTGAAACAAATACGACGTTTCGACCTTAATCGGTCTTCATCAGGTACTATCAAAACAAAATAAATGAAAAAAATGAAGAAAACTCCCCAAAAAATATATTAGTGAAAGAGTTGGCTAGTTTTTAAGAGAGCAGAGAGTTGTCGACTGTTCGAGAGACAAATGCACAATGAGCCTGTTTTTTTCTCACCTCCTTTTTTCTTTTTTCCGGGTCCCTTTTCCTTTTTCCTTTTTTACTTTTGATTCGGATTTTATTTTGTTGACTTGTATATCACTTTTCGCACTATAAACCACTAAATACACTGGTCTAATTATTTTCATTCGTTCTGTTGCTTATTTTACATCAAATGCATAATTTGTGTTAATATTGTTTTGTTTATTTGTGTCTTTGTGACTCAATCATCAATTAATATTTAATGTTACCTCTGTGTTTTTGATACTTCTGAAATTTCGTAAATGATTTTAAATTAATTAGTATTTATACATTTTAAATTTTGACGTTTTATGTATTTTTAAGCTTTCTTAGTGTTTTTGAAAATTTGTAATTGTCAATTTTTTAAAAAGTTTTACATGTTATACTCTGCAAAATTTTGTTAGTTGTAATTAGCGGCAGAATTATAATTTAGGCGATTGTTGATGTTAGGATTGTGTGATGTGGTTGGGGTTAGGGGTTAGGGTTAGGGTTAGGGTTAGGGGTTAGGGTTAGGGTTAGGGTTAGGGTTAGGGTTAGGTATTTTGAGTTTTACTCGCTAAACCTTCCCCAAAGGGTCCGCCGACCCTGTCGGTTAGATAGAAGGCAACGGAAGGCACGGGCCTACGCATGTCTCACCAGTAAACCTCGCCGTACCAGGTCACATAAAATCTGGATTGGGTACGAAGGACGGCGAAGTGAGACTGCACTCCTGCCAGAACCTCCCCCGAGTAGCTGAGGCGCCACCCAGGTCTTCGGCCAGCAAGATGGAAATACAGTGAAAAGCGAAGGTCACATAAAATCTGGATTGGGTACGAAGGACGGCGAAGTGAGACTGCACTCCTGCCAGAACCTCCCCCGAGTAGCTGAGGCGCCACCCAGGTCTTCGGCCAGCAAGATGGAAATACAGTGAAAAGCGACAGAAAAGTACTGACCTATGAGACTACCCTTGTCTTAAATTGTGTCTATTAACTCTTAGTTGTGTTTGAACTAATATATTTTTTTTATTATATATTGTTTTAAAACCAACCGTTTTGTTTACAAAGAGTCCCATTAAGTCGTCCTTGTTGTGGGTAATTTGAACGTCATAATTTTGTAGACACGTCATCAGTAGTGGACCTTGGGGTCACAGAGTGTTTCGGCCATTATCACCAGACACCCTCGCCCAAGGGAGGCCCCGCCGGGGTTGATCGAGCCCCGGTGTGTGTCTACCAGGTCAATTAAAATTACAGTTATTTGTCAAGTCAACTGTCCAGCTTTAACGCAGACAGAAAAGATCAATAGGTCAGTCTTTGCCTCTTTTAATTTATTGATTCATTGAATTTAAACCATCATTACGTATGTTTGTATTTAACTCGATGTTATATTATTTCATTTAAGTTTCTGGCCAAGTTTATCAGCATAATTGGAGGTCTGCCTGTAGTCCTGCTGTGATGTAAAACCCTTTAAACCATTATATCTACGTAATTAATATTATTTTATCAAAGGGACTGTGTTTGTATCATCCGTTTATCTGACATTTATCAACCGGAAAAGTCTTACCTTAGGAGATTGTCATTCCCAGCGCCACTTTCTTGGTTCACGGTGTCACTGTCAAATTCCCATGAGCCTTTGCGAAGTGTCACGGCGGCTCGTCAACCAATCCCGTCCCTAAACCTATCTAACAATGTAATAAGCACTAAATAAAGTTAGACAAAACACATTTGTGCCGTTTAATTGTGTTAACTGTTCCCCTGCAACCTCAAATTTAATTCGCAACAACCTATTTGGAAATAAATCGATTAACGCAAATCGCGGCTATATAGCATGAGCAAGTCGGAAAACTCATACCACAAAGTGTTAAAAAGCGAATAAACTTCCATTAAGGTCATTGGTATTATTCAAATGTATTAACCGGTCCCATTTATCCGTAAATTCAATTGCTACCATTAATAAGATCGCATATTTAGGACGAAATCGCTCTTCCTCCTTCTTTTTCTCTTTTCTTTTTTGGCGTACCGGCGCCAACGTCGTGAGCATTAGCAACCCGGAAGTACCCACAAGCCCTCGCACTAGCAACCCGGAAGTACCTATAACCCCTGCAAAATGTCGTAGTGGACCCCGTTAATCGAAAATATTATTAAAATTACCCATCCCAGTGATAATAACAGAATACATTTCGATTGCTATTGTTAACTCGCACTACCCGATCACTATTGTCCGTAAATCCACTCGCCCACCACAATAATAAAACCGTGCAATTAAAACTAGTAAACGTTAGCCAAGCCGGAAGTATCCGTGATGACGCTTGCATTGTCATGGCAACCAATTGTCCCCAAGCGTATTTATTACAATATCCACCCCAAAAGCGATCAAAATCAAACAAAATGTTAAAAAACAATTTAATACTATCTATTAGCGTTTTCCCCACTTATTTATTTCTACATTTAAAAGATAATAATAACCAATTAGTGATTCTATCCAACTAAGCCCTGTTTGCCAGACAGCCATTTTATGTGTCTATGGCGCCCTCCTGTGTACTCTCCCGGCCTCTATCTTCTCTTTTAGTCTGGAAAGAAAACTCCCTTAGAATTTTGTTCGAGTTAAGAATAGTCTGATTAAAGTTTAGACTTTTCTTTTTTATTTTGGTCAACATTACAAAAAGAAGAGAGAGAGAGAGAGCGAGAGAGAGAGAGAGAGAGAGAGAGAGAGAAAGAGAGAGAGAAAAAAAGAGAGAGAGCGAGAGAGCGAGAGAGGGAGAGAGAGAGAGAGAAAGAGAAAACGAGAGAGCGAGAGAGCGAGAGAGCAAGAGAGAGAGAGAGAGAGAGAGAGAGAGAGAGAGAGAGAGAGAGAGAGAGCGAAAGAGAGAGAGAGAGAGAGAGAGAGAGAGAGAGAGAGAGAGAGAGAGAGGTTAGGGTTAGGATTAGGGTCAGGGTTAGGGTTAGGGTTAGAGAGAAAGAGAGAGAGAGAGAGCGAGAGAGAGAGAGAGTGAGAGAGAGAGAGAGAGAGAGAGAGAGGTTAGGGTTAGGATTAGGGTCAGGGTTAGGGTTAGAGAGAAAGAGAGAGAGAGAGAGAGAGAGAGAGAGTGAGAGAGAGAGAGAGAGAGTGAGAGAAAAAAGAGAGAGAGAGAGAGAGAGAATGAGAGAGCGAGAGAGCAAGAGATAGAGAGAGAGAGAGAGA
Organism: Syngnathus floridae; assembly: GCF_059516105.1. Lineage (NCBI taxonomy): Eukaryota > Metazoa > Chordata > Actinopteri > Syngnathiformes > Syngnathidae > Syngnathus > Syngnathus floridae. The sequence goes on from NW_028284053.1 coordinate 1,375,623, forward strand.
GAGAGAGAGAGAGCAAGAGCGAGAGAGAGAGAGAGAGCGAGAGAGAGAGAGAGAGAGTGAGAGAAAAAAGACAGAGAGAGAGAGAGAGAATGAGAGAGCGAGAGAGCAAGAGATAGAGAGAGAGAGAGAGAGAGAGCAAGAGAGAGAGAGAGAGAGAGAGAGAGAGAGAGAGAGAGAGAGAGCGAGAGAAAAAAAGAGAGAATGAGAGAACGAGAGAATGAGAGAGAGAGAGAGAGAGAGAGAGAGAGAGAGAGACAGAGACAGAGATAGAGAGAAACATGGTCCTAACCAGGCAATGGGAAATGCGAGCATCTCAACCAAAACCCGCAGATACCACGGAAAGGCAATGGGAAATGCAAGCATCTCAACCAAAACCCGCAAAGTATGTGACCCGATAATTTGGCTTAAGGTCATACTGGGATGTCCGAAGGGCACTGGCTGGTTAGGTATTTTGAGTTTTACTCGCTAAACCTTCCCCAAAGGGTCCGCCGACCCTGTCGGTTAGATAGAAGGCAACGGAAGGCACGGGCCTACGCATGTCTCACCAGTAAACCTCGCCGTACCAGGTCACATAAAATCTGGATTGGGTACGAAGGACGGCGAAGTGAGACTGCACTCCTGCCAGAACCTCCCCCGAGTAGCTGAGGCGCCACCCAGGTCTTCGGCCAGCAAGATGGAAATACAGTGAAAAGCGAAGGTCACATAAAATCTGGATTGGGTACGAAGGACGGCGAAGTGAGACTGCACTCCTGCCAGAACCTCCCCCGAGTAGCTGAGGCGCCACCCAGGTCTTCGGCCAGCAAGATGGAAATACAGTGAAAAGCGACAGAAAAGTACTGACCTATGAGACTACCCTTGTCTTAAATTGTGTCTATTAACTCTTAGTTGTGTTTGAACTAATATATTTTTTTTATTATATATTGTTTTAAAACCAACCGTTTTGTTTACAAAGAGTCCCATTAAGTCGTCCTTGTTGTGGGTAATTTGAACGTCATAATTTTGTAGACACGTCATCAGTAGTGGACCTTGGGGTCACAGAGTGTTTCGGCCATTATCACCAGACACCCTCGCCCAAGGGAGGCCCCGCCGGGGTTGATCGAGCCCCGGTGTGTGTCTACCAGGTCAATTAAAATTACAGTTATTTGTCAAGTCAACTGTCCAGCTTTAACGCAGACAGAAAAGATCAATAGGTCAGTCTTTGCCTCTTTTAATTTATTGATTCATTGAATTTAAACCATCATTACGTATGTTTGTATTTAACTCGATGTTATATTATTTCATTTAAGTTTCTGGCCAAGTTTATCAGCATAATTGGAGGTCTGCCTGTAGTCCTGCTGTGATGTAAAACCCTTTAAACCATTATATCTACGTAATTAATATTATTTTATCAAAGGGACTGTGTTTGTATCATCCGTTTATCTGACATTTATCAACCGGAAAAGTCTTACCTTAGGAGATTGTCATTCCCAGCGCCACTTTCTTGGTTCACGGTGTCACTGTCAAATTCCCATGAGCCTTTGCGAAGTGTCACGGCGGCTCGTCAACCAATCCCGTCCCTAAACCTATCTAACAATGTAATAAGCACTAAATAAAGTTAGACAAAACACATTTGTGCCGTTTAATTGTGTTAACTGTTCCCCTGCAACCTCAAATTTAATTCGCAACAACCTATTTGGAAATAAATCGATTAACGCAAATCGCGGCTATATAGCATGAGCAAGTCGGAAAACTCATACCACAAAGTGTTAAAAAGCGAATAAACTTCCATTAAGGTCATTGGTATTATTCAAATGTATTAACCGGTCCCATTTATCCGTAAATTCAATTGCTACCATTAATAAGATCGCATATTTAGGACGAAATCGCTCTTCCTCCTTCTTTTTCTCTTTTCTTTTTTGGCGTACCGGCGCCAACGTCGTGAGCATTAGCAACCCGGAAGTACCCACAAGCCCTCGCACTAGCAACCCGGAAGTACCTATAACCCCTGCAAAATGTCGTAGTGGACCCCGTTAATCGAAAATATTATTAAAATTACCCATCCCAGTGATAATAACAGAATACATTTCGATTGCTATTGTTAACTCGCACTACCCGATCACTATTGTCCGTAAATCCACTCGCCCACCACAATAATAAAACCGTGCAATTAAAACTAGTAAACGTTAGCCAAGCCGGAAGTATCCGTGATGACGCTTGCATTGTCATGGCAACCAATTGTCCCCAAGCGTATTTATTACAATATCCACCCCAAAAGCGATCAAAATCAAACAAAATGTTAAAAAACAATTTAATACTATCTATTAGCGTTTTCCCCACTTATTTATTTCTACATTTAAAAGATAATAATAACCAATTAGTGATTCTATCCAACTAAGCCCTGTTTGCCAGACAGCCATTTTATGTGTCTATGGCGCCCTCCTGTGTACTCTCCCGGCCTCTATCTTCTCTTTTAGTCTGGAAAGAAAACTCCCTTAGAATTTTGTTCGAGTTAAGAATAGTCTGATTAAAGTTTAGACTTTTCTTTTTTATTTTGGTCAACATTACAAAAAGAAGAGAGAGAGAGAGAGCGAGAGAGAGAGAGAGAGAGAGAGAGAGAGAGAGAAGAGAGAGAGAAAAAAAGAGAGAGAGCGAGAGAGCGAGAGAGGGAGAGAGAGAGAGAGAAAGAGAAAACGAGAGAGCGAGAGAGCGAGAGAGCAAGAGAGAGAGAGAGAGAGAGAGAGAGAGAGAGAGAGAGAGAGAGAGCGAGAGAGAGAGAGAGAGAGAGAGAGAGAGAGAGAGAGAGAGAGAGAGAGAGAGAGAGAGAGAGGTTAGGGTTAGGATTAGGGTCAGGGTTAGGGTTAGGGTTAGAGAGAAAGAGAGAGAGAGAGAGCGAGAGAGAGAGAGTGAGAGAGAGAGAGAGAGAGAGAGAGAGGTTAGGGTTAGGATTAGGGTCAGGGTTAGGGTTAGAGAGAAAGAGAGAGAGAGAGAGAGAGAGAGAGAGTGAGAGAGAGAGAGAGAGAGTGAGAGAAAAAAGAGAGAGAGAGAGAGAGAGAATGAGAGAGCGAGAGAGCAAGAGATAGAGAGAGAGAGAGAGAGAGAGAGAGAGAGCAAGAGCGAGAGAGAGAGAGAGAGAGAGCGAGAGAGAGAGAGAGAGAGTGAGAGAAAAAAGACAGAGAGAGAGAGAGAGAGAATGAGAGAGCGAGAGAGCAAGAGATAGAGAGAGAGAGAGAGAGAGAGCAAGAGAGAGAGAGAGAGAGAGAGAGAGAGAGAGAGCGAGAGAAAAAAAGAGAGAATGAGAGAACGAGAGAATGAGAGAGAGAGAGAGAGAGAGAGAGAGAGAGAGAGACAGAGACAGAGACAGAGATAGAGAGAAACATGGTCCTAACCAGGCAATGGGAAATGCGAGCATCTCAACCAAAACCCGCAGATACCACGGAAAGGCAATGGGAAATGCAAGCATCTCAACCAAAACCCGCAAAGTATGTGACCCGATAATTTGGCTTAAGGTCATACTGGGATGTCCGAAGGGCACTGGCTGGTTAGGTATTTTGAGTTTTACTCGCTAAACCTTCCCCAAAGGGTCCGCCGACCCTGTCGGTTAGATAGAAGGCAACGGAAGGCACGGGCCTACGCATGTCTCACCAGTAAACCTCGCCGTACCAGGTCACATAAAATCTGGATTGGGTACGAAGGACGGCGAAGTGAGACTGCACTCCTGCCAGAACCTCCCCCGAGTAGCTGAGGCGCCACCCAGGTCTTCGGCCAGCAAGATGGAAATACAGTGAAAAGCGAAGGTCACATAAAATCTGGATTGGGTACGAAGGACGGCGAAGTGAGACTGCACTCCTGCCAGAACCTCCCCCGAGTAGCTGAGGCGCCACCCAGGTCTTCGGCCAGCAAGATGGAAATACAGTGAAAAGCGACAGAAAAGTACTGACCTATGAGACTACCCTTGTCTTAAATTGTGTTAACTCTTAGTTGTGTTTGAACTAATATATTTTTTTTATTATATATTGTTTTAAAACCAACCGTTTTGTTTACAAAGAGTCCCATTAAGTCGTCCTTGTTGTGGGTAATTTGAACGTCATAATTTTGTAGACACGTCATCAGTAGTGGACCTTGGGGTCACAGAGTGTTTCGGCCATTATCACCAGACACCCTCGCCCAAGGGAGGCCCCGCCGGGGTTGATCGAGCCCCGGTGTGTGTCTACCAGGTCAATTAAAATTACAGTTATTTGTCAAGTCAACTGTCCAGCTTTAACGCAGACAGAAAAGATCAATAGGTCAGTCTTTGCCTCTTTTAATTTATTGATTCATTGAATTTAAACCATCATTACGTATGTTTGTATTTAACTCGATGTTATATTATTTCATTTAAGTTTCTGGCCAAGTTTATCAG